>NC_134865.1:50935942-51256879 GCF_049852395.1 Peromyscus maniculatus bairdii | reverse complement strand
AGGGCATCAGGCATACATGGGATGCATAGATAAACATTCAGGCAAAACATTCATACACAAAAAATAAAGTAAATAAATGTAAAATAAATGGAGTTGGGGAGGGGAATGAATATGACCAAAGTGCGCTGTATGAAATTCCCAAAGAATTAAATAAAAATACTTAAAAATAAATAAAAGTGTATAGAATATGATTTATAAGCATATATGGAAGACGACCCCCCCCCCCACACACACACAATGTTACGATGGTTTTTCTTTGGACAAATAAATTCAATATAAGCCCACTGGTGGTGGCACACATTTAATCCCAGCACTCAGGAGGCAGAGGCAGGTGAATCTCTGAGTTTGAGGCCAGCCTGGCCTACATTGGGAGTTCCAGGAGGGCCAAAGCTACACAGAGAAACCCCATCTGGAAAATAACAACAAAACGTTCACTACATATATATATATATATATATTATGTTTTGTTCTTTTCTATATTATATAAACATTTTACAAGAAGCATGAATCATTTTTCTAATAAAAGCTACTAAAATGTTTAAGAAGTATTGATCCCGTGAGTAAGGGAGAAAGCTGAGATTCAGGGAAGTTGACAACCAACTCAATAAAGCCACAGCCTCCCTGTCCAAGAGCAAATGCAGCCCCATCCTTCAGGTTTAGCGGCAGCCCTTTATGTCCTGTCTCCAGCTGCATGAGATACTGGCGAGGAATATGGCAGCAGGGACCCGGGGGAGCTAGGAATCAATTTTAGGTCAGAGGGGACTCACATGCCTCTAATATTGTGTGGATCCCCTATTATCTCTTCAAAGCAATTAAACTATGACCACAACAGCATTACCGGGTTCCTATTATACACTGTGTTCTTGTGGTCTGGCCGCTGCCCAAGGACTGAAGAAGCAGCAGACACAAGTCTGGGGACAGAGTTAAGCTGGCCTTTTCTTTCTAATCCGAGCCCATCTCACGTCTCACCAGTGAAATGCTCTTCTCAGCCCCTTTCTGCACTCGAGAAAGGAAGGAAGTCAGTGCTGGTTGGGTGTGGCCCAGAGGCCTAGCGAACAGAGGTTCTGGGGAATAACACAGCCAGTGGCTTCTAAGGAGGAAGTCTTGAATCTGTCTCCCTTGTCTGCCTCTTGTCACCCTTTATAACCACCCATACTTGTCCTTACTCCTTACCACCTCCACCCCCCTGATCCCCTCGTGGTCTCCTTCCTTTGATCTTAGTGCCAGGGTGTCATCAAGCTCAGTCCAGCAGTTAGGGTAGGGATGGGAGCCCACGAGGTCTAGTGTGCTTCTAGAAGATGAATTTAGATCGAAACGGTGAAAAATAAAGGATGTAATGAAATATTAACAGTCTCTCATCCAGAGAACACCAGGCGGTCCTCGAGAGCCGTTGAACAAGACATTTGTTCTGTTTGGTTATTTCGAGGCAGTCTCGCGTAACTCAGGCCGACTCTAGCTGGGTATGTCTCCAGGGCTGATTTTGAATTCCTTTTGTTTTGCTTTAAATGATTTTGTGTACGTGTCGTACACATGAGTGTGCACTTTCGTATGTGTGAGCTCGGATGCATGCATGCGGTGGAGCATGTGTGTAGGTCAGAGGGCAGGCAGGCTTTGGGTTTGAGAGAGGAGCTCTTGGCTGTCCATACATTGGAGTAGCTAGCTGTCAAGCTCCTGGAGGCTCTCCTGTCTCTACTTCCTGTTTCTGGTGGGGCCTCTGGGGTTACAGATGGCGGTTATGGGGACCCAAACTCAGGTGGTTAGGCTTATATGCAACAGGGTGGTGTTTTTGTGTTTTGTTTTTGGTGCTTTTTTTTTTTTTCTTCTTCTCTGAGCTGTCTCCCCAGTTCTGGCCTAGAACTCCTCATCCCCCTGCCTCCACCTCCCAAGTGCTAGGATTAGAAGCATGCACCACTACACCAATTTTGTTTTTTTGAGATAGGACCTCACTCTGCATACAAGGACGGCCTCAAACCAAAGGTGATCTTTTGCCCCGACTCCCCGAAAAGCTGGGGTTACAAGAGGGTACCCCACCGGGTAACAGTTTGCTTTTTAGGCTAGCCTTTAAACACACATCCATTACAAAAGACACACCCCCATTACGCTCTATCTCTGAGTCACTGGAAACCCCGAGTTTTCCCTCCCTAATCCCAGCCCTCCCCCTAGTCTCCCGGGGGAAGTCACAGATCTGTGTATTTGACGTCACTGCTCAGGCCTATAAAGAAGGGGGAAACATCCTACCGAAGACCTTACTGTGCTTTCTTCCCCAGACCTGTGCTTTGGAAAGAGTCTATCTGACCTTGACCTAAGATGTGAGCCAGAAAGAGGAACAGTAGTGTTCCGAGGGAAAGGAGGTGCCTTGATGTGTAAACGCTGGTCACTTCGGAGCTCAAACTAGAGAGTTTACTCTGCAAACAAAGTATATTGAAAGAATAAGGCCTGGCTGTGGAATCAGCCCTGCGATAGAACACAAATAACCACAGCCTCTTCACTGCACAGCAGGAGAGAAATTGAAGCATTCTCTTGGAGTTGGGGTAAGTCACAAGCCGTCTTGGGCGGAATGCGTAGGGTGTAAATCTTTGTTACCTGTGGGACCTAAATCTTTCGCAAAACGTATAAGGACATCAGTGGACGTGAATAGAAGTTTCTAGAACCTAGTCCCCCAAACAGCACAGTCTTAAGCAAGAGAGGACAGTGAATGCATATTTATTAATCAGTTAGCATCTGAAGCTAATGGGATGTTGCCGGTGAACTAGTTTCCCAGGCAAGATAGACTCTGTGGGATCATCGGCTTCCCAGAATTATGCGGCTTTTCCTAAGGTGACTGAGTTCTCCACGGGCCAAGACGAGGAGGGTGACAAGCATGGAGCTGGGCATTACCCTACTTGCCGTGATACAATCCACACATCTTGGTGCCCCAGGCCAGTCTGCTCTCAACCAGCTCTTGGGGAAAGAATCTCAGGACTCAGATCTGAAAAAAAAAAAAAAAAAAAAATATATATATATATATATATATATATATATATATATATATATATATATTCCCATCCTACTTCATCCCAGGACCAGTAGAGCTGGTGATCTGGGCTTGGATGAGATGTTGTGATAGAAATTCTTAGCCTATTAATGTTGCCAAGTCTCAAGATACCTTTCTGTAATCGCTATGTCTGGCTGAAATTTCCCTTTGAACTGATATGGTAAAGTTGGGACAAGCACACAGTGTCCCCTGGGGGGCAGGGTGTAGAATGGCTGAGGCAGCAGCATTAAAGCTTTTAGTTGAGAAGCCTTCTCACAGCCATGCTCTCCTTAACAATACTCCTTTGTCCCTCCTCAGACTGACTGAGCTCCCCGTATCCTGGCAAAGGGAGGCACAGAGGGGAGGGAAGTGATCAGCTTAGAGTTTGGTTTTTAATCTCCAGGGCGGAGATTCTGCTCAGTGTGGCCAGCGTCTGGATTGGCTGGATCAGAAAGGACCGCAGCAGAATAGGGGTGGAATTCCGTGTGTGTGTGTGTGTGTGTGTGTGTGTGTGTGTGTGTGTGTGTGTGTGGTGTGGTGTGTAATGGAGCTCTCCCCATGATTCCTACATGTTCTAGTCAACTCTCTTCTCAGTTAAACCCACACCTAGATGTCTGAAGTGATGTGGTTTCGATGTGTGTTCGTATTCTCGTTTCATGTTTTCCCCTTTTATATCTTATTTTATTTATTGATTTGAGGCCAGGTTTTACTCAAGGCTGGCCTCAAACTTGCTATATAGTCAAGGATAACTTGAATTTTTCCTCTTGTGCCCCCTGTTGTAGAATATTATCTTAAGGTGTGTTACTTTTGTTTATGTTGCATTTGTTTAGCTCTGTGAAGCTGTGTTACTATGCGTGTCTAAAACACCTGATGGCCTAATAAAGAGCTGAATGGCCAATAGCAAGGCAGGAGAAAAGATGGGCAGGACTGGAAGACAGAGAGAATATATAGAGGGAGAAATCTGGGAGTAAAGAAAGAAGAGCAAGAGGGATCAAGGAGAAGTACAACAGGGGCCAGCCACCCAGCCACCCAGCCACCCAGCCACCCAGCCACCCAGCCACCCAGCCAGCCACAGAGTAAGAAAGAAAGAAACAGAAAAAGGAAAAAACCCAGAGGCAAAAGACAGATGGGTTAATTTAAGAAAAACTGACAAGAAACAAGCCAAGCTAAGGTCGGTCATGTATAATTAAGAATAAGCCTCCATGTGTGATTTATTTGAGAGCTGAGTGGTGGGCTCCCCAAAAGAATAAAAGAGTAAAAACAAAACAAAATAAAAACCAACAACACCTCCACCTCCTAGAGTGCAGGGATTTCACAGGCTGAGGTTACAGGCATGTCCCACCACTCCCAGTTTATGTGGTGCTGGGGATCAAACCCAGGACTTTGTGCATGCCAGGCCAGCACCCCACACACTGAGCTACACCTCTAGCTCATTGCTTTCATTTCTTTAGCTTTGACCCTGTACTCCCTTAATTTTAATGCTAGCCTTTTGAGCCTGCACTAATTTTCAGGGTTGTGACTAATGTTTTGTTGTTGTTTTTTTAAACTTTCTTTTTATTTATTCTTTGTGTCTTTCACATCATTACATCTCAATCCCATTCTTTCCCCCATCCCGTCACATCTGCCCTCTGGCCTTGCAACCTCCCCTCAAAATAAAATAAAATAAAATTCAAGAGGAAAAAAAAGGAAAACTAAATCTCATCATGGAAGCTGTAGTGTGACACAGTGAGTCACACAGTAAACCCTTTTGTCCATACATCTTTACTTGCAAGTGTTCATTGCGAAGAGTTATTGGTCTGGTTCGAGGCCTCCGGTTTCTGCTACACTATCGATGCTGGGCCTTCACTGGGAGTTGCCCTGTATCATGGAGATCCGAAGCTTTGGGTCTGCAGGACTGGCCTCTTCACATGCTCCAGCACATCATAGATGGGGTGGATGTTGAGGTGGACCAACTCATAACCCTGGTTCTGGGCCTGGGTAGTTGCAGGATTGGTCAGCCTGTCATCTCTCCCCTATCCTCACCACCAGAGTGAGCTCTGCAGCATTGCCCTGGCTAGTTCACCCTTTGCAGAGATGAGCAAGGGGTGGGGGCGGGGACGGGGGCGGGCAGTTTTCCTGCTTTCCCACGTTCAAGGTAGGCTCTCCCACACCTACACTATCAGGGCCAGTTCTACTGTGTTGCCCAGGTGAGGTTCAGGGTTCCACTCTCCCGAGTGCTGCAGCTGGTAAGGGGAAGGGTCAGTTCCCTCACCCACCACAGGTGGTAGGGGCAAGGGGGGAAGGGCATCTTTCCCTCACCCTCACCATCACATTGCAGATAAGGGGGGTTTGGGTCAGCTCTCCCACTCTCACACCCTGAGGGCCAGCTCGTTCTCACCTCTGCCAACAGGGTCAACTCTACTGTGCTGCCCAGGTGAGGGGAAGAGCCGCTTTCCTGAGTGCTACAGCTAGAGGGAGGGTCAGCTCCCTCGTTTGTCACGGGCAGTGGGGCAAGGGTAATGGGGGGGCATCCTTCCCTCACCCACGCCTCTGCATGACAGAGGAGTAGTAAGGACAGCTCTCCCATGATCACAACTTTAGGGCTGGCTCACTCATACCTCCACCAACAGGGTCAGCTCTACCATGATGCCCAGGCAAGGTGCAGGGCCTGTTCTCCCACGTGCTGCAGCTGATGAGGGGCAGGGGCAGCTCTCCTGCTCTTATGACCTCAGGGGCCGCTTTCCCACTTGCCTCAGGCATAGGGGGTGGGAGGAGGGGGGAGGGGAGGGCATCTCTCCCCCACCCATGCCACCATATGGCAGATGAGGGGTGGGGCCAGATCTCTCATGCTCACATTCTCAGGCCATGTCACCCCTCCGCCCTCATCAACAGGGTCAGTATGGATGTGCTGCCCAGATGATGTGCAGGGCTCAAATTCCTGAGTGTTGCAGCTGGTAAAGGGGAGGATCTGCTCCATCACTGGCTGGAGGCAGCAGGAGCAGGGGGCGGGGCATCTTTCCCTGGCTCCCACCACAACACTGCAGATGAGGGAGGTGATACCAGCCATGCCCCTCTCACACACCCTTAGGGCTGGCTCACCACACCCCTGCCTACAGGGTCAACTCTACTGTGGTACTCAGGCAAGGCGAGGGCCCATTCTCCTGAGAGCTGAAGCTGGTGAGGGGTTGGGTCAGGTCCCCCACTTGCTGCAGGTGGAGAGGACGAGGGAGGCGTCTTTCCCTCACCACATGGCAGGCACAACCTGCTTTCCCATCCGAACAGCCTCAGGGCCAAGTGTAGGACCCTCTGTCCTGAGTGCTTCAGCTGGTGAGGGACAGGACCAGCTCTCCTAAATGGCGCAGCCCATGAGGGGGCGGGGCCAACTCTGTACAGCCCTATCCTCTTGGCCTTTGGTGGTATCAGGAGCCAGGAACATCAATACAGACCACGGCTACATCAAGGCCATGAATCCAGATGTGGGCCTTGGCGGCAGCCCAGGCTCAAACATCATCATGGCCCTGGGTGGCAGTCAAGTCACACATGTCAACCCAATCCTTACCATTTTCACCTTTTCAGATATGCCTCTGTCCTCAGGACATGAACCATTCTCCCCCAGCCCACCCCCACCCACCCCCGCTGCCACCCCCATATTACACCATACATTTGCGCACCATAATAGTGCCTGTCTGCTCCCTCCTCAGAGCCCTGATTAATGTTTTAATGCTTTATGGATAATTCACATTAGCAGAGAATCATAGGTTTTTTATTTTCAGGCTCAAGGCGCACAGTTCTTATCCACTGCATTTTCTTTCTATTAATAGAAAGGAAGGAAGGAAAGGAGAGAGGGAGTGAGAGGGGAAGGGAGGAAGGGAGGGAGGGAGGGAGGGAGGGAGGGAGGGAGGGAGGGAGGAAGGAAGGAAGGAAGGAAGGAAGGAAGGAAGGAAGGAAGGAAGGAAGGAAGGAAGGAAGAGGACATGACTTCTAAACATCTGAGGTAGCCAGGGGTGAGGGTATACCTGTAATCAACCCCAGTACTCTAGAGACTGAGGTAGGGAGGTTGTGAGTTTGAGGCCAGCCTGGGCTACGTAGTGAGATGTTGTCCAAGGGTTGGGGGAGGAATATACCTCCAAAGTATATTATTTTGATATAATGCATTATTTTGAAAGATGCATTATTTTTGAGCTCTGTGAAAGTGTACATTCCTGTCCCTACAGTCACCATGATCATGTCCCCAGAGCCTAACACTTTTTATCTGGCCATGGATTTCTCTTTTCAATCCTCTGATACTTTATAAACATTCGATGACTCCCTGACTGACATTTTGCATTGGCTTCTCCTGTAGAAATCCACTCATACCTGAGCATAAGGAGGGTGAAGCCCACACATCTGTCTTTGGAATGTAATTTATGAACTTCCCTAATAAAAATGATGAGCTCTGGCTGATAGTGTCACCCAGCTCTATGCCAACTTCCGCAAGACGAACGATATTGGTCATCAACGACGTCAGAGCTTCCTGCTGCCTGCTTTGAGACTTAACCAGTTCTCCCTTCTTCTCTGGTAACTGAGAGCCCCATGAAGAACAGGGATGAGATGCCACTACACACCTGATAGAAAGGCCTGAATCAAGAGCACTCAAAACTCCTAATGCTACTGTGAGTGCGAAGGGAGTCTCTTCATTTTTGGTAGGAATACAGAATGGTATGGCCAGGTTACAGGGCGGTTTGGA
The DNA here is from genome assembly GCF_049852395.1 of Peromyscus maniculatus bairdii. NCBI lineage: Eukaryota > Metazoa > Chordata > Mammalia > Rodentia > Cricetidae > Peromyscus > Peromyscus maniculatus. Next base: position 51,249,161 of record NC_134865.1, on the reverse strand, counting down.
GACTTCTCAGACCATACTCTCACTGTGTGATCCAGCCCTTCAGATCCTTGGTCTTCGCCCAAAGCAGCTGAAAAAAGTATGCCCATACCCAAACCCACACATCATTTCTTTCGCCTTTGTTCTTATGTATTTATTCATTCTGAGTGTCTCACTCTGTCACTCTGGTTGGTCTGAACTTGCTATGTAGACCAGGCTAGACTAACTCACAGAGATCCTCCTGTTTCTGTCTTCCAAGTGCTGGGATCAAAGACAGGTGCCACCATGCCTGACCCCTCATATGTCTGTCTTTGTTTGTGTTACATTTATTTATTTATTTATTTATTTATTTATTTATTTATTTGGGGGCACATATGTGGAGGTCAGAGGACGGCTTGTGTGAATGAACTCTTTTCCTGCACCATGTGGATCCCACATGTAACAGGCACGTCTACCTGCTGAGCCATTTCACTGACACACACACACACACACACCGTTTTCCCTCTGGAGTACTGGGACCTGTACCACCACACTCAGATTGTCGTCACGGTGTTGCGGATTAGGCTTGCTCATTTGAAGCACATGCCTACAGCCCCAGCCCTAATAACCTTGTTCCTAATGACCAAAAGGTGGAAACCACAAGGATGTCCTTTTAGTAGGAGAGTGGATAAGCAAACTGTGTATACACTGGCAATAGAATATTATCTAGTGTTTAAAAATACAGTATCAGGAATGATGTGTAATACCTAATATTTACTTTAAAAACTATATAGGGGGAGTTTGTGGGTGTATAAATGAAGTAAGACTTGCCACAATGAAGCTAGGGTATGGAATATTTAAATTCCTATGCCAAAAATGTACTACCAAACCATAGGACAGTATGGAGAAGATGTAAATACATATTACTAAGTGGAAGAAGCCTATTTGAAAAGACTATATAAAGTATGGTTCCAAATATATGAAATTATGGAGAAGGCAAGACTTTGGAGGCAATGAAAAGATTTGTGGTCACCAGGGGCCTAGCGGCAAAGGTAAGCACAGAGGATTTCTGTGGCAGTGAAAATATTCTGTATCATATGCTACGCTGCTAGGCACACATCCTTACTTATCTGAACCCCTGAAATGTGTAAGTGAACCCTCATGTGAACTATGAACTTTAGTAATAAAAACGAGCTGAGGTAGTGTCTTAGTGACTGTTCTATTGCTGTGAAGAGACACCACGACCAAGGCAGTCTATCAAAGAAAACATTTAGTTGGGAGCTTGCTTACAGCTTAAGGTGAGTCCATGACTGTCATGGAGGGAAACATGGTGTCAGGCAGGCATTTCTCTGAAGCTGAGAGCTTCATCCTGATCTGTAGGCAGGAGGCAGAGAGAGGCTTTTAAACTTCAAAGCCCACCCCCAGTGACACACCTCCTTCATCAAGCCACGCCTCCTCACCCTTCCTAAAACAGTCCACCGGACTGAGAACGAAACTTAAATATGTGAACCTATGGGGGCTGTTCTTATTCAAACCACCACAGGCAGATTGTGGTAGATGTGCCATCCTGGTGGAAAGATGTGGTTGTGGGTGGCGTTAGGCTTGGGCTGTCTTGGGATATATAGAAAAACCTCTGTAACGTCTGCTCTGTTTTGCTGTAAACCAGAAAACACTTCCAAAACGTAAACTTTAAGGCTGGGAGTACAGTTCCATGGCTCCATGCTTGTCTAGGGTGGGAGGCCTTACGTTCAATCCCCAATGCAGAGGGTTGTGGGAGAGCTCAGAGTGGTTGTGCACACCCGTAATCCTAGGTACTCAAGGCACCAAGGCAGGAGGATTACTTGAGTTCTGGAGAAGTCGGACTAGACAATGCAAGACTCTCACTTAAAACCAAACAACAATGATAAAATTGAATTCTGTTCCTAACCACTGTGCCAGAGCTACCTTTAGCTCTCTAAGCTGCAGCCAAAGGAGAAGTGGGTAAGTTAAGGGGCCCCTCATACATTGGCTCACACAAAGCATCCAGGAAGCAACTGGTTACAAAAACCGTATGAGAGAGTGCGCCCTCTACTGGAGGGGTGAAGAAACGTCATCGTGACAGGCCTGGTATGATGGAGCTGGGAGAAATTAGAAAGGAATCACAGACTCTTCCTGCAGGGCCTGGTGTGAGAAATTCCTCTAATCGTCTAACCAGATCTGGGCTTCCAGAACACAGCCCTCGGTGCTTTGCAGAAGGCAAAAGAGACCTCTCTGGCGAGGCTTTTTAAAGACACTAACCTGTCTGCTATCCAAGCCAAACATGTAGCCCCTGTACCAGAAGACATCCCTCCCTAAGGCTGGGTCCGTTGTGGGGAGGGGGGAAATCTCATTCTGAAAACAAGTTTTCCCTTTTCCTCCTGTTATTGGTAGTTATCAACATTAGGTTTTCTTCTTAAACTTTCAATCAAAAGGTAACTAAGTATATGGCTGTAAAGGGAAAAATAGGGGACAGAAATCATCTATTGGTAGTTTTTCCCCCCTCATTCATTTTTGTGTAAATGTTTAACACAAATGCAGGATGTAAAAATGTTAATGCAAGTCAATGTTTCTGTGAACAAGGTTCCAGAATTTTAATAAACCTGATAAAATTATAAATAAACCTGATAAAATTTTCTAGACAATGCCAGTACTTGGATTTGTAAAGAAAAAAAACAAAAACAAAATAAAATTTCTTATTGATGGCAACTAAATGGTATTTGTAGCAGATTCCATCTGTTCACTATACCTTTCTGAGTTGTCCTACAGGCAAGCACATGATTTTCTAAATTGTATGTGCATGTGCTGTGTGTGTGTGTGTGTGTGTGTGTGTGTGTGTGTGAGTGTGTGTGTGTATATGTATGTATATGCATGTGCTGTGTGTGAGTGTGTGTGTGTGTGTGTATGTGTGTATGTGCATGTGCTGTGTGTGAGTGTGTGTGTGTGTGTGAGTGTGTGTGTGTGTATGTGTGTATGTGCATGTGCTGTGTGTGTGTGTGTGGGGGGGGTGCTCCTGCCACTGAGTGTGTATGGAGGTTGAAGGACAACTGGCGGGAGTCTGTTTCCTCCTACCACGTGGGTCTCAGGGGTCAAGTTTGGTGGCAAATGCCTTTGCCCACTGAGCCATCTCTCCGGCCCTCAAGTACATGTTTTGTTTTTTGTTTTCTTTTTATTGTCAGTCTTCTGTACCGTCCCTGTAATTTTGCTACTAAGATACAGTAAACTACAGAATTAATTAAGTTAATAAAACAGAGATAAAGTAGAAATGAAGGAATGGGGAGGGGAGAAAGGGAGGAAAGAAAGAGGTAAAAGAAAGGAAACGGACACGAACTGCCTGCCGGGTGGCAGTGGCGTTCACCTTTAATCTCAGCACTCTGGAGAGAGAGGCTGGTGCGTCTCTGAGTTCGAGGCCAGCCTGGGCTACAGCGTGAGTTCTGGGACAGCCAGAGCTACACAGAGAAACCCTGTGTCAGAAAACAACAAGAAGACAGCATTAATTTAGAGGGCACGAGGTCAGGAGTAACTCGGGAATAAAGCTGCTTGCTTGCCTTCTCAAGGATGTTCGCCGTCTGGAATCTGCTCAGCAGCTAGCTAGCTGCCTTTCCCTTCATGTTGGTAACAGACTTCCGACTTCCGTCTCACCGCTTACCTCTCACCTACAATGGCTGATACTCCGGAGGACCCTGCTGGGACTTTCCATGGCCAAGAGGAAAAGTGTGTCTGACCTAACACAGGAAAACTGTGAAGAGAAACAATAAAAGGTTGGAATCTAGTGTTTGTGGCCGCAGAAGCCTTGAAGAGGTAGATCTCAGTTACTTCTCATGGGCTTCACTCCCCAGACTGGCCTAGTCTGAACTGCATGCACACAAGTGACTTCACCTTTTATTTTATTTTATTTTATTTTATTTTTGAGGCGATATCAGTCATTGACCAGGAGCTCATCAAGCGGGCTAGGCTGCCTGTCCAGTGATTCCCATCGATCCACCTGGCTACATCTTCCCAGCATAGGGATGATAAACCCATGACATCATTGCCCAGTGCTTGTTTTTTCCTTTCCTTTCCTTTCCTTTCCTTTCCTTTCCTTTCCTTTCCTTTCCTTTCCTTTCCTTTCCTTTCCTTTCCTTTCCTTTCCTTTCCTCTCCTCTCCTCTCCTCTCCTCTCCTCTCCTCTCCTCTCCTCTCCTCTCCTCTCTTCTCTTCTTTCTTTCTCTCTCTCTCTCTCTCTCTCTCTCTCTCTCTCTCTCTCTCTCGGAGGGCGGCTCAAACGCAGCTTTTCATGTTTGCAAGGCAATCATTTCACCAACTGAACACTCTCTCTGGCTTCTTATCAGAATTCTTGCAAACTTTAAAACAAAACAAAACAAAACAAAACTGTAAACCCAGACATGGTGGCACATGCCATTAATCCCAGCACTTGGAAAGCAGAGGCAGGAGGATCTCTGTGAGTCTTACTTAGGTCAGCCTGGTCTACATGATGAATTCTAAACCAGGCAGGGCTACACAATGAGACCCTGCCTCAAACAAATAAAAATTTTTAAAAATGAAGTGTACACACTGACATGTATGCTGACATACATGTAGATGTCAAAGGTCAATTCTGTGGACTTAGTTTTCTCCTTTTAGCTTTACGTGGGTTCCAGGGATCAAGCTCAGGTCCTCAGGCTTTCGTGGCAGGCCTTTGCCACCGAGTCATTGTGGCAAGCTTTTTTTTTTTTTTTTTTTAAATCAACAATCCCTTCTATCTGTGAACCTCCCCATCACCTATGTATCATCCTAATATTTATTATTTTTAGATTTATGATATCTATAAACTTCACATGGTGGCATACATCTGTAATCCTAACACTTTAGAGGTGGAGGTAGAAAATCAGAATTTCAAGGTTATCTCCAGCTACACAGCAAGCTCCAGGCCAACCTGACCTATGTGAGACCCTAGTCAAAGAATCTTAAATGATACAGCGTCATAGTCCTTAGCCTCTTTGGATATCCTTTCTTTCCTTTTTGAAGAAAACTTTGCTAGTTGGAAGTGGTAGCTCATGCCTATAATCTCAGCATGGGGGAAGTTGAGGCAAGAGGTATGTCATGAGTTCAAAGCCAGACTAGGCAACAGAGTGAGACTCTATCTCAGAAAGAGTTCCTTTTTGGGGGCCTGGGGTGTTGCACAGACTCCCATTTTTAAATGCCAGCACGTTACCTTGACTCTCACCAAGAGCAATATACTCCTCTCTCTCTCTCTCTCTCTCTCTCTCTCTCTCTCTCTCTCTCTCTCTCTCTCTCTCTCTCTGTCTCTCCTTGTTTTTCCATAAAGCCCATCCGAATACGGTGTTCTTTCTGCTCTGCCTCACTTCTTTCTTATCACAGCGTCTTCAACAGACTGCATTGTGGTCCTTTCCTGGTCTCTAGTTTCTGTGCCCAGACTCTTTCTTATCTGGCTACAGGCCAGTCTCCACAGAAATTATTCTCTTGAGCCATATCTTTCCTGACTCATGGTCAAAGAGCAACCCCAGGGAACTAGTCCTCTCTAACAGGCACAAAGAGATCTTTCTGAATCCCCTCAAAAGTCACCAAGAACATCCCTTATGCTGGAGACGAGAGTAAGCCCTTTGTGGATGGTTTGCTTTATAAGAAGAGCAGAAATCCCATGACCTTCAGAAAATATGCCCAAGAACTTAGTTTGTGCAATACATTTTTAAGGCTACATAGATACTGTCTCAGTTAGGATTATTATTGCTGCAATGAAACACCATGACCAAAAAGCAAGTTGGGTAGGAAAGGGTTTATTTGGATTACACTTCCGTAGTGATGTGCATCAGTAAAGGAAGTCAGGACAGGAACATAAGCAGGGCAGGAACCTGGAGGCAGGAGCTGATGCAGAGGCCGTGGAGGAGAGCTGCTTACTGACTTGCTTCCTCTGACTTGCTCAGACTTTCTTATAGAACCAGGAATACCAGTCCAGGGATAGCACCACCCACGATGGGCTGAGCCCTCCCTCACCAATCACTAATTAAGAAAATGGCCTTACAGCAAGCTGGATCTTATAGAGGCATTTTCTCAGTTGAGATTCCTTCCTTTCAGATAACTTTAGCTTGTGTGTCAAGTTGACATTAAGACTAGCCAGCACAGATATGTAAGGCATTTTTATTCTTTCATCATGGGGTAGAAAAGAGGTGTAAAGGTAACTTTTGACTGTGGCGGGGACTTTCCATGACGGTGTTATTGGTGCTATTAGGTACTTTGTGCCTGGCACCACACAAGGCACCTTTTTACATATCATCTTACTCACGTGACATCCTAGAGTAGGTATCGTCGCCCTGTTCACTTTGCAGATGAGGAAATAGGCTGAGAGAAATGAGCTAGCTGCCTTAAGACATCCAACTAGGATGTGGAGTTTGAATTCAAATCCAGGCCTGCAGTGCTGCAAAAATCCCAATTAAGACCCCTCCCCCGTTTTTATGTGTGTGCGTGTGGTGTGCATGTATGCATGCATTTTTGTGGGTAAACCTGTGTGCCTATGCACGCGGAGGTCCCAGGTGGATTTCAGGAACCCTTCTCTTCCACTTCATGCATTGAGGCAAGGTCTTTCAACCAAACTTAGAGCTACTGATATGGCTAGTCTTGCCTGCCAGCTTATTTTAAAGATCCTCTGTCTTTGACTTCTTGGGCAAGTTCCCATGCCCATCCAATGTTTATGTGAGATGTCTGGGGATCCAAACTCTGGTCCTCAGGCTTGCATGGCAAGTACAGTCATAGCCCTGGACCCAAGGGGTGTGTGTGTGTGTGTGTGTGTGTGTGTGTGTGTGTGTGTGTGTACACACACACAGGACAGAACTGTGAGTGCAAAATATATGCCTATGTGGCCCACCACACTGCTCCATTGGCTTTTGAAGACAAGGAGGGAAAAGGGACTGGCATTCTTGGGCTGTATGAGTGTGGGGTCTTGGTCTCGCTCAGGGCCCCTCTACCTTTAATGCATACTTGAGGCATACAGCCATGATTTTATGGAGCTTACCTTCATCTGGGGCCACTCTCCCAGCTCCCTGCCATGACACTACCTGAAGGTCTCACTCTTTGGGAGGAAAGCCTGGGGACCCACTCACTGCTGTGGATGCTATTTATAGGTTCCCTGCTGCAGCAGACTGCTCTGTCCTGGGTATGACTGATTTGACTTCTCATCTCAGTGCAGGTGGAAAAGGCCTTGGTTAGGGTGTTGTTTTGAGACCCGAATTTGAGTCATATTCTCCTCTTACGGGCAGTGTAACCTTGACAAAGTTACACAGATTTTATTTCCCCATTTATGTAATGAGAGAGAGAAAGAAATAGCTGCCCTGCCCAAGGAGAGGTCAGCTGTGTAAACTGTCGTTAAGAGGAAACGATCCCTTTTAAAGAAAGGAGGAAACTCCCATGGGAATGGTGACCCAAGATGGCACGGTGCTCAGCCCGTGTCTCTGTTTCTGACTCTTCCTGTGCGTTTTTTTGCCGCTGGCATATTGTTCCAGACGAAGGATAGAAATATTAATATTACATGAAAATGTTTCCTTTGACCTCAAAGTTTATTTTTTGCATCCATTTTTGTAAAGGAAAAAAAATGCATTTTGTGGGCCCTTAAAAACATTGCTGGCACTAGGTACCTCCTGTGCCTCCTGGACCTGATACCTAAGTTGCCGGGAATTCAGGATGCTGCCCGTAGCTCTTCATACCTCCCTCTATGCAGTGCTGCCCTCCAGAGCCCAGCAGAGAGCCACGCTGCTGCCAAACACAGAGAGAGGTCTAGGAGACTTTGGTCCATGGCAAGAGGGGCAGAGGATGCCCACCCACTCCCATCAGCTCAACCTTGCTGCTAGGTTTTCTGAGGTCTGTCAGGGGGCGCAGTCTTATGTCTTTCTGACAAGGTCCAGGGTCTAGCCCGCATGAGTGCTTGTAATCCTTCTCCCTGTCTTACCCACAACAGAAAACGATTCCTGTTATTGGAAGGCTACTATATGCTAAGGACTCCACATGCATTATGTCATTGAATTATTGCATCATAGTCGTAAGGTAGGTAGGTGATGGTGTCTCTACTACACAGAGGATAATGAAGGTCAAAGTTCTTATCAGTGGCATCGCATGGCTATGTACTTCCTCTACTGGTTTGAGGAGCCCAAGATAATGCCTATCATTCCTATTTGAACTCCAATGCTTCCTTCATGGTATGAGATGGAATCCAGGTCCTTGCACGTTCTAGGCATGCTCTACTACAGAGCTGCATCCTCAGCCCCAGTGCAGTTTCTTACAGAAGAATAGATTGTCCAGGTCAAGAACAGAGGATGTATGGTGATGGCTTAAAGCCCCTGGTCTACACTGCCCACTCCAGTTTAGAGATGTTGTTCATCTTTGTATACCCTGGCTAGGGACACAGACTGATGGAAGCTCTAAGGTCTCATCAGGCAATCAAGCAGAGACATGGGATCCAATTAGGTTCAGAAAGTAGAAAGCAGCCTGGCTTCTTGTCTTGAGTGGGGCAAGCCTTGTGTTGGCTTGGACTTCTGAGACCTCTTTGGTTATCCGGCACATTATAAAAAAAGGGGTAAACGGAGCTGGAGAGTTGGCTCTGCAATTAAGAACATTTGTTGCTCTTGCAGAGGACCCAGGTTAGGTTCCCAGCACCCACGTGGTGGCTCACAACAGCCTGTAACCCAGTGCCAGGGGTCCCAATGTTCTTTTCTGGCCTCCGAGAGCACTAGGCACGAATGTGGCATGCATTTATGCAGGCAAATGCTCAAATGCATAACTGTTTGTTTGTTGGTTTGTTTGTTTTTCAAGGCAGGGTTTCTCTGTGTAGTCTTGGCTGTCCTGGAACTCACTCTGTAGACCATGCTGGCCTCAAACCCATAGAGATCTGCTTGCTTCTGCCTGTCAGGTGCTGGGATTAAAGGCCTATGCCCACCACCGCCTGGATAATTTTTTTTAAGGCAGTGAGTGATACACTTTCTTTGGTCATTGGGATGGATATTCTTGGTTGTCAAGTTAACAGCATCTAGAGTTAACTAAAAACTCAAGCAGCTGGCACACCTGTGAGGGATTTTTCTTGATTGGATCATTTGAGGTGAGAAGACCCTCCCTAAATAAAACTGGGCCATACCTTCTCATGGCAGCCCATGTAAAGGACATGGAAGAAAGAAGCTTTTTGCTTTTTGCCTGTTTGCCCGCCCCCCTTCTCACTGTCAATTTTATCTACTCTGCTGCTGAAGCATTCCTTCACTGCTGTTGGAACCTACTTCTGTGGGATTCCAATGTATGTTGAAGACCAAGCGAGACATCCAGCTTCCTGGACCGAACAACTGCTGGATTCTCGGACCTGTCTGTTGGGAGAAAGCCATTTCTGGACTAGCTGGACCACAGCTCTTGTGAACCACTCCAATAAATCCCATATTTTTTTTTCTATCAGTTCTGTTCCTCTAGAGAACCCTAACTAATACAGTTGTGCCTCTCTCTCCCTAAATGTCCCCCTCCCTTCTGGGTTCATTTGTGTGTGCAGGGGCATGTGCGAGGCCCACGCGTGCACACAAATGAATGCCCACTGGAAGTTGAATCTTAGGCCTCCAGGAGGCTGAACACTTGCTCTTCTACTGAGCTACAGTCTCAGCCTAGAGAAGCAACCGTCAAACCCTCAGATCAGGCCTAGGCACTCATAGGCTGTGGGAGAATTGTGGAAGACTGCTCCCGGGTATTTTGAAAAAGGACATCCCTCCACTCCCATGTTAACCTGTAATCCTAGCATCGGGCTGGTGGAGGTTAGGAGGACGGGCAGTTCAAGATCAGAGCTGGCTAAAAAAAAAGAAAACAAAACCTCCCCATGTGGCATTATAGACTTTCAAGATTGTCGGTTCCCCTCGCCTGAAGTGCCAGGACTCAGGGTTGGTGTGGAACGGGAAATTCATTCCGGTTTCCTGCAGGGCCCACGACTAGTTGAGAGGCCTATCTGACTTTGACTTCACGGAGCTGACGTTCTGTATTCCGAATCGCCAGGGATTTTACCCTGACATCTGTTGTTTTGCACCTCCTAAGAGGACCTCAGAAAGAACATAGTCCATTTAATCTTTACGAACCAAATCGTGGACCTTGGAGGTTCAGGCCTTGATTGAGGCAAATTCTAGTTTTTCACAAGCTTCAGTTTCTGCATCTTAGAAATGAGAAGAGTAACAACGATGGTGATGATGAGGATTAAAAACCAAACAATCCGACCTGGTCTGGCTGCTTCAATGATTAACTCGCATGGAACATAATATGGGCACACAGTGGGTGTGCAACACCGTGTGAAGTGTGGACCTCTGGCAACCTGAGCCTTCCTGATAAGCAGAGTGAATGTTGTGCAAGCGACTCCTTACAACTCCTACAAATCGGGAGGTGACCCTCACCCCACACCTGGAATGCAGAAGTGGCCTGGGCAGGGAGGGCCAAGGAATCTTCACCGCAGCCACCTGAGCCACCTGGGCTGCGAAGTGGGGGAGTCCTGGCAGGGCGGACTGGAGGCTGAGGATGGGTGGCGGGAGGCGGCTGGGTCGGCGGGGGCAGCGGGCCGGGCGGACACTCGGGCGCGGAAGGAGTTAAACAGGGCCGGGGGCAGAGCGCCTGTCAGACGCGAGCATGTGCAGTTTGCGCCGCATCCGTACTATGGGTGAGTGCCGCCGTCGCCGCCTGGGGCTGGGTTCCTTGGGGCAGCAGCCGCTGCAGCTCCCCGGGCCCCCGCGCCGCCCCGGCGGCCGCGGACACTCGATGCGGGAATAGTCGCAGGAGGGCGGGCGGGCGGCGTGGGGGAGGCTTGGCGGGTCACCCGGCGCGGGGGGAGCCCGAGCGCCGGGCGTGGGGGCGGGGAGCAGGCGGCGCAGGAGAGCGCCCCGAGTCCCGGCGCGGGAGGAGGAGCGGGAGCCAGCCCGAGAGACCGCGCTCCTGGCCGCACCTGCGTCGGGCAGACGGTCGCCCGGCCCTGCCCTGCCTTGCCCTACCCTCGTCCCCGGCCCCGCACCGGTAGGTGCCCGCGATGTCCGCAGAGAGGCCTTTCCGCCGCGGAGAGAGGTGCCTGAGCGGGGCGGGCAGCGCCGAGCGCGGGGGCGCGGGTGATGGGGCGGTGATGGGGAAGACCTGGCGACCCCGTGTAGGGACACTACCGGATCCCGCTTCTTCTTTGCTTTCGGTTTCGAAGCGGCTGCTGGGGCTGGAGAGCGAGCCGCAGATTAGATGGTGTGTCTGAGCTTGGATTCCCTGCGGGGGATGGGCGCACAGGGGGGCGTGTTGGCGAAAGGGGTGAACACTGGCAACTTTCCCTGCCTGAAACAAAGGGGTGCCGGGTTGAGGCGAGGGTGAGAGATCCCGCGGAGGATCTCAGACCTCTGAAGGTTGACACCTCCCCCCACCCAGTGGAGTGCACCCCGAGGCCCTCTGGAAAGGACAGAGGGGGGCGCCAGACTGGATGGAAGCTGGAGAGCCAGGTCTTGGGAGTGGGAACCACAGACTCAGGTCCTGACTTTGCTGGTCAAAAGGACCCTATTGCCTTCTCTTCTGTGTGCATGAAAGAACTGGGTGATGGTGGGTTGCACTTTTGGCATTCTTTTTCAGGTGGGTGCCTAGGTCAGTGCCCAGCCAGTTCTTCATCTGCATTCATCATCTCTGTTTCCTGGTGGCAAATGGAGGGCTGGGATGGGGAGCCATTTAGCCCTGTTTCTGGCAAGGCCAGGGAGGTATTGGAGTCTTTCCCAGGTGTCTTCTTTTCTCCCTTTCTATGACCAGTCAGAAACTGACCGGTTTCCCTTCTTCCGCTCACCGTTTCTCCTTTCTTCCCTGGGGTTTCTCAGGAGGTGGATGTATGATCGCCTCAGGCACAGAGTTTGGTGTCAGGCTGTTCTGACACTGGTTAGACTTTCACTGGAGGACTCTTGGAAGCTGCATACCAGTGTAACCTTGGGGCTCTGCTCATCCATTATCTCTGCACCCCTATAACAAACGATCTTCCCACTGAGGTCCCCAGGAAGCCTAAATCTCCACCACCACCCCATCCCCACGCCGTCCCCCGAACCCCACTCCCCGCCGCGTACCAGGAAGAAGGGTCAGAGAGAGGGCTGGTGGACCTGCCTTAAGAATGGTATAGGATCTTTCTCTCTGGAAGACAAATGGGCAGTGTGCCAAGATCCCAATCCTCAATCTTTGTCTCCAGGAACCGGGTTCCTCCAGTTTGCATGTGACCATTGGCTCTTGTCCTATGGCAGCACCACCTTCCAAGAGCTCAGGTCATTTACCTGGTTGGAAGGCAGAGCAACATCTGCTTCTTTCTGTCTATGGTCTGCCTGGAGACAGGCGGTGCTCTGGACTTCTGGTTGATGCTCCTGCGTCTCTGTGGGTGAGTTAATGACACACGTGGTTGGACCAGGGGTGGGTCTGCCAGGACAACCAGGTTGAGAGACAGGGAGGGGTGGGCTGAGACGAAGCGTTCTTGGCCGGTTCTGAGACTCGGTGTTCTGAAGCAGAGACAGAGGGGGCAATGGAACGCTGGTCTTCAGAGAGAAATGACAAGTTGATTTAGTGTTGACTTCGGCCACTTCAAGATAGGGTCAAGGAGGATTCCAGGACTTGTAAGGGTTTGCAGGGAAAAAAAAAAAAAAAAAAAAAAAGTAAGTGCCCCTGAGCATTTGCTCTGTGGTCTTGGAACTAAAGTGGCCAAGGTTAGGTCAGGAGGCGAACTCAGTTGGCACAGACAGCCCCACTTCTGCAGAGCTCCGCCCTCCGGCTAGGCAGGGTTGATTGTTGCTCAGTTCAGGTTGGGTTTGTCCCAAGCTGTTGATTCTCAGCTGAGGACAGTGGTGCTGGCCTGACCTCCCCAGCAGAAAGGGTGCAAGAAGGCTTTTCTATGGGCAGACTGTTCCCCAGGTCCCCCACTGGGAGGTAAGAAGATGAAGCTCCTTGGACTCTTTCTTTGAAAGTGGTGGGACATGATTTCCTACATTTCTAAACTGATTTAAGAACCGGAGGCTCTTGAACGGAGGATATTAGAAGAGTTAGTGAGCCTTTACACTACGCTTATTTTCTCTGAGTCCGATTTGCGTCTTGTTTCTAAAGGGAAAAGTGTCATTTTACAGAGAAGGGCTAAATTACAGCGTTTGCGATAGGGAGAGGTCGGTGTCGGTTTTAAAAGTGTCATTTTTATCAGAAAAGTTGCTCTAGCACACAGGCAGTGGGTGGCTTTTCTGTCTGCGTCTGCTCGTGGGACATCTTGGAGCTTTCCAACAAGATGACAAGCCAGGACGTTAGTGACCGTTGCCCTCAGAGCCCTGAGAAGGGTCTCTGATGTGTGTGTGCGTGGGGAGGGGCTCTGGTATCACAGGGAGAGAGCTGGCTCAGGGCAGTAAAGTGAGGCAGCTTGGGCTTAGCAGCAGCCATATCAGATCTGGCTGTCCTTGAGAGAGAAAAAGGATAGCTAACCCTCCCGCTGCCCGACTGCTCTCAAATTTGTGTCCATTTAGTTAGTCCCCTCCTCCCCGTCCACCCTGTAATTGCAAACAAGGTGTCTTGGAGTTTAGTGGGGTTTTTTGGTTTTGTTTTGTTTAATTCAAGAATATTCCTTTTAAAGTGTGAATAATTTTAGCCTTGGCACATTCTCGACTCCTTTTGTTCATACCTGGCCCCGGGGGTGGTGGCGGGGGGGGGGGGGGGGGGGGAGGGGGAGATTTCAGAAAGGAATTAAGATCATGTAAAACTGCTATACTTTTGGCTCCTTCCCCCAGGCCTCCTGAGGAACCAGAATGTTTGTTTCTGAAAAGTAAAGTGTAAGCCAGTTTGAGGGGAAGGGACAGGAGCCGGCGTTTTTGGTTATGGTTCTTAAGTCACACTCGATTCACTGGCTGTGTCTACTGACATTCTGTTCTTGGGATTTGAGAAGGTTTAGAATCAATTATCTTATGATTCGTGGGTTACACTTTTCCAAGATGCATGAAGAGAATTCTGGACCTGTAGGTTTGGTTCAAGATGTGCATTTGGGTTGAGCATAGTGACAAATGCCTGTAACCCCAGCCCTTAGAAGGTAAAGGCAGGAGAATTTGAGGCCAGCCTGGTCTACACACAGAGTTCCAGACCAACCAGGGTTATATAATGATACGTTGGCTGGGAAAAATAACACACCTGCCTCAGATCAAGCTCTGGGATGCTCCATGCTGCTGTCATTTATGGAAAAAGAGATGGTTTCTCCCTCGACATACTTATCCACCATAAAACTGAGGCTGAGTGAGTGACCCTGCTCATTTTCAGACTTACATGGAAAGCCTGCTTGCTTCTCTTTGCTCACACGAAGTAGGCTGCAGGAGTGGGCTCCTGTACGTCTCCACGCAAAGATTCTACTTAACGTGCATTTTGACACCAGTTCCCCTACCTATAAATTTAGTGAGGTTGAAATTGTAGGGTGCTAATTGGCCCGGCGCGCCTTCAAAGAATGGTTCTCAAAGGAAACTTTCCATCCCTTTTTATTGCTGACAGTTTGTGATGGGGTTGGACATAGTCAAGTCTAGCAATCTAAAGAATAAGCACAGTTATTGCCACTTGCATTTCTGAACTTCTAGCCCCCACCATCTCTTTCTCTGGTGGCTCCTGGGGACTTTGAGACCTTGTCTCTGTCATTTTGGTGTTGTAGAAAAGACATTAATAGTATGGCAGTCTACATGGGTAGGGCTTGGCTCTTAAAATTGTTCTTTCTTCTGGAATCTTGGCAGCATACAAAATTTCACTGGCCATGTAGTGTTAGGAGATCTAATTGATAAGGGGGCATAATTGGTGAGAACATTTCTGTCACACCTCTCCTCTCCAGAGGCCCCCCCCCCCCCCGACATTCAGAACATATCGGGTCATCCCTTCTGACTACTTTTGTAGTTGGACTCGAATGATGAATGATTTCTAGTTGGCCTATCCATTCATTGTTTTTAAGAGGTGCCTCTGCCACATGAGCTTCAGAACTGGTCCATCTTCACAGAGGAGGTTTTAGTGGGGCCTTGATACCAGCCCCGGTCTAGAGATGCCAGCCAAGAGATTGAAGGGCCACAGAGATAGGGTTCTTCTCTGAACTCCTGAGGAAGCAGTTCATGCTTTGAGATAAATGTACACATAGGGCTTCAGTCAGTGCAGCAAGAAGCCTGACTTCTAGGTATGGCCTTTCTATGGACCACCGGCAAGGGAATCTGTTTTGTCATCATTTAAAAATTTTGAGGATTTTATACATGATTACTGTATTTACATCATCTCCCTTCCTCTTCCCTTCCAGCTCCCCCTGTGCCCCCATTCTTTCTCATGACTTCTTTAACTATTACTGTTACATATATAGCCTACCGAGTCTATGCAGTGTTGCTCACTGTAGATGTGGCTAGGGCTGACCACTTAGGTTTGGATAAATCCAGGGGCTCCTCTCTAAAGAAAACTGATTCTCCATCTCTCAGAAGTCAATGATTGCCTGTAGATAGGACCTTAGGAGATTTCCCTTGCCCATGTTGGTATGTTAAATGGTGTTGACATTGTGCAGGTCTTGTATAGGCAAGCATGTTGTTGAGATTTCGTGGGTGCAGTGTCTCTGTCGTGTCTGGAAGATGCTATCTAGTAGCAGGCATTCTGGTATTCTAGTTCTTAAAAATCTGTTCACACCCGATTCAGTGATTTCCTCTGACCCTTGGGTCTAGGGCTTGTGTTGAGGATGCATCCTCAGTAGGGGATGAGGACCACTCTAGTCATCTGCTGTCTACATTGACACTTGTGGATCTCTGTAATGGCCTCCACCTGTTGCAAAAATAAGCTTTTTTTCATGAGGGTGAGTGCTCCACTTGTCTGTGGGTAAAAGGATCAGCATTTGGATTACTGTTAGAAATCATACTGGTGTAGGAAACTGGCCGTGGCCGGTTCTTCTCTAGAGCCTGTGACCTCTCCAGCGTTGAGTAAGTGGCTCATTTGCGGTACCTGGCGTGACTTCCTTCCTGTTAAGCAGGCCTGCAAGTCCAATTAGGTAGCTGTTGGTTACCCCCAAGATAGAAGTACAGCTATTGCACCATTGAGCATAGCTTGCCAGGTCAGTTATTGCTGTGCTTCCCAGCCCTTACAGCGGGGTCGGACTGTTGATGGCTTCTCTCCCTTGGCAGCTTGCATGGCACCAATACTATGAGAGTTAGTCCTCGGGGAGGATCATAGATGGGTTTCTAGCACGTGCACAACCCCATCGTCTGTCCTAGTCTCCGTCCTAGTTCTTAGTCTCCAGAATCTCCCTTCTTGTTGTTCCCAACACACATACACACACACACACACACACACACAGAGAGAGAGAGGGGGGGGGTGGGGTGGGGAATAAGGAACCTGGACATTGGCCACACTTTTATCTACATCATAATACAAATATGGACAATAAATATTGCTATCGTTGGGCAGCATAAGCAGTCACTCCAGAGTTTTCTCTGGTATTGTGCAGGACTTTTTTTTTTTTTGCTTGCCCAGAGCAATGAGGCGACCTTCTTATACTGACCTAATATAGGCACCTTCAAACTTCCCTATGCCTGCACAGTTCCTGGCATGTGAGAGCACTTATTAAATCACCAGCTGTGATAGTTGGATGTCATCAGACATCTAGGCTTCCGGGTCACTGGACAATGACCTTGTTCTAAGGAAATAATGACTGCCAAACATCTCCAAAATCAGGAAATCTGGGAATACTCCCCAACTCACTTGCTCAGTTGACCTTGGGTGACCCATTTCAGTGCTCTGAGACTCCGTCCCACAAATGGAATTTCAACTGGCTTCAGCAGTCAGAGCATTAACAGTTGGCAGTCACCATGTATTGAATACTTACTATATGCCAGGCATTGGGCTAAGTACTTTTCATATGCTCTCCTCTCACGTCAGTGAGAAAGCTACTATTGATTATCCCCCATTTCACAGCTGGGGAGACTGAGCTTCTTCAAGAGTGATTGCACCTCTCACACAGCCAGAAAGTGTCCGGACTGGGACTTGAACTGAGACCTGATTCTGCTGCAGCGTGTGAGCGTTGAGTGGGTGGAGAGGTAGAACAAAGGTTGGTGAGTGATTGAAAGTGGAGCTGGTGTGAGCACACAGCAGCGAGAGGGAGCTGGAAGTACAGATTCATGGGAACTAGCATCCTCATGAGCGTTCAGGAGAGGGTGAGGTCTGTACCCTGCAGAAGAGAAGTAGACCAGATGGTCTGGAAGTTACTGTAAAGGAAACAGGCTTTCTGCTCGGCATAGCACTGTATCTCATAACCCCCGCTGGATTCTGATACTAACATTTTCCTCTTGCTTAACAGGCTCTTGGGCAGCATTTTCCTCTCGGCTGCTCTCCTGCCTGTCATAGCAGCTCATCCTAGCAAATTCTTGACTCTAGGCTTTGCCCACCAAGCTCCTCCCTTGTCCATCACTATCTATCTGGGGAATTCGGTTATGACTTGAATCTCAGATATACTTTGCAAAGTACAGAAAACATTAGACTAGGGATTCAATCCCCAGCATTGAAAAAAAAATCAGTTTACTTTGTGTTCATACATTATACCAGATTACCCTATATCCATCAGGCTACCTTATTCTGAGAAAGGATTTAGCGATAACCAGCTACTTCAGTGGTAACTGTCCTCATTTGTAGACAATTTGACTTTATGTCTCATATCATTTGGGGGTGATTATGGAGAGGAATAAGGGCTATGGAGGTGGCCTGGGAGAGATAGGCTGACCATATTTGAGCTGTTGAAATGCTATTTGATAGAATCACATGTTGTTGGTTGTTTATGCTCTTTTGAGGGGCCCACCACCCAGCTCCCAAATAAATCACACACAGAAGCTTATTCTTAATTATAAATGCCTTGCTTTAGCTTGGCTTATTTCTTGCCAGCTTTTCTTAACTTAAAATTATCCCATCACCTAGACTTTCTCCTTTCTTATTTCTGTATGTCTTACTTTCACTCTTATTCCATGGCTGGCTGTGTGGCTGGGTGGCTAGCCCCTTCTTTCCTTGATCCTTGATCTCTCTGGCTCCTCCTTTTTCTCCCAGACTTTTCCTTCTATTTATTCTCTCTGCCTGCAAGCCCCACCTATCCTTTCTCCTGCCTATTGGCCATTCAGCTCTTTATTAGACCATCAGGTGTTTTAGACAGGCCCAGTAACACAGCTTCACAGAGTTAAACAAATGAATGTAACACCTCTTTGCATCCTTAAACAAATGTTCCACAGAATAAAAAAATGTAACACATCTTAAAATAATATTCTACAACAATCACCTGGAGGGGACAAGGAGACGCGTTCTGGTCTCAGTTTGGTGAGTCTGTACATGGGATGTGAATTCTCTGGCTTTTGGTTTCCTTGTGTATAAATTAGGAAATGCCAACGAGGCTGTCTCTAACCTCCCTTCTAGGAAGTGTGCTGGATGATCCGGTGGGCTGGGAGTAATTCTGGCCTTTCTGGGGGAGAACTCAGCTCATCTGCAACTGAAGGAAGTCGGAGCTGGGGCGGCCGGGGCAGAGTAGAAGGAGAGTGAAGCCATACTGGAGGTTAAGGGACAGACCAGAGCGGGAGTAAGAACTTCCTAGTGGAGGGGTGACTGGACTGGTATTCCCCTTTGTCCTACTGAGGCAGCAGAAAGGTGGTGTTTGTGTGCCTTTCCTCCCCTGCTCCCCACAGCACAGTGAGTACCCCGTTGCCTCCTCTCACACCTCAAGTGTCCCCTCTCACCGTCCCAGGACAGTCTCCAGGGCCTGTCTACAGCTGTGTGTGTGTGTGTGTGTGTGTGTGTGTGTGTGTGTGTGTGTGTGTGTGTGCTTCGCATTCTGCATTTGGGTTTGGCTGAGTCTTCTGTCCTCCTCCCCCGCTGCTTCCTAGTCTCCAGGACTTCAGGACCTGGCTGGAAACGGTCTGGGTAACACAGTGTTTGCGAGGCCCCACCTCTTCGGCTGTCCCGTCTCTGCCTGAAGGAGCAAGACCAAACCGTGAACTCAGCCTGACCTCTTCACTCACAGAATTGAGCCATCTGAGTCTCCTTTGCGCGGGGCCATGTATTTGAGGGTCTAGCCGCACTCTCATTGTCCTTTTATGCCCACTGCTTTTATTTTATTGTATTTGTGGTGGAGGAGAGGTGAGATCCCACTGAACCCACCAAACCAATCATTTCTGTCCCTGCTTCCTCTACTTTTCCCCATTTGCTCCCCGTTTCCCTATGCTATTTATTTCTAATAGTGATCACCCTACCTCTGAAGGTATGAGAGGCTTTTTTAACATTTTAAATTAAGTGTCTGACTGGCCTGCGTGTATGTCTCTGCACCACCTGTATGTAGTACCCATGAAGGCCAGAAGAGGGCAGTGGATCTCCCTAGAACTAGGGTTACAGAAGGTTCTAACTTGCCATGCGGGATTCTGGAACTCAAACCTGGATCCTCTGGAAGAGCAGCCAGTGCTCTTAAGCACTTGGCTACCCTTCCAGCTCCATGGGAGGCCATTTTAACTACAAGGATGAACATTTCATTCTAATAGCTATCCATGAAGTAGTTCTGTGTCCCATGATTGCCTTTAGGTTTACTCCGTGAGTCTAGTTTTTTCCCTGCCCGGGAATGAACAGTCAATCAGGCTTTCTAAGCTTCTGGTTATTTGTAGGCGGTCGAAGGTCCTGCGGTCACTTTGAGTCACACACCTCGCCTCAATTCAGCACCTCCATGTCTTTGTCACCCAACTGCAAAGGACAGGGAGGTGTTCAGTGACCCACACTATTGTTTCCTGGGCCCAGCATGTATTTAATGCTGATTCTTTCTCTTGTGCCCAAGCTCACGGGTTTCTCAGAGAGCACTCTTTGCCCAGCTGCTGAGATATTCACAATGGAAAATTTATCACTGGACATGGTGACTCACGCTTATGGTCCCAGCATCAGGGAGTTTGAATCAAGAGGTTTTACCAAAAGTTCAAGACCAGTGAAGGCTGCATAGTGAGTTCCAGGATAGCCTGGGCTAGAAAGTGATGCTTTGTCTCAAAACAAACAAATAAAAAAGAGCAAATTATCCTTCATTCCACATTGTTGCTCTGGCCTTGGGGTCCCCAAAGCCAGTGATTCACCTCCAGTCTCTTTCCACTAAGTCTCTTGAGTCTGTTCCAACAGGCCCTCTGGACCAGACCTGTACTCACCCACTCCCGTTAGTCTTAGAAACCAGTCCTCCATCCTTTGGAGCAGTGGACCTGGAGTACAGGCTCACTCCCAGCTCAGCAGTCCCTCCATCTTCCAGCAGCCGATGGCCAATCTGGCCCACCATCTGCATACCCCCACCCTGTCTTCTCACTTGCAGGGAACAGACACCAAGTTTCCCGAGTGAGCAAATTCTCTGTGGTGGGAGGGTGAGGCCATAGCCCAGGCAGGAGCAGCGCCCTCCACATTCCTCTGCACAGATGCTCTCCAGTGTCTGCTTATTCTGACAGTTTGTACCCTTGGTGTGAGGGAGGAGCTTGCACACATTTTTTTTTTAAACGTTCATCCTTGACTGGTGTCACACTGGAGAACACCATACCTTTTGTATCTTAGTGTCTTAGTTAATATTTCTGACTTAACATCTTGTTATGTGTGTTTCTTTAAAACCATAACTGTCAGGGCTGGAGAGATGACTCAGTAGTTAAGGGAGCACACTGCTCCTCTAGAGGACCCAAGCTCTGTTCTCAACAGCTACCTACAATTCCAGCTCCCGGGGATCTGATGCTTCTGATCTCCATGAGCACTGTAACTCATTCACATATATCCACACATAGGCACATACACATAATTAAAAAAAATATTCTGGGTGGCGGTGGTGATACACACCTTTAATCCCAGCACTCAGGATGTAGAGGCAGGAAAATCTTTGAGTTCAAGGCCAGCCTGGTCTACAGAGCAAGTTCCAGGATGGGCAGGGCTACACAGAGAAACTCTGTCTCAAACAACCAAAAAGCAAATAGACAACAACAACAACAACGAAACCATAACTGTCCGGTTGGGTGTGGTAGTATGTACTCAGCACTCGGGAAGCTGAAGCAGGAAAAAGGATCATGTATTTGAGGCTGGGAAGATGACCCCATTGGTAAAGTGTTTGCCATGCAAGCTTGAGGACCTGAGTTTGGATCCCTAAGCCTGTGTTAAAGTGAGACACCACAGCACACATCTATGATCCCAGCACTAGGAAGGCAGAGACGGTGGATCCCTGGAGCTTGCTGGTCAACCTGCCTACCTGAATCAGTGCATGGCAAGCTCAGTAAGAGATTCCATCTCAAAAATAAGGTGGAGGAAGACTAATGTCAACCTACGGCCTCTACACAGATGTGTTTGCACACATGCACACTCACACACACTCACAGGCATACACATGAATACACACACATACACAGAGTTGATCCAGTAGGTTAATGAGAACACTAACATTCACTGAGTTCTTACATAGTCATCCCTCTATATCCAAAGGTTATGCATCTATGGATTCAACCACTTGCTGATCAAAACTATTCAGAAAAAAAATATTGTGTTTGTACTGAACATGTATAGACTCTTCTGGTCATTATTTTTCAAACAATACAAGACAGCAACTGTTTATGTAGTATTTATTATATATAAGCACCCCAGAGGTGATTTAAAAACATGTGGAGGATGTGCCTAGGTTATACGCATTTTGTATAGGGGAATCTGCATTTCTGCAGATTTTGGTGCCTGTGGGTGTTTCCTAGAAGCAATCGCCTTTGGACACAAAGAGGGCCACTTTAGTGCTAAGTGTTGGTTTTCATACGGTGTACATGCACTCTTCATCTCTATTTTACAGATGAGTAAATGAGGCAAAGGGAGGTTAAAGCAATCTGTCTAAGGTCACATAGTTGGCTTCGGTGTTGGGATTTAAATGGAGGAGATCTGTCCCCCAAGCGTGCACTTTTAAACCACAATGCTCTGCTGCTTCCCGTGAGGGTGGGGCCATGAAGATGACACACGTGTGATTGACAGATGCTGTTTTCGGAGGTGCCTGTAGGTTCCTCACTCTGCACTGGGGCTCTCCCCACATTGTTTTTTTTCTCTCCCCACTTCCCCATTCCAGCAACTCCATCTGTGTCTTTTATCAGAGTCGAATCCACCTGCCTAAATGACCCGTCATGCACCTGCCCTCACTGCCTCCCACAGATGTGTGCGGCTGCAGGGTCCTCATCTGTCTGTCTGTCTACATTAGAACTCGTCTTAGCCGC
Source organism: Peromyscus maniculatus bairdii (assembly GCF_049852395.1). Lineage (NCBI taxonomy): Eukaryota > Metazoa > Chordata > Mammalia > Rodentia > Cricetidae > Peromyscus > Peromyscus maniculatus. The sequence goes on along the minus strand of NC_134865.1, from coordinate 51,226,972 downwards.
AGAGGTATATTTGGCCCAAAGCACTTCTGCTTGTATCTTTCAACTTCTCTGGTCTTTTCGTTGTGAAGTTGCTATTATTGCATGCTTTTATGCCAAGGGCAGTGAACAGGAAGTTGGCAATCATAGCTTCTCGTCTCTCTGTGACACCAGTTGCCTATCACCAACCTATGCAAAGCCCTGGCTTTTCTACGCCTTTGCTCCATCACCTTTAAGCTGTGGGTGTGGACTAGGTCCCTTGACCTATGATTTTATTTACCTTTTAAAAATGGTGTATTTGTGTCTGCCCGAATGTATGTGTGTGCACTACATAGATGGAGCCTGTGGAGGTCAGAAGAGGGTGTCGAAGTCTCTGGAACTGGAGTTACAGGTGGTTGGGAGCCACTGCATCTTATTTAACCTTTTAATTTTCTATTAACCTTTAGGATCCTGAGGGTTCGAGACTCTGCACAAGGTTCACATGCAGAAGATACGTATAGTATTAGTTGGGAAAATAATCCCTGTAGTGTCTGTTCTAGACTTGACAGATTTTTAGAGATCACATTCTCCAGATGATTATGGTTTTAGGTGAGGGCTCCATGGATTTATTCACTTTTCAGAGTGAATTTAAAACAAACACTCCAGGTCTGTTCCACTGCCTTTCCCCTTTCAGAGACCTAATTAATTCTCATAGTGCCACAGGTCTCTTTAATGACAATGAAATGTGGACATTCCTAAACCGGGAGCTAACTATGACAGTAGCACCTGACCTGGACTAAGAAAGTCATCGATGGCTAGCTGCTCTCCTGGCAGAGTGTGCGTGTTCATAGCTGTCACGGCAAGGATGTTAGTATGTTTATCTAAAGGAAGCTTCCCTAACCCCTGCCATGGGCATTGTGCCATTTACAATATGTGCTCAGAACTTCTTTTTCAAAAATCTAGAACATTCTGACTTCCAAGGCTGTGGGATATTTTGTTTCCCAGCAGAGCTGCTGTTGGTTCTGACGGTGGGGCAGGTCCTTGAACTCTTCAAATGTTACAGAACTTCAGAGAAGCCTCTGCTTCATTGACTTCTCCTGAATCCCAGCCCTGGGTCCCTTGAAGCTGCTTCCATTGCCCATGGTTTACTGAGTTTTTAAAATGTTGCATTAAAGTACTATTTATGGTAGCTAGAGAAATGGTTTACCAGATTCAGATCCCAGCACACATCTTAGGTGGCTCACCTTGCACGCACACACACACACACACACACACACACACACACACACACACACACACAATCTTCATTCCTAAGTTGCTTTAAACTTTGGACTTTAAGCAAGTGGTATTCATTTTTGAGCTGAGGTTTGCTATGTAGCTCCAGCTGGCCTTGAACTTGAAACCTTCCTGCCTCAACCTCCCGAATGTTGTGATTACCACCGAGCACTACAGCGCTTAGCTGCCATTGCCTTCCTGGTCCTGACCTACAGGTTGGTCCCTGAACGACTCTAGGGCCTCTAAGGCTGTGGCTCCAAGATGAACTGGGGCACACCTGCTAGAGGCTATGCCCTGTTCCCTGCTTGGCATATTAGCTCACATGAACAGGCTTGATGTTTTCTGGAAGCATCTCCTGTACTTGGGTGTTTCTTTGGAGCCCCAAGACCTCATTTCTCCTATTCCATCTGAGAAGTGATGCAACTTCTTATTGATCATCAGTTTGCTTATTGATCACTACAGTTGTGTTGACTGGGCATTTTGTTATTCATTTACTTAGATTAGCTGTTTGAGATAAGGTCTCACTGGGTAGTCTAGGCTGGCCTAAAACCCATGGTGCTGTGATTGCCTTCCTCATCCTCCCAAGTACTGGGAACTACAAGCATAAGCTACCTCTCCTGCTTGATCACACATCTGAAAATTAAAAAGGAGATTCAAATGCTCATGGGAAACGCAAAAACAACACAGACTTGCAAAAATGATAGAATGTAAGATATCATTGTGTCCCCTTTCTCCTCCGCCTCTTGTCTGTCTTCTTTCTGCTAGGAAACTGGGAGGAATTAGGATGCAGAGTTGCACATTGACCGGCCATAAGCCCTGCTTCAGACCTTCCATAAGGCAGGCCCTTTCCTCTCCTTTCCACGTGGCCCCCACATATCCCTCGGGTTATGAGAGTCTATCCTCTCTCACTCACAGGGCACATACCCTTGGACTTGTCCCTGTTGAGACCTGATGGCTAGGCCTGTGGAAGGTCTGGCCACGTCCCCTGACTATTAATTGATCTGCCCCTCTCTAGAGGCTGAGCTGTAAGCATTTCTAGCTCTGCCATTTTAACCCATCGGGAGCTCTCTGGGCTGCCTCCTTCTCTGTCCCTATTCCTGTCCACAATTCCTTACGATATGGCATTTTCCATAAATATCCCTAAGCACCCTTTTGCATACCGTGTACTCATCTTCTTGTCCATTAAGACATGAAGATATCCACAGACTCAGCTTGGCACCTGTTTCTTGGACTTCCTCTAAGCACATCTCTGCCTCCGGATACTGAACATCTGTCATCTCCCTGCCCTCTCCAGAGCACTTGTGAGATTTCTATTGTTACACTGAGCTGGAAAACGCTGAGATGCAGTGTAACTTGAATTAGTTAGATAAATGACATTTCCCAAAGGTGCTCAATGGAAGACTGGCCATATCATCCATATATTGATCATTTGGGAGCTCCAGGCTGTATCAGGGAAAGAGCAGCATCTTTCCTCTGAGGGGCAGTTGAATCGCTTGAATCGACCCTAATGCTGTCCACCTTCTTGTACCCCTGGCATTTCAGTTCCCTTTACTTTTAAAGACACAGCCTACAATGATACACCCTTTTAGTCAGCTAATTTGTAGTGCCTCTGAATTACTCTCAATAAACTTCACATAATCTGAATAAAATTCACAGACACTGGGAGGTGTGGGGGGAGGCTGGGGGGACTGGGAGGAGGGATGAGAGGGGGAATCTGTGGTTGGTATGTAAAATGAATAAAAAAAATCTTAAATAAAAAAATTCACAGACACTGACACCTACCTATATATACATAAACTTTTGTCTATTTTCTCAGTGAGATCAAACTCAGGGCTATACATGAAAAGCTGGTGTAACCACTGACTTACAGCCCCAGCCCTTGTTCATTATTATTGGTTCTCTCTCTCTCTCTCTCTCTCTCTCTCTCTCCCTCCCTCCCCACGTGGGGGAGGGGGTACTGGAGCTTGTCCCAGTACTTTACCACTGAGTCATAGCCCAAGACCTTTTGTATATTTCTTTTAAAGCAGGGTCTCACTGAGTTGCCCAGGCTTGCCTTAAATGCACTTTGTAGCCCAGGAAAGTCTTAAACTTGTATCCTTCCTGCCTCAGTCTCCCAAGTATCTAGGATTACAGGCATGAGCCACCACACCAGGCCTTTGGGGGTTTTGTTTTGTTTTTAAGAGATAGTCTTGATCAGCTCAGGCTAGCCTCGAACTGTTGCCCAGGCTGACCTCAAACTCTCTCACATCTCTAGCTTTTTTCCTGCATCCCAAGTGCCGAGATTACAGGCAGGTGCAACTGTAAGTCCTGCCTCTACATTAAGTTTTTAAAGTCAGTATAAAAAGTCAACTCTAATCTTAAAGAGATAATAAAGGAAGAAATGAATTGTCCTGTAATATCATTATATTTAGTGTGCAATTGCTTTGACATAATCACCTGGAAGTCAGAGGCTGAAATCTTTACAAGTAGCCACTGATAATGGGACGATCAGACATGAGATACAGGTGTGTGTTGTGGGTGACTCAGCATACCCGGAAAGGTGCTACTGCGGACTGATGTCATTCTCCAAGATGATGAACATTTCTTGGTAGTGTTCCAAAGAATATAAAGTAGGACATCCTTTCAATTTACATGTTAGTGGCATTCCTGGCCAATGCAGCATTCAGCAAAGCCACACTATGGTTGGCTGTGGTGGCATGCACCAGTGGTCCCAGCACTTAATAGGCTGTTAGCAAGAGGGTTTTTATTGGAGGCCAGCCTGGGATACATTCTGAGACTCTGTGTCAGCCAAACCAAAATAAAAGAACAAAAACCCATGCAAAAGGGACTGGGAATCTGTCTCAAGGGCTTTTGCTTGCCTAGCATAAGGCAGCCCTGGGTTCAATTCCCAACACCTCAAAACAAATATAATTATAATAATAATTTAGAGTGTTCTCTTCCTTAGAACACTCTAAAGTCGCGTAGGAATTGCAGAATCTTGGCAAACGGGTTCCCACTTCTCAGAACCTGTAGCACCTACTGTGGTGTTGATCCATGTCCTCTAACCCTCCTTCCTGGGGAGGAAGAGCCAAGGACCAGGTAGTGGCTGCTTGGGTTCTAGGTTTAGCATACAGTATCACAGTATTTGTATGACCTTACATAGGTTACACTTAATTCTATAGGTCTGGGTGTCTTCTCCGTCAGGAAGATTTAAGCACTATGCATGTGCCAAAGACAGAGTGGTAAGTACCTGCTTAGCCTGTGAGAAGGCCTAGGTTCATCTCCAGTACTACTGCTGCTACTACCACTACTACTATTACTACTACTAACAACAACAACAATATTAATAATAATGAATTAAGATAAAAAATAAAGTGACATGTGTGTCCTGCCTACTCTGGGATTAAAGCTTGCTATGCTTTCTTTATAGATGCTCAGGCCAGTCCAGGACATCTGTGTGAGCCCCACAAGGCAGACCCCATTCATGAACCCTCCCTCACTGTGATTTCTTTCTAATACTAAAACACCCTGGACTTCTCTTATCTTCAAAGGGAGGGGAAGGGGAGAAAAGGAAGGGAGGAGAAAGGGGAGGGGAGATGGGGACAGAGGAAGGGAGGGGAGAGAAGGAAGAAGGGGGGCGCCTTCTCTTGTCTACCTGAGCAGCCTTTCCTTCATGAGCTGATTTCCATAAGTCCTCAGCACATCCCTGGGCCGGTCCAGCAGCCATTTTTGCATCCATCCCTTTCTAAACAGTCACCAGTCTTTGCTAAGTTTGTTGTCATCCCCTAGACAACTTCCCTCTGCAGCTGGCCGCGGCCTCTGGCAGTCTCCGGCCTCCACCTCCCCGGGGTCCCAGTGTCCTTTTCTTGAGTATGCTCCTGCTTTCCTGTGTCTTCCTCTGGCTCCTTCCCAGGGCCTCATCCTCTGCTAGCCTCAGATGTCCCCCTCCTCCCCAGTATGCTCCTCCTCTGCTGTGCTCCATCCTGTTCAGGTCCCAAGGCCGTGCCCAGCCTCGAGCTGGCTCCCCTATTGGCATCTCCAACACAAAGAGCATCTGAAACACAGCTACTGTGGGTCCCCAGAGCTGCGCCTCTCCCTGGATCCCCAGGGGCAGAAGTCGGGGTGCCATCTTCAACTCCTCCTAGCTAATCACTCCTAAGTCCTGTCCGTCATCTTTCATTATGGCTCTGCACTAACATGGGTTGGGGTTCTTAATAGTCTTAACAAGCGTGTTGGTTGCTCAGTCCTCATTAGCATTTGGGATCACAATTCCTAATTTCACTACTTGGCTGGATTAAGATTTTTGGAGGTCTTCAGAATGGATATCTGGTCTCTTGTTATGCTGGAGATGAAAATTGGGCGTCAAACACACTGGACAGATGTTCTGCCACTGAGCCCACCCCCAATCCCATTCATTAAATAATTTTCTCCGGTGTCTTAAGCATGTATGAGTGTTCCTGATAAAGTGTCAAGACATTTGGCCTGGGCTAGAACCTCTGAGTCCATGGTCTTTGCATATACATACCTGGTGGAACAAATAGGTACTGAGCAGTTGTTTAGTGAACATACCGATGAATGCATGGATAATAAGATGAACTTAAAAGATCCCGTTATTACAGTGAAAAGCACTGTAATAAGGGAACACGTTTTTGGTTTTCTGGGATTTGATATATTGCACCCTCGTGGGAATCTGTGGAAGTTCAGCTCTGACCTGTTACCACCTTTCGAAGGTTCTTGGGTAGAGGGGAGAGGACTGAGGAAATATTAGGTAGAAAGATAGAAAGAGACACAGGATAGCTTTGGGAGGGCCCTGAGTCAATACCCAGTCGCCCAGAGCTTTATTCAAAAGGACTTTTTATAATATCCTAAGGGGAGAGGCAAAAGACCTCCCCCTTGCAAGATCAAAGCACACCGTACAGCCAAATGTAGACCCTGGTGAACATGCCCCTGACCAAATCATCCTATTATGCAGCCCTGCTGGGTAAAGCAAGCTCCGATTCTCTGACCCCGAGTCAGGTCTCACTAGACAGCCTCTGTGGGCCACCACACACCCTCAGCCCTCTAAATTTTTTTTTAAAAAACGGCCAGTTTTTTAAAACTGGAGAGATGGCTCAGTAGTTAAGAGCACTGGCTGCTCTCCCAGAGGTCCTGAGTTCAATTCCCAGCAACCACGTGGTGGTTCACAACCATCTATAATGGGATATGATGTCCTCTTCCGGCACGCAGGCATCTGTGCAGACACAGCACTCGTAACATACACAAACAAAAACACAAACGGCCAGCTTCCCTGTTGTGCCCCCAGCATTCCTGCTCAGCCTGTTCATCATCCAGCGGTCTGCACATTTGAGATGCACCTAAGGATTTCTGCATCGCTAAGTAAATGCATCTGTGCAATGGGCAGTTTGCTCCATCTCCTGCTGCACTCCCATGAACCCCTGTAAAAGACTCCACCACCTGGCCGTGTGTTATTTAAAGTGGCCCACACAGAGCTAGGCAGTGAACCTGAGGAGGGGATGGTACCTGCAGTGGGCGGGCGGGTTATTTAAGAATTCGGTGGAGGGGATGGTAGAGGGTGTTGGAAATGGAGCATCACTCTAGAAAGCCCAAGTGAGACCTCCAAAGGGAGAAACACGGCCTAGAGGCAAGTGTGAATGAGACTAGCAAGTTTTTGAAACGTCAAAAGCTCTGATTTTAACCAGTAGCCTGACTCACTTTTAGGGGTGGATGAACCAAACAGGTGTCAAAATATCCATTGATTACACATAGGGATAGCCCCAAGAGTTTAACCCCGTCTTCAGGCTTTAGAATGCAGACCACCTGATCCTAGGAAGAGGAAGGAAGAGAATGAGGGAGAAGCAAGGGGAGGGGAGGGGAGGGGAGAACCGCTCTCCAGGGACACTTTGGCAGATGATTGGCATCCCAGGGTGGAGTTCTTGTGTCTGGAGAGGCTGTCTCTTGTTCTTCCTTCCCCCTGGTTTGTTCTCACATCTGTTCCCCTTGGATCCCCGACCAGCCAGCATGTGTCTATGGGTCTTTCTGATTAGCCCACTGGGGCACAGGTATCTCTGATTAGCCCAATGGGTCAGAGTTCAAAAAGAGCCTGACTGTGCTGAGCCTGGACCCACTGAGTCACGGCTTCTCCACACCCATTTTCCTCATCCTTCTCCCATCAGTAGAAGCTGATTTGTCCCTCACGCAGATGTTACTCAGCTTTATTGCACACAGTGGGATATTAAAGGAGCCCCAGAGGCCTCTCTTTAGCTCTCTGCCGCCTACCAAGACAAAGACTTGAGCCTACTGAAAGGTAAGAGGCCTGGGAATTGTCAATATTGTGAGCTCACCACACAGTTCAACCAGCGCTGTCCTGGGACCCCGGAGAATTAGGAGACTTTAGGAGTTTAGGGGCTGGACTGTGGTGGACTCTTTCCGCAGAGAGTGATTTTTTTTTTCTTTTTGTTTGAGATAGTAATCTTTGAGTGTGCAGGGAAGGACAAGTAGGTGAAAATGGACAAGAGACAGGGACATTCCAGATGGAGTGAGGGGTGGGAATTCTGAGCAGAGACCCGAGAGGCTAGAATATATGTTGAAGGGACAGCCAGTTATGGTAAGACAGGACCTAAAGCTTTCGATTTGTTCAGCAAAATCCTATTAAGTACTTGTATCATGCTAGCTATTCTAAAAAGTAGCTTCTGGGGCCAGCTAAATGGCTCTGTGGGTAGAGGCACTTGCTACCAAGCCTTGATGACCTGAGTTCAATCCCTAGGAGCACATGGTGGAGAAGAGAACCGACTCTTTTTTTTTTTTTTTTTTTTGGTTTTTTTGAGACAGGGTTTCTCTGTATAGCTTTGCGCCTTTCCTGGAACTCACTTGGTAGCCCAGGCTGGCCTCGAACTCACAGAGATCCACCTGGCTCTGCCTCCCGAGTGCTGGGATTAAAGGCGTGCGCCACCACCGCCCGGCGAGAACCGACTCTTATCTATCATATTTTCAATCATTTCATCCTGTTGTCTTCGCTGGCTCATTTTTGCGTGAATACTGTGTGTCCATTTCTTTCAGGTTTTCTGGTCGCTTCTCTGGGAGCATCAGTTCTGAGCACTGGTGCCAGCCACCACTGTGCCGTGTTATTTCCAGGAGGATAGGATAGGCCTGCTAGGTAGCGTCAGGGTCTAGATGTCTCCTGGCCTCTCTACCCCAGTGTCCATCTCTGCTCCCCCACTCAAGTGTCCCACATGTGCTCACTTTAAATATGGACCCTGGAAAGTGCCCCTCTAGCGGAGCAGAGAATCTGTAGCCACGCTCACGTGTGGTACCATCATAGCCCTAACATCTGGAGGAAGTTTCCTCTAGAGACTCTGGGTCTCTTTGTATATAGGAGAGACAATAATCGTCTCTAACTCACAGGATTTTTGTAAGCGCCGAGTGAGATAATACACGGCAAATGCTTGGAACGATGCCCTCACATGAGCTTTTGAATGTCAGCTATCGTTATTGTTATTTCATTGTTTTACTGGGAGGGGGCGGTTCTCCTCAACGTATTCTCGCCTGCCTTCTGTTTTCGGGAAGTCCTTGTGATTCCTTCTTGTTTTCTGGTGCTTTACTGGCTTAACTGTTCCTTAAAAAATGTCTTTTCTGTCGTGCCCAGGGCCATGAGGGGGTAGATGCATACCCTTGGCCTCCAGCCCTCCCCCGGTTGCTTTCTCCCTGTGCGCATGTGCGTTGTTATCATCTGTAACAGACACACGGAGGTATACAGTGTCACAAACATCCACTCACCCAGCAGCCTGGCCCAGGGCAGGACTTGCCACTCGGTCTGAGTCACCCAATGCTGCTGTGCCATGGGCAGGACGAGGTGATGAGTTCTATTTTTCAGCCTCCTCGGGCTGGCTTGAGGCTGCCTTAATGAATGTAATAGGTCCTCTGTTTCCTTTGTCAAAAGGAATGTTAATTATTTTCAGCAGTCTAATTATGTGGCTAATGAGAGGCTGACTGAGATAACATTGCCTTTAATTACTCTTGCCTAACTGCTGTTTGGAGCCATAATTTGAACATGTTGCAAGGCTGGGCGCTTGCTCAGTAGATGGAGCTGTCCAGCAAGAGGCCGAGGGAGGGGCCGGGATTGCTGAGCTCATGGCTCTTGATGAAGGTGCCGGAGGTGGCTGGTGTCTGCTTCGCCACGTGTCTGACGACCTTTCCTGCGTGCCGTCACTTAAAGGACATGGGCCAGATGGAATCAGGTGGAAAGCATTCAAGGTTCCACAGAGGAACCATCAGTCTTCTGTCCCTGCCCGTCACCCCAGAATACCTGCCCTTCAGGCTGCTTTTGGCCCAAGTTCCTCCTTCTTGGAGGACACACACCTGCCTTCCCTCCAGGTTGACAGATGGATACTCTATGCCAGTGCTGTCTAGAACTTGGGAAAGTAAAGATAAGGGACCTGTGGGCCAGGGAGCTGCCTAAAATAAATTTGCATCACAGCCTTTTCCTCTTTAACCTGGAGAAATGTCATATGCCCTGTCTTCTGACCGCTATCACCATCACAGATTTATCTTCCATGCTGCGGCCTTCCTGTGGTTATGGTATGGTGCCTTTCAAGCCTTCTTGGCAGATCTTTGGGAGGCGGCTCTTCTGGTCCTATAGGTGATCTCCAGTAGCTCATACAAGATTTGTCTTCCATGAGGAACTGTTGTCAATTATAAATGGCACATTGCTATAGGCAAACCAAGTCCTCCTAGGCCTTCCCCTTAGATCTCGCTCTTCCATGAGTGATGTGTATGTGTGTGAGTGTGGGGTAGGTACCAGTAGAGACTTCTGCCCTCCAAGGTTTTAGCTGTAGACTTAAGCAAATCTTTTAACCTCTTTGAGCTTCATCCTCTCAAATCAATTGTGGTCTATGCATGTCTCATAGACTTGTGTAGAGTCAGATGAGATGGTCTGTTGGACACTGTCTGGCATGGAAGAGCAGCAATAAATGGTTTTTAACACTCAAGAGAGTACCTGTAGTCTGAGCTATAGGCAGAGACCCAAGGCCTGGCCTCATTCATCAATAGCCATGACTGTCTTCTGGTCTCTTGAAGAGAAATCACTCTTCAGAGCTGGGCAGTGGTAGTGCATACCTTTAGTCCAGCACTCAGGAGGCAGAGGCAGGTGGACCTCTGTGAGTTCAAGGCCAGCCTACAGAGTGAGTTCCAGGACAGCCAAGACTACACAGGGAAAAAACTGTCAAAAAAAATAAAAAAAAACAGACAAAAAGAAGTCTCTCTCCAGACAGTAGATGGTGACTTTTATGAAAGGTTAACCTTCCCTTCATTTCAAATGGTAGCTTTGGCTACCTAGACCTGTTTCTGATTTGGTGAGAGAATGCAGATATCTGTTCAGTAGGTCAAGAATCCCGGAACCAAGGGAATGGAACTCAATGTTAGCAGATCTAGAGTAGTGCTATCCAGTGATATTTCCAGTGACATCTGAAATATTCCATATCTGCTGTCCAATATGGCAGACAAGGGCCACATATAGCTTTGAATACTTGCACTGTACCTAGTTCATCTGAGAGATTAATTTTTCAATTTCATTCACTTTTACTTATTAACACTTAAATAATCTCCTGTGTGCAGTGACTATCCAATCAGACAGTATATTTTTGGAATTTTCAGAAAAAAATGAATTTGTGCATTACCTGTTCTTGGCTTATGCCTCATCTCTGGTCCCCATGAGTGCTGTTTCCAGGGGATGGTCAAGGTTTGTTAGGTTGCTGGCAAAGGGAAGCTAAATTTTCCCCTCTACCAACTGAAGTCTAGACGATGACCAGAAGGGAGATTTGGAATGTCTGAAGTGATGGCTGTTCTATTCAAACTGACTCGCCATGTTTGAGGTCTGACCTCTCTCCCATTCTCCATGTTTCCCTTTCTGTCCCAAGGAGCAGGGCCACCGCTGTTGGAGCAGTGTAGGTGGACATGTGGATGTGTGATTCTCATGCCTGTCTGAGGATTTTCTTGATTGTATAGGTGGACACATGGATGTGTGATCCTCATGCCTGTATGAGGATTTTCTTGATTGAATAGGTGGACACATGGATGTGTGATCCTCATGCCTGTCTGAGGATTTTCTTGATTGACAGTGACAGAAAGCTCATATTAACTTGGATAAAAAGGAACATTCAACAGCCAGGTGGTGGTGGCTCACACCTTTAATTCCAGCACTTGGGAGGCAGAGGCAGGTAGGTCTCAATGAGTTTGAGGTTAGCCTGGTATACAAAGCAAGTCTGAGTACAGCCCAGACTACACAGAGAAACCCTGTCTTGGTGTGTGTGTGTGTGTGTGTGTGTGTGTGTGTGTGTGTGTGTGTGTGTGTGTGTAGGAAGTAGCCAGAAGTTTTTCATTAAAAAGAACTATTAGATTAGATATAGTATTGTGGGGCTTGATAAGGCTACTTAAATTCTTCTGATCACATGGAAGTTTAGGCCATCAGTCAAAGCATTTCATTTTGTCTTCACGTACTAAACCTGTTGTTAAATTGTGGCTGATAAGGAACCAGTGCCTGCCGACAAGGGGCATTTCTGGCTGGTGGACCTCTGCTTAGCAGGCAGGGGTTTTGCCTGGCTGAACTGGCATGGTACAACACACTGGATACTTGGTAACAAGGGGTGGGAATTGTCTGTTGGGTGAGGGGGCAAGAGCATTGTCTTATTCACACTGCATACAGTGCCTGGCCTACAGTGAACTTGAATAATAGAACTTCTTGGGTAGAAATCTCTGGGGTGACTTAGTTATGGAAGCAGGGCATGGCACCACACTGCTAGGCCAGTCTAGCTGTGGTGTTTTTGTTTTTGTTGTTTTGTTTTTGTTTTTGAGACAGGGTTTCTGTGTGTAACAGCCCTGGCTGTCCTGGAGCTCGATTTGTAGACCAGGCTGGTCTAGAACAGGGAGTGGGGACGGACTAATTCCTGGTCACTCTGTGGGGTTGTAAGGTCGCTATTTTTTCTCTTATGGCTGACAGGAGGTGGTTTGCCAGGGTTATGTGATGGGGCTTCTTGACTGTGACCTGATGGGATCTGCATGGGGGGGGATTATGGACGAAGTGGGGGTAAGGAGATGCTTTACTGTAACACATGCCTAGCTCTGGGACGGCAGCCAGGCGGCTAATTAGAAAGCTCAGCAGCTGTCCAGCTTTTCAGGCAGCAGGCAGGAGCCACCAGGTGCCAGTGAGCATCGTGGGAAGCGAAGGAAAGAGCTTGTGGGGGGTGGGTGTCAGAGACCATACTCCCAGGTGTACTAGTTGGGCAATCAGTGTTTTGCTTAGAGAGGGAGATTGGAAGGCTCTGGCTAAGGTAGAGCGGACTAGATGAGGAGGAATGAGAGAGGCCAGCTGGGTGCCAGGACAAGGAGTCCTGACGTTCAAGAGAAGATGGGAGAGACAAGGAGCAGGCAGGGATATCCAGAGTCCAAGTCCAGAGCAAGGAGCCAAGTGGAAGGCCAACCCCAAGTGCATTGTGGGGCCAGCGGCCATCCTGAGTGTGTCTGTGCCTCCTAATCACTTCCCAGGGGATGATGACAGACTGCCCATTCCTGAGGGTACCTGGTCTCCAATTGTGTTTGTAACTTTGGGTGGTCACTCTGTGCTTTGGGAACCTGCCAAATCCATAGTGTTTAGGGCTGGTCTCACTATAGAATAAGCTCACACACGGTTGAATGAGCCGCTTCGGTTACACATGAGTCTTCACTAATGAAATGCTTAGGGTGGAGCCCTAGCTAGGATGGAGCCAATCACCCAAACACCTCGTGATGAAGAGATTAGAGGGGTGGACCTTCTAGCCCTAGCCGTCCACCTCTCGGAGTATAAAAACTCATGACAGTCCCATCAACGTGTGCTGTGTCCCCAGGTGCTAGGAGGGTACTGGGGATGCCAACCCCACAACCTTCCTTTTGCTCCATTTAGTTCTTCATCCGGCTGCCCCGGGCAAGGTATGTGTGTCTGTGAGTTCTGTGAGACATCCTAGCAAATGAATCAGGCGGAAACAGGAGGTCCAGAAATAATGGTTTGTAGTCAGTGGTCAGAAGTGTTGGTGAAAACCTGTGATTGGCATCTCAGGTGAGGCCGCCATATGGGGGTGAGCTCTCAACTTTGTGGGATCTGGCATTATCTCAGGGTATAATGTCAGAGTTAAAATAAACTGTTAGGATAAGCAGTGGGTATCTGCTGAGGAATCTCTCTCTCTCTCTCTCTCTCTCTCTCTCTCTCTCTCTCTCTGTGTGTGTGTGTGTGTGTGTGTGTGTGTGTGTGTGTGTGTGTGTGTTTGTGTGTGTTTGTGTGTAGGGAATCCCCCACAGCTAGCTAGGGAAGTGCTCTATATTGATTGTGAAAGTAGTTTTGTTTTTGTTTTTGTTTTTGGTGAACCATCTGATTTTTTGTTAGCGGGCTTATTGTCATTGTTTTGTTTTGTTTTTAGACAAGGTCTTACATAGAACTTGATAAGTAGCTGAAGCTTGCCTCAAACTCCTGATCCTCCTGCCTCCACTTCCTGAACACTGGCATTATGGGCAAAGCCCAGTTTGAATATTTGATCTTTACCTTTTTTTTTTCTGGGAGATTTGGGAATTTCTGGGAGGAAAGGCCTGCAAATGAAAAGGATGGTGTTTTCTACCCCCGTCTGGCTCCCTTCTTAGGTCCCAGCCCATGGAGACAGAGGAGGTGAGAGGATTTAGATGCCAGTCAGAGAAGCAGACTGAGTCCTGCAAGCCCAGCTTACCCTAAATAGTTACAGAGGAGAGAAAATGATGCAGGGGACTTTCCTGCCAGCAGCTGCTGGTTAAACCTCTTTGGGAAATGAATCCTCTTCATGAGAACTGACTGCCCATGCACATTGTAGAGACAACAGACCCGGTTGTATCCTCTGACCTGGACCTACTAAACCTCTGCCTATGTAGTTCAGAGCCTGTAATGTCCCCAGGGATGCCCGCCTGGGACACGGTTCCCAACCCCACTCTCCCTTTGTGCTTTCAGACAGATCTCCTGTGTTGTCCAGACTCATGACACCCACTTCCGGTCTGTGATGATGCTTGGACATGGAAGAAGGAGAGGAATACCCCCTTTGCTCCTCTCCTCTGCAAAGACAGCCTTGTAGACCCCTCTTGATGCTGCGTAATGGTAGAGCTCCCTTTGCATGAAGGTGCCCTAGATATTACAGACAAACTCCGGGCATTGCTAGCTTTGGTTAATACCAAGTGGATGACTCAATCACCCGAGAATTTAGCTGAACCCTTCTCTAATTCTGCTAGTCTCGCCGTCCAATAGAAGATCTGTGGTCTCCAGGAATTCATCCTGTGGGAGGGGAAATAAACACACGTGAGGTTATTTTCAAACGGGATGACATGTTTTGTGGAAACGTGATCAAAGTCTCATGGGAACGTAATGATAGGATGACCCATCTATGACTCTGTGGATGGCCTCACAGCAGTAGAAAGAGCAGGAGCCTGTAGGCTGCGGAGGAGGACTAGAAGAGAGGGCTTGAAACTGAGTGGTAATCCCTGATCCTTCCCTCTCCTAGGAACGTCTCAGCCATGCTAATGGAGAAACTGGAAAGAAACTTGTACAAAGTAACTGGCCACAGGATAGTCTGAGGAGACCACACTGTATGCAAGACCTGAGTAGACATGGGCCTTGAAGATGAGGTTCAGGAGGGAAGCAGCTTGAAGGCACAATGCACAGGGCTTCCAGGGGGTGAGGTACCCGAGGCCTGGGGTTTGAGTCAGACATGTAGATGTAAGCAAATCTTGTAATGGCCCATGCCTTAGTAGCCGTCTCCACCACCACCTCCCTGCTCTGCAGGTGTCCTAAGAGATTCACGAGAGTTGATAAAGCTTGAGAAGGTCTGACTCTGCCTGCATGTTAGCTGCTGTGAGGGCACTTGGCACATTCATGCACTGCCCAAGCTTCTGACTCAGGCTATGTGACCCACAAAAGAGCCCCAGAGCCTCTGTCCCCTGGATGAGGCTGGAGTATGAGAGGGATCTGGGTACAGCTTGTGCACTTGCAGGAAAAGGTGGGACTCCTATGACCCTAGCATCTTACCCGCCCCTGAGAAAAAGCCAGCAGACCAAGAAGCAGGAGGTATCCAGCCAGAGGTGGATTCCCAGAGAGGCCTGTTCTGCCGCCCCCCCCCCCCCCCCCCCCCCCCCCCCGGCAACAGTGGAGTCACCTCCTGCTGGCTACAGAGGGCTGCAGCACCAGGCTGAAGGAGCAGGATGTGGTTTTTGGTTTCTGTTTCTGTTTTGACATGTGCTGTTGCTGTGGCCTGCCTAGGCCCCAGGAAAGGGGAAGTGCCCAAGGGTGGGATTGAACTCTCCAGGCCGCATGTCATGGGGGTGCTAGTGGCGGAGGATATGGAACCTGCCTCGTTAGGACTCTTTCCTCAAGATGATAGGTAGGTGCCAGGGTGACCTTTGCCCCCTCCCAGTCAGGCAGCCAGGAGAGGGGAGGAAGACGAACAGGTGAGAGAGAGCTGAGCTTCCTGTTTATGGGGGAGCTGGGGAGAGACAGGCAAGGCTGAGCAGAGCAACCTATGCACGCACACACAGCACGTACCTTCACTTCTCTCTGTGCAGAGGCCTGGGGGACCAGGGAAAGAGCAGACATAGGGACAGGTGTGTCCCTAAAGCAGTCTTGGCAGGGCACGTTTTAGCCCCGACCCTCAAACTTGCTCTTGTCAGCCATCTGCTGCCTTACAAGTGGTCAGCTCAGGCGACAATGGGAGAGGATTTGCTTCCACTCAGAGCCTCTGGGAGGGAAGAAGGTGGCAGGGAATCAGTACAAGTCGGCACCTCTGTGTTCTACCCATTTGTGGGGGTGATAGTGCTCAGCCCGCCCCCCACACTATTGTCAGCTTTTAAGTGGCCACATGTGCTGGGCCAAGTCCCATCTGGGAACGTGCATAGATGGCGCTGTATCAAAGGGAGCGGGAAGGCGGCTCTGGTAACTTCATTTTGGAACGAGGTAATTCTGGAGTCTTCGTGAAGTAAATGGTCAAGTCTTGCTAGTCTGGCTAGCCAAGCCTGTAATTCTATCATCTGGGAGGTAGGAGAGTTGTGTGTTTCTTCCTCAAGGTAGACAATTTTTAAAGATCTAGGGATATAACTCAGCGGTCAAGACCTTGCCCGGCATATGTCAAGTCCTGGGTCCAATCCTCAGTATTGTAAAAAGAAAAAAAAATGTCTCAGGGATATTACTGAGAGAATGTATGTGGCAAACGGCCATATGATGTAAGATTCATATCGGCTTATAGCCAGTTCTCAGCTTTACCATAAAGGATCTCACCAGTAGTCTGGTTATTAATATGATTAGAAGAATATTAGAGTAGTGGATTACAGGTAAGGTTTGGGGCTTTTTGCTGATATGTTTGTTTCTTGGACCTGGACTGACTATGTAGCCCCAGCTGACACTGAACTCGGGAAATTTCTTCTGCCCAAGTCTTCTGAGTGCTAGGATTAAAGGGGTGTACCACCAGGCTCAACTCGGGTTGGGGGGTACTTAGTACACTTTCTGCTTTTCTCTGCTTGTGTGGTATACTTCTTTCTCTAAATGCTAAACCAAATATCCTGTGTCATGAAGCTCTTGACTGCCCTTGCAAAGAGATGTCTCCACTGCATGGTGAGGTATACTTTGGAGCTGAGAATGGAGCTGGATTCTAAAAAAATGATATCTTCTTTTAGGCTTCAAGACGTGCATCCATTCACGCGTGGCACAAAATGCCCCTAAGTTCTAACCCTTCTAGATGATCGTCAGGGAACCAGCCCGGCCTCTGATGTCTAGGTTGACCTGCCCTGAGCAGCAAGGATGGTGGAATGGTTCTAGGAAAGGAACCTTGGTGGCCTGTTGCTGAGTACTTGGTCTTAGCTCTACCTTTCAGTTGCCCTGGTGGCTCAGCGCTGGGGGTGGATTAAGCTAATGATGGCCTCCTCTTCTATTCCCAGAGACACCTGGAAGCTGCCAGCCAACCAGCCAAGAGTTAGCTGAGCTCTGGAGTGAATGCTTGTCCACATCGCTGAGTATGGCACCAAGGTCCAGTCTGTTGCCAAGACAAGGTTAAACCAGGACACAGCGGCACAGCGATCCTGATGTCTGTTCCCAGCCCTGCGGTCAAGGCTGTGTTAAGTGAGTGTGCCCCAGACGTGGGGATCGCTAGCCCTGTCTGCCTCCCCATTTGGCACCTCATCAGCATGGGTACAGGTCTTGGGGTTCAAGTTCTCAGCCTGCTTCCTGTCCAAGGGCTTGTCACAGGGCTACAATTCTGGAATGGGAGGGGAGCGCTGAGCAGTTTCAGGCCATGTCACTGTTGGAGCCGTCTTATAGCTTCTAAAACTGAGCCAGACCCAGCTTGGCTGACAGAGATAAAAACAGACACTCATATTCTTTTTCCTCAAGAGGCTCCTGGATGCTTTCCATTCAAACAGTGAGGGCTATGCCTTACCTAGAATCTGAATTCTGCCCTCACCCTGAGAGCAGTTAATGTACTGGCCTTGACGGAGTTGGGTAGAGCCTCCAGGACCTTAGATACCATGAAAGGGACCAGGAGTCGGCAGGGCAAGTCCTCTTGCTTTCATCAGAAGCTCCTTAGTTCAGACAAGCCCTACATAGGCTTGACTGCAGAGTGTACCTGTCTGTCTCCATCTGGCCTCCATCCCTGTCTCTGCCTCTGGCTTTTCCTTGATGATGGTTTAAAGAATGACAATTGAATATCCCCAAGCCCCAGAGGCCTGAAGGCTATTCTGTGAGTGCAGAGCAGACAATCCAGTGGTGGCATTGGGGACCAGAAAGAAGGAAGTTCCCATGAGACAGGGCAGGCGATTGACACTACTGCTGTCTTGAGACCATCTGGATTGGACAGCCTCTAAGAGGTCATGGGCTGGTCTCTTGGAGCCTAGAGTTGATTCCATACTGGAGTATGCAGGGAGGGGGAACAGGGCAATTGGATTATTTCTCAGCTGTAGATAGATCTCAACTTCCCTAGCTGAGGGTTAGAACCTGTTTACCAGTCTGTTTATGCTTGCAAAGTCAGTGTGCTACTAACAGGTTGTTGAAGGGGGTGTTCTTGAGTTAATTTGCAGCCAGAATAGGATGAGTGAACCTGGACTTGAGGAGGCCTGGGAGAAGGAAGATGTTCATGGAGGTCACCGTGGGGATGTAGTGACCCAGATGTGAGACCTACTCATCACATGGCACAGGTTGCCATAGTAATCTACACCATTAGTTTGAAGACTGTCACACCTTTGATCCAATAGTTCCACATCTGGAATTACTCATGAAGAGATCTTTCATGCCAAGTGTGGGAACATTTCCTTGTAAACCCCCACTTGGAGGGCAGAGACAGGCAGATATCTGGATAGAGGCCAGTCTAGTCTATATAGCAAGACCCTTTCTGGGTTGGGGAAGCAGAGAAAAGGCAGGAAGAAAGAAAAAAAAAAGAGAACAAGAAAGGTATCTGAATGTGTGTGTGTGTGGGGGCACATGTCTTTAGCTGAGGGGCAAGAGGATCAGTAGTTTGAGGCCAGCCTTGGAGACTCTGTTTCAAATAAAGAAAAATGGTGGAAGAAAGAAAGGAAGGAAGGGAGGGATGGATGGATCTTTTACTATGAAATAGTCTCAAAGAAGACAATGACTAAATTTCTTTTGTTACAGGCATGAAAGGTATTTCCGTGGTATTCTCTGTAATAGGGGAAATGGAAACAATTATTACCTTTGTTGAACATATTAGTGAAGGAAATTATAGTTTTCCACTTGGTGTGGGATATTATATAGCTATTGTAAGGATGAGCACATAGGCTGTAGAACTTGGCAAAGACGGTTCTGAGCTACGTGAAAATGGCAGGGGGCAGACTGTACATTACAGTGACTTACAAAGTGCACCTGGGGGACTGCAAAGGGGACAGACACCAGCTCTGTGGCTTCGGTTTCGTTATGAGTGCTCTTCCTTTCTGTGGAGCCTGGGTTGGCTTCTTCTACAACAGTTTAATCAGGGTGCCTGCAGAAGGCACCATTAATAGTGACTTTCTCTAAGAAGTGGAATGGGGGGGGGGTTGGTCACTAAGTCATTTCTTCCTGTAATATTTAAATTTTAGCAGTGAGCACATGTTACTTTAGTAATTGAACAAAATAAGATATTTTTAAATTTTAGAACTAAAATATCTTAAAAGACTGTACTTCCCAAGTAAAGGAGAGGAGAAAGGCTGAGATAGCAAGCTCTATATACCCATTCTTACCGTGTTTAAGGCCTTGGGTCTGCTTGAGCCTAGCTTTCCATTTACCCATCAATCCACCCACCCATCCATCTATTCATTCATCTACTCCAGAAATTATTAGGCATCATTGCCAGGCATTGGGGAAGAAAACTTCCTTATATACTCAGACAGTATATAAGGAAGAAAGATTATCGTTAACTGATAGGATAAGGTCCATGGAATCATGTGTTTCTGAGGAACATAAAAACTTCTATGATTCCATGAGAAATCTGGAGTCTCTTACAAGAGAGGAGGTTCACTCCCTAGAACAGACCCTAGGTGCTTGTTTGCAAGCCCTAGAAGAAACTCTCAGTAAACATGACAAGGGAACTAATAAGCAGAAGGTCAAGACCATAAAGGTTGTAACATCTCCAAATGGCTCTCATACAATGGCTTATCCTGTTATCGTCCATGAGAAGCCAGCAGATGACACACACCCTGAGCCATATATGACATATACATTACAACCAATTTCAACAAGGGACTTTAAAAATATAAAGGAAGCAGTAGTTATGTATGGGATACACTCCACAAACGTAAGACAGATGTTAAATTCGTGGTCTACCTCACATAGAATCATTCCAGATGACTGGCATCAGTTAATTTCAGCTGTTCTAGACTATAGCCAGCAGTTACAGTGGAAAAGCTGGTTGAGAGAAGAGGCAAAAAATTTAGAACAACAAGGTAAAATCAGAGGTTTTGTGATCTCCCAAGATCAAATACTTGGTAAGGGATGTTTCGCTGACAGGAATGTACAAGCCACTTATGATGAGCATACAATATCCCTATGCCGTACAGCAGCTCTAAATGCTTGGGAAAAAATTCCAGAACCTGGAAAACCAACTGAGGTATACACAAAGATATTTCAGGGACTGCACGAACCCTTCACTGATTTTTTACAAAGGCTGAACACAGTTATAACAAGAGCTGTGTCAGACAAAGAATTAAGAAAAGTATTAACTGAGGCCTTGGCGTTCGACAATGCTAATGCAGAGTGCAAAAGAATACTTACACCATTAAAGATCAGATCAGCTCCTTTGGAAGAATGGATTCAATATACTTATGGTGTTGAGTCTCTTAACTACAGTAATGAGGCTTAGATAGGAGAGACAAATCCCAGAAGTGAAAGAAGGCCCCGTGTTACCAAATGTTTTAAGTGTGGTACACCAGGTCATATAAGTAAAAACTGTACTTGGGGTACTCCTAGAAGTAATACTCCTTCTAGGAATAGCCTAAACAGGAGACCCCAACCACCTCCTGGATTATGTAGAAGATGTGGCAAAGGCTGACATTGGACCAGTGAGTGTAGATCAAAAATAGATATACGAGGCAACCCTTTACTGGGGGCTGGAGAGATGGCTCAGAGGTTAAGAGCACCGACTGCTCTTCCAGAGGTCCTGAGTTCAATTCCCAGCAACCACATGGTGGCTCACAACCATCTGTAATAGAATTCTCACTGCAGTTGAAGCAAGGGTATAAACAGTAACACACTATTAGAAAGGGCTACAAAGAAAATAAGACAGGATAAATTGAATAATAAAAAGTCCACTTTTGACTGGGGCCTCAGGGAAGGTCTCAGAAGGGTGACAGCTGAGTTGAGACCTGAGTCTCAGACAACAGAGAGACAGCCACACGGAGGCCCTGAGAAGAGCATTCTAGACAGAGCACAGGATGCCTAGCCCGTGGCCCCAACCTGCAAGTTGCCCATGGCTTCCCAAGCCCAGTGAATCTCTGGGCCTGGACAAACCCCATTTCCCAGGCCCTCTCATTCCCCTGGACACTACCATCACCATCTTTCCCATCTGGGATGTGCTCAGTGTCTGAATCCTTCCCAAGTCTTGTGTGGGATGGTTGTTTCTGACACCCTGGCTGTTGTTGCTCTGGACAGATGGCTCCTCTGGACATCCTGTACACAGGCCACTGCTCTTGGCTGGCATTTCCAGAGCAGGGCTGAGCTGTCTCAGATTTCCATACCAGGGTGGACTGGCAGTTAGGAAAGCACTAGGTAATGTGTGCCCTGGAAAGGGTCTTTAAGTGGCTCATGACTTGAGGTCCCAAAGGTTGGCTGCTGCCATCATCCTGGGAGCGTTAGCTTTGACCTTGGAGTACTTCTGCATGGCTCCTGCCAGAATTTGGTCTGAGAAATGGGCCAGGAGCCTGTGATGTGTCTAACACTTAGTTCTGAGCATGCTGGATGGACTAGTGAGAAGCACACATCCATTTCCATGGATCTTGATACTCCAGATGGCCTCTCAGTATCTAGAGACAGCACCTTGGAAGATGTAGTACCTCCGAGGAGCCTGGAGCCAGTCTTTGGAGCACAGGGTGCTGATTAGGGATGAAGACTCTGGAGCCAGACTTCTGCGGATTTAGTTCCTAGTCCAGCCATTTAGTGCTGTAAAAACATAGGCTAATTAACCTCTTTCTGTCTTTTTTACTCCTCCCCCCCCCCGAAAATGGGCTTCAGAAGTCTCTGAATTAAAGCATGTTAAGTGCTGAGAACACCTGGTATTTATTGTCACTTGAGAGGTAAGGGAACTACCTCATCAAGGCCTCCAGGGTCACTGATCCTGGGGGCCTGTCAAGAAAAGGAAGGGTAGAAGTTGGTGGCATCTGAGCTGGCCACTGGCCACAGGAACTGGCCTCCTTTGACTCATTCTGGCCCTGAAGTATGTCTGCTTCTCTTCCTTGATCTTGATGACAAGGGACACCCATGGCCACTTCAGATCTGCCAATAGAACAGATGTAGAATGATCGCACTCCTGCCCTCCACCCCCACCGCCGCCCTCGACTCCTCTGACCCTCAGTCCCAATCCTGCCAGGGACAGAACTCAAGACCCTCGCCCAGAGGTCTCCTAGATGGGCTTGTGTGGCTCCTCAGCATGGAATGGTAGCGATCCGGGTGCTTTGGTGTGAGGAGTGAAGCTTGGGGAGAGAATGGGATTTCAAGCCTAGCAAGATGCTCCCCTGGGCAGGAATCCCTAGAGCCATTGTGGTACAGCATCTTAAGTTCCTGGAATAAAATCAGAATTTATGGGAAAACCGAAGACGGCCATTCCATCTGGCTTTGCCTATCCTGGTCTCTTTAAGGCCGATTCATCCCTCTCCATTGCCCATCCTGTGTGACGCTGCTCTGTGTTAGAGCCTCAGCAGACACTGAGAGCTTCAGGTGAGGTATTCCTGGGAACAGGATGCAAGAAGCCAGCTCCCTTGACCCCGCCCACCACTTGTTCCCTCACTCTGACGGATCACTTGAGTTTTGATCCTTCTCCAGGACATTGCGTTCTTTCACCAACAGGCACGAGTAGGGTGAAACCATCCACATTCTCCAAATAGTTCCCTCATGCTGCCAATCCTGGCCACACGCTCTTCTGTGCCACACTGGTTACCTTTGGGCTGTCCCATCTTTATGTCACGGTCTTTAGAACAGTGGTACTTATCATCAGGAGAACGGGGTCCCCACCCACGGAGCTGCTGGCGCCTGCTGTAGACTTTCCCAGGGCTCTGACTCCAGAGCTGAGCAAGGAGTTTTTGGAAGGGGCAGAAGGTGAAGGGAGGGCAGGACAAGGAGCGGGCCTGTTGGACACAGTAGAGGATGGATGAGCCTGTCCTAGATACAATTCGGGCATAGCACCTACGGTTATTAGAAACGGGAGTTGAGGGTGATGTTCTGAGATGCTCTCTTTCATCTGAGCACCTCCCGCCACACAGAGCTGTATTCCAACCCAAGAGACTCTCGTATTCTCTTGTCTTCTGCCCCCAGCCAGTCTTTGAGCTGCTCACATCAGCGCGCGGACCAGCTGTGTTCCCCTGACCCCACCCCTGGACAAGGTCTGACCTTGCCTAGGTATGCGTCCCTCCATCTGCCCAGGTGCTTCCTGCTGACAAGAAATGGAGCCAGGCCGGGGCTTCCCTCTCTTCCCTGTCCTGTCCTCCCCCTTTTTCTCTGAGCTGGCTCCCTTTTGTCCTAAGCTCCTCTTGTCCTTCGACACGAACTCCTGCCATGTTGCTTCTGCTGATAAAGTTCTGAGGTCCAGCTCTTCCAGGTCACCTGGGAAAGTTAGAGCTGGCAGTTCGCAGCTGAGAAACCATTCTTGGCCATTCTACGAAGGCGGCGGGATCAGAGACAAGTAGAACGGGATTTAAAGTCAACATGAAGAAGCAGAAGGATTGAACGGGGAAGGAGTGAAGTAACAAGGCACTGGCCTAGCATGTCCAAGGTCCTGGGTTTGATCCCCAGCACCACACACACACACACACACACACACACACACACACACACACACACACACACACACACACACACACACGTTGGCTTGTAAGGAGATCCACATAGTCATATCCAGTTGCTCTAGGGGAGACCTTTGAGTGGGAAGCTCCCCATCCCAGGATCCCCTGCCTAGGGAGGAGTCAGGGACTTGAGTGCAGGGCAAGTGGACAGGCCTGAGTCCTAAGGGGCCTGAGTCAAGTTAGGAGGCCCAGTAGTCTTGGAACTCTGCCTGGACCACCTGCCTTAAGCCTGTCAGCCTCTCCTGCGCTTCCCTGTGACTCAAGTCTGTTCTCTCTTGGTCTGTGGAGGAAATGTACACAACAGTGGAACTTTGCAAGGCTGTCCTGGGAGGGTTTCCTCTTTTATTCTATCCATTTTCAAGCCTGACCCTCAGGGCTGGCCTTTCCCCTTAATTCAGCTGTGGGCAGCCACAGGGAAGCAGGGACCTCACATTTGCTCTCCCAGGCTATGTGTGTGGGACTATTGTTTCGCAGGGTTTCCTGGTTCCCTGGCTGAGTGTCTCGTAAACCTGCTTAGCAGGGAAAGCTGCCAGCAAGCTGACTAGGGCAGGGGCATAGTGACACTGCCTGAAGTGGAAGGTGACCCTAAGAGCAAGAGAGGCTATGCCAGAAAGGACAGGATCTTAGCAGGTGTGTGTGTGTGTGTGTGTGTGTGTGTGTGTGTGTGTGTGTGTGTGTGCTTTAAGATTTTTTAATTTTTTTATATGTGTTTGCCTGCATGTATGTAAGTGCACCCTGTGCATGAAGTTACTGCAGAGGCCAAAAGAGGACATTGGACCCCCTGGAACTTGAGCTATAGTCAGTTGTAAACCACCATGTGGGTGCTGGGTACCTAGTCCTCCAGAAGAACAGCAAGTGATCTTACCTGAACCATTGCTGTAGCCTTTATTTGCAGTGTTTAGTTGCAGCTAGATAATTCATGCTCACAATAACTGGTGGTCATTTACATGACCCCTACTTTATTTTTATTTATTTATTTATTTATTTTTGAGACAGGGTTTCTCTATGTAGCTTTGCGCCTTTTCTGGAACTCGCTCTGTAGACCAGGCTGGCCTCGAACTCACAGAGATCCGCCTGCCTCTGCCTCCCAAGTGCTGGGATTAAAGGTGTGCGCCGCCACCACTGCTGCCGCCACCACCACCCAGCAACCCCTACTTTATTTAAAAGGAAACTGAAGCTGGGTGCAGGAGGAAGCTTGCCAAGGATCTTACAGATTTGGGATATCAAGGCAGGACTCCGGCCCAAACAGTTAGGATGTAGGGTCGCTGAGCTCAGTCACTACACTGTGTTCACATCTAAGTTGTGAATTATGTTGAGGATGGCGCAGGAGGGAGAAACCTACATCATTTCTGCATGACTTCAGGTTTCCTTGGGCCCATTTTAGTTGTCAAGTTTAGAATCTACAGACAAATGTAATGAAGAATCATATATAATTTCATCCAGTGGCAATTCATGCTGAATGTTTTGCATATTTACACAGGAATACACCCTTGCAAAATTCAGTATTAACTACACAGCTTCAAATCCTGACCTTTTCTCTTTGCATTGTGTGAAATGTTCCTCAGATGGTTACTGGCGTTATTGAATCACAGCAAAGTGAGGGTGGGCTGTTGGGACGATGAACAAGGTGTGTGAAGGTGGCACACAGGTCAGTGGACAGCACTCGAGTCTCGCAGAACGGGAGGTTCGTGGACTGTGGCAGATATAGGGGTAGGGGGTGCAAAGGCAGCAAATGGGAAGGGCACCCCAGTAAAGACAGTGATCCCGGGATCCAAAGCACAGAGCTGGCCAGGATCCAGAGGCAGAGCTGGGCCCAGGAGGACTTTGCCAGCTATCTCTGAGGGATGCTGATGTTGAAGATGCACACATGGGCTTTTAATGGGGAGCAATGTCAGACTGGTCTTTTAGAAAGATCACCCTGGCTCGACACTTTGGCTATGGATTTGAACTGGAAGTAGGCAAGACAAGGCTGGGAGACTCTAGAGCTGCCTGGTGAGATTCAGTTGAACCAGAACAGCAGCCACGAGGAGATGGATTCCCAAGAGATTCAAAAGGTGCAAAGTGCAGGGGCTACTAACTTTGACCAATGAGATGTTCGCAGACATGCCTTAAGCCTTAAGCAGGGCTTTTGAAAAAATAGACTGCCTTTTTATTTTTGAAAAGAATTTAAATAATGATAATATTAAAAATATGTTGAATGGGAGCTGAAGATAGAGCTCAGCTGATTGATTGCCTAGGATACAGGAAGCCATGGGTTCGATTCCCATGGCATCACTGTTCACTGTGCAGTAAAACATGCCTGTAATCCCAGCACTTGAGGCAAGAAGATCAGAAGTTCAAGGTTATCTTTGGCTACACAGTGAATTCAAGGGCCAAACCGGGATACATCAGACCCTGGCAAACACACGACTCTTTAAGGGACATATAGTAAATTTTCGTATTTATGAGGTATAGTGTGACATTTCCAAGCACGTACACAATGTATAATCTGATCAGGGTAATTGGCACTATCGCCTGAAACATGTCATTTTTTTTTTTTTTTTTTTTTTTTTTTTTTTTTTTTTTATTGAGAGCACTCAAAATCCTCCCAGCTTGGTATTTTGAGATACACAATGACTCGCGATCAACCTTAGCTAGCCTACTGTAGTACAGAACATTTGGCGTTGTTCCTTATCTTTAGCTGCACCCCTGGATCATTAATAGTGACTTCCCTCCCTCCTTTCTTCCTCCTGGCCAGAGGGGAAAACACTTGTGTGGTTGGGCCAGCTTGTTCTCGGACTTAGGACTTATCACTTACCGTGCGATAAGTGCCAGTCTGCTGTGTCCAGGACGAAGATGAGAACTGATAGAACATAGTCACTCCAGTTTAACCTCCCCAGCTGAGCACAGAACAGAGCCTCAGATGACTCACAGCCTCATGACTTAGGCCAGCTGAGATCTTCTGATCCACAAAAGCCTGAGCTACAATAGGAAATGATGGGTGATTCCGGATATGGTCTGGGGATGATATCCTTGGTGGCATTTGCTAATGATTGAGAACTACTGTTATCCCTCTGCTGAGTGCAGTCCTGTGTTCACACTGTGGGGTGTCAGTGAACCTGACACATAGATCCTGACACCCAGAAACTTGGGTTAATGTAACAAAGGGCCTCTCAATTCTAACTGGTTGCTTGGTAGAGCCATTAATCAGGAAGGGTCCAAGGAGAGAAACTGGTTTTGGGGGAAAGATACTGAGTTTGATTTAGGAAAGAGCTTGAGGTAACCGCAGGGCATACATCAGGAAGATGTGCCCAGGAAAGAGAAGGAATCTGGTTGTATTACTGAAGGAAGAGGTCTAGGCTGTGTTGGCCAAGTGGATAAGGTCTGGCATGGAACTGAAAATTATCAATGGAATTTAACAAAATAATCCACATCAGAGGGGTCGGGTGCTGTGGAAACTCAGAGGAGGAAGAGGGTTTGTGGCTGGGGAGAGGAGAGATTTGTTCTAAAGATCACCCAGACACCGGGGGTGCGCTTGTAAGGATGAGAGAAGGCACAACACCAAACAGGATAAACAGGGCAGACAGGGAGGCCTGGGTGGTGAGAATGAGGTGGAAGAGAGATACTTGGGGGCCTTGAATGGCAGGCCGAGGATGCTGTCATGTTCCATTAGGAAAGCAGGGGTGGGGGTGGGGGGGACGACCTTACATGTTTCTGAGTGAGGAAGGGACAGGAGGCACACAGGTGTATGCAGGAGGCTGCGTCTGGAAGTGGGATTGAGAGCTGGGTCTAGTCTAACTCTTGTTTACCGACCCTGGAGATGCGGGGCAGATGATATTCCCTCCCAGTCTCTCATATAAAATAGGAGTAAGACGTCCTCCCTCCCCTCTTCCCTTTCTTCCCTTCCTCCTCTCTCTCCCCCCTACCACCCTCTGTCAGATCTTTTGCAGCTCAGGCTGGACAGAACTCACTATGTAGCTAAGGATGACTTTGAACGTCTGATCCTCCTGCCTCTACTCAACTCCCAAGTGTTGGGATTACGGTCATATATTGCCATGCCCGGCTTACACAGGGCTGGGGATTAAGTGCAGGGCCTCTGCATGGTAGGCAAACTGACCCCTGCTCTCCTCCCTCTTTTTTTAATTGTGTTGACCAAGGGTCTTGCTATGTCTCCCAGGCTGGCCTGGAACTTGCAGTCTTCCTGTCTCAGTCTTCCAAGAGCTAGGACTAAAGGCACATGCTGCCACACTTGGCTTCATATGAGTTTTAATTAAGTGCGAGTTTTTAAAAAACGTGATTTAAGGCACTAGGGTAGATAAGTATTATTGCAGTGAGGCCTGTGTAGCTAAAATTGGTGTTAGGATTCTCAGTCAGGTAGGCAAACTGCAGATGCCACCTTGGTAACCTCTGTCCCTTGTCCTGCCTGGGAGACAGGATTGGTAGATGTCAAGCCGGATGCCCACTAGTAGCTGACGAAACTTCTCATTCTGGATGAACTGTGAGTTCTCCCACACTGCCCTCTCCGTAAAAAAAGATGTGTTGTTTAGACTCTGACAGAGAAGAGGCCTGAGGCAACAGCTGGGAAACAAGACTGTAAAACAGTCACTCAAGGAGTTCATTCAAGAAGTTAGAGAGCCAGTTGAATCACAGCAGCCCATGCATCAAAAAGTAAATAGACCGGCTTCTGAGAGTGGGCCTCATGAGTGGCCCAGATCCTCTAAGACAGAAGCAAGTCAGGGGCCTGGGAGCCAGACAAGGCTGTAGGGAAGCATGCTGGGAGGAAGCCAGGCCTTGACTGGCAGTGAGGTTTGAGAGAGGAGGAGTGAAAGAGGGGGAGCCGAACCCCATTTACTGTGGCAGTTAAAAATAAACATGACCACAATGATATCATATTTAGGTATCTAGTTTAGGATGGATGTTACGGACAAAACAAAAACCAAATGTTGACAGTTATACAAAGAAACTGGGATTTGTACATATTCTGCTGAGGATGTGACATGTATAAGGCAGTACCACAGTTCTTGAGAATTTATTTTTTAATGTGTATCATGTTTTATATGGATGTGGACCACATGTGTGCCTGGTGCCCACGAAGGCCAGAGTGTCAGGTCCCCTAGAATTGGAGTCACAGACAGTTGACAGCTGCCTTGTGGATGCTGGGAATTGAACCCGGATCCTCTGGAAGTGTCCTTAACCACTAAGATACCTCTCCGACCCAGTACAGCGGTTCTTCAGAAAGGCTACCACACATGACCATGCAGCCTAATGATTCTACTTCTAGGTATAGACCCAAAAGAGCTAGAAGCAGGTCTTGCTTGAATAGGTGCATGCTCACCCATGTGTAACAGCATAGTTCAAAAATGGAAGCCATCCAGGCGTCCATGAACAGTGGAGAAACAGAATGTTCCATCCAGTGGAATTCCTTCGATCTTTCAAAAGGGGGTTTGTTCCAATACAGGCTACAACCTGCATAAACCTGGAGAATATTACACTAAGTCAAATAATTAGCCACAGGAGAAAAATCATGAGAGCTGTCAGATTTAGAGGTTGAAACAATGGCCACCAGGAGTTAGAAGAAGGGGGTATAGGGGATTGGCATTTAACAATATAGTTTTCTTCTCTTTTTTGAGACAAGGTCCTGTGTAGCTCAGGCTGGCCTTTGAATTCTCTATGTAGCTGAAGATGACCTAATCCTTCTCCCTCTACCTCTGTGGGATTACAAGTATATACCAGCACACCCAGTTTGCATGGTGTTAGGCAAGCCCTATCAACTGAGCAGCATCCCAGCTCTGGTGCAGAGATTCTGTTTGGGACATTAGAAAGGTTCTGGAAATCATGGCAACAATGATTGTGCAACATTATAAATGTTGTTAGTGCTATTGATTTGTACAGCTAAAAACTATAAAAATGGTAATATATAGCTATGATATTGATATTTTATATAGATACATATCAGAGAAATATATGAGAGAGACTCAAAACTTGTTAAAATAAAATTTTATTTTATTTTATTTTAACATATATAATATATATATACACACACACACACATATATATATATATATATATATATATATATATATATATATATATATATATATATAGAGAGAGAGAGAGAGAGAGAGAGAGAGAGAGAGAGAAAAGACTGCTTAGATTTCAGAATATGAGTGACCTGGAACTGTTGGGAAAGAAGTGGAGAGAAAAACAGGGTCCCTGATTGGCCTGGTGAGAAAGGGAGAGACCTATGGGTGAGGGCAGCTGATTCTTCAACTGACTTTAGATGACCATAAATGTTATGGAGTTTAGTAGGCATTTCCACATAGTATTTGAGTAGAGTTGTTCAGGGGAAGCCAGTGGGTTAGGCTTTCTTCCGGCCTTTTCCCAGGCCCACTTGGCTGAGGGATAGTGGAACTGAGGGGATGCCACAGAGCAGAAGGTTGAAACTATGGTTAGTGCCAAAGAGGACGGAGAAAGGTAAAAGCAGATTTGAAAGCCCCTCCAGCCTGGTCACCACAGAGATGGGGAGCAGGAAGCAGGGAAAGGTGCAGGGTGGCACCCCTCATCTGTCTCCTTGTATCCCCAGCAGGAAGCCCAAGTCGTCACCATGGCTTCTGCCGAGCCCCTGACGGCGCT
Source organism: Peromyscus maniculatus bairdii (assembly GCF_049852395.1). NCBI lineage: Eukaryota > Metazoa > Chordata > Mammalia > Rodentia > Cricetidae > Peromyscus > Peromyscus maniculatus. The sequence goes on along the minus strand of NC_134865.1, from coordinate 51,196,597 downwards.
GTCCCGTTGGTACCTATACGCCATCCACGGCTACTTCTGCGAGGTGATGTTCACCGCGGCCTGGGAGTTCGTGGTGAATTTTAACTGGAAGTTCCCGGGGGTCACGAGCGTGTGGGCCCTCTTCATCTACGGCACCTCCATCCTGATCGTGGAGCGCATGTACCTGCGCCTTCGGGGCCGCTGTCCTCTGCTGGTGCGCTGCCTCATCTACACGCTCTGGACCTACCTGTGGGAGTTCACCACGGGCTTCATTCTGCGCCAGTTCAACGCCTGCCCCTGGGACTACTCCCAGTTCGACTTTGACTTCATGGGTCTCATCACCCTGGAGTACGCGGTGCCCTGGTTCTGTGGGGCCCTCATCATGGAGCAGTTCATCATCCGCAACACCCTCCGCCTACGCTTTGACAAGGATGCAGAGCCCGGGGAGCCTGCCAGTCCGCCAGCCCTGGCCAATGGCCACGTGAAGACCGACTGAGCTCAGAAGGTTAATGTGAGAACCTAAGGCCTCTCCTGGGAACTCCAACGACAGAGAGACCAAGCTGGTGGGGTGACCAGCACAAGCCCTGCCCCCAAATGGGTCTTAGTCCGGTAGAGCAAACACAACCACACATGGTGTGCAGTGGGATGGTGTGGGGGAGTTGGGTATCCAGACAACAGAAGGACACTGGGACTGGTCCATGGCTCTCCACCCATCCTGGGGACTGGAGCCTGGGCGATGAACAATTGGACTTCATGGATGACTTTGGAAGCAGCAGGCCTGTCCTGAGGAAGGGACATGAACTCTGGGGCCACGGGTGGGAGACAAGGTCTGAGGAGGCCTTGGCTGCTGTTGGGGCCACCACCCCACCTGTCCCCTGGCTTCAGCTGGGCTTTGGCTGGCCCTATTAGGCAATATTCAGGTGCTTGCTTGCAACCAATACCTCCCCAGGGGCCTCTGAGCTGCAGCCTGAGAGAGACCCAGCAGCCAGCAGGCTGCTTGGTGGCATTGCTCTTGTACAAGGGCTGGGAAAACTTCCTCTGGCCCGTCCCCCTCCCCCAGGGCCCCACGCTGCTCCCATGGCCTTCTGGGGGGGCCCCTGTGGTGCTGGATCCCCACCAACCTTGGGCTTTTGGGGGGTTTCAATCCCGTGTGTTCGGTGGCGTTTTCCCCCTTTCTCTTACGTTCAAGACATTTCCCACTAGCAGGCAGCCATTTTCTGTCAGTCACCACATCCGGATTCCCCTCTCCCAGCTCCCTACAGAACACATCAGTGGCCGGAGGCACAGCTCTAACATGGGCCCCACCTGCCTTCCCGCAGCCTTCCCCGCCCCTTCATCTGGGGATGGGGGCCAGCCTGCCTGCCTCCCTGGCCCAGGGATGGTGGTCTGGTGCCCCCTCCCTGCAGAGGTCCTACTAAAGACGAATAGTATCCCCCCCCCCATGCCCATCTAGGTCTAGAGGTGTTCTGTGGCTCCACAGTCAGGGGAAGAAAAAAAGGCAGAGTTCTAGGTCCTATGTGCCCACGTTGGTTTGTTTACAAGCCAGTTAGTCAGTATGACTTCCTGTGAAATAGGGGAGCAGGTATCTAGCTGGAGACCCATGGGGAATTAGCTATGGAAGACCATGGAAGGTTCTTTGGAGCCCCTTTTCTGGAAAAAGATGAGTTCTACCACAGCCTCAGCTCAGCAGCTAACTCTCGGGGCTGCTCCTCCTGCAGCTAGCTCCTCCTGGCCAGGCTGACCCTTTGAGCTTGTTCCTCCAACAGTATTACCCCTGCCACACTCATGGGCGTGGCGAGCTCCGTTGTCTTAGCTTGCCCCCATGATGGGTCCATTGCTGGCAGTGGACAGGTGGAATCCTTATTCCAGGCCCTTCTGATTTTGTCCTCCACCCTTTGAAAGGAGGAGTCAGTCCATCAAAGAGTGTCCATCCCACGTGGCAGTCTCCTCTTGGCCACCCTGGGGACTCTGAGGTAGCAGTCAGCCTTTTCTTTCTTATAGATGATTTAAAAGGAGATGGTGCCACTGTGGAAAGCCTCTGAAGCATACAGAGAGCACCAGGCGAGGGTCAGCAGGGCTGGGAGAAAGACTCAACCTTCTGTGGCATCCTTCCCCACAGTTCTCTCTGTCCAAGGCAGAATGAAGTGTTTCCTTGAGTAGACATCATCAAACACCATTCTCTGTGTGTGTATGGTGGGGGCTGCTTCTGGTTTTGTTGTAGCCCGGATTCTAGGACTTTGTGGGTTCCAGGGATTCAGGCTTCCAATGCAATGGGAGTGGTTGCTTTCCACCTCCAAGTGGTGAGACTTCCTTATTTTATAGGCCCCTTCCTCCAATTCCGTGTTATCTCAGTTCCCTGAATCCTAATGCCTCTCTAGGCCACCTCACACCTACCTTCGCAACCGAGTCTAGTGGCTTGCTGAGGTGTCCCAGCATTCATTAAGACCCCAGTTCTCCACCAGAGAAAGCCATGGGGTGGCCCCTGGTCTCAGCACTCCGGATGTTGCCTTACAGGCATTCCCTGGCACCATTTTCCTCAAGCCCCTTTAGTCCCCTGTTGGAAGGGTTTCCTGGAGTGAATCTGTTTGCCTGGCAACACTCAGCAATGTGATCTGCTCGTGCAGGTCCCCTGTTCTCCTGTGGCCCCTCCTAGGCACAGCATCCCCAGCCAGGGGAAGCTGCAATGTAAGGCCTGACCACAGACCCACAGGCTCAGATCTCACCAAGTGGAGCCCAGATTTCAGCTCTTGCTTTATTGGCTCTCTTCAGGGCTCCAACCTCTTAGTGCACAGGGACACAGAGGTTGGGGTCACCAAGCCTTTCTGAGCAGTGGGGAGTCCACTAGCTGTTTAAGGAGCCTCTGATGTTCTGAGCCCAAGGCAGCTGTATGCTGCTGGGACTCAGCAGATCGTTAAGTATGCTGCCCTGCATGGTTGAGTTGCTTTGGATATCTGCTAGGCTTCCAGTGCCCTGTCCCCTCCTCATGCCAGAGAGTCACAATGGCCTGTGCTTATTCACAGCAATAATACATAGGGAGCGTCTGTGAGTCCCTTTTGTCCTGGTCCCTTACTCTTCATGGATCTCCCAGGAGACTGCTGAGCGGGTCAGTTCATGTGAGAATCTGTGTTTGAAGCTCTGGGCTGTGCAAAGTGTTGGCTGCAGGAGGCAGGTGAGAGGAGAGACCTAGCCATGAACTGTGACGAAGGCATGTGATGAGAGAGTGCCTTCCACCCTGAGGCCACCAGACCTGGACGAGCTGGTGGCCCCAGTTTTGGAACAGGCCCTTTGAAATGGATAGGACTGTCTTCCAACTGGACGGCTCTTGAGAACGGCACATGACTGACTTGTGAGCCCCTTGCCTGCTATGTCTGTCTCTCTCTTCCTTTTCATAATTGTGCACACAAAATATACTGGTGTTTGTGTTCCTGGACTGTCTGTGACTCCTCTATTCCACTCGGGGGCCCTTGCCCCAGGGGCCACTGGAGGTTGGGCCCTTCATTATCTGCATCACACCTTCCTGAACCAGGCTGGCCGGTGGTGAGGAGGGTGTGACCCTGCTGTGAGCCCTGACCCTCTCTAGCAACCTGAATTCACCCCAATGCTCCCTAGCTCTTGTAGTCCCAGGACAAAGGTAGATACGGAGTCCCAGCAGCATATAGGTTGCCTATACCTGTCCATGTGATGAGCAGCGCTTAGACACACTGGCAATAACCTGGTATGCCCCATAATTATTAGAAAAGGCGTGGGAGTACTTCAAAAAAGGCTAAAAGACCAGAACCCGTTTGCACAACATGAAAATCATGCTTGAAGAAACAGCTCCTTGCTTCTCCCTAGCAATGCTGCCTGCCCTGAGAAGTAGCAGGAGGAAGTCGTCCTTTCCTACTTCAAGTTCCTTGCCTCTGTCTAGCTCCTCTACCCCACCCCTGGCCCACACCATACCCCTGACTACTTTTCGTGATGCCAGGAAGAAAATGGAGGGCTTCAAAATTGCCCAGACCTGGGCTACAGAACAAGTTCCAGGACAGCCAGGGCTACACGGAGAGACCCTGTCTCAAAAACAAAGTTGTTCAGTCTGGTCTGCTAAACTCGAATAGCTTGGCCCCTGTCCCACAGCCCGGCTACAGAGCATGGCAGTGTGTTTTTTTTTTAAGTCACTGGGAAGGCCTTTGCTCTTACCATATACACATACTCACTCACTTGAAAGTCTTTCTTTCTTTGAGAATTCATCTCCTTATAAAATTGGGCTAGTCTAAAGCATCCTCACAGTCATTTGCGTGTTCGTATAAACAAATCTATAAGGTGGTTCTTTCAGAGTAAGATCTTGTAGAAAGAGGTGAACAGTGGAAGTCTTAGTGGAGTCTTAGGGAAAAAAGGCAGGACCCACACTGAGAGGACCCAAGACTTACTCTGAAGCAGCCAGCTCAATGAGTGGCTTTTTTTTCCTCTGTTATCCCCCCATGTATGCATGCACAGGAGGCCATGCTGTCCTCTCCTCAGAGTTGCTGTCCACCTCCTCTGAGACAGGGTCTTTCATTGTCCAGGAACTCACTGGTTAGGCTAGATGAGCTGACCAGCAAATCCCAGGACCCCTCCTGCCTCTGCCTCCCTGGCCCTGGGACTACAAGAGGTGCATCACCATGCCAGAGCATTTTTAGGTGGGCACTGGAGCCCAAAGACAAACCCTCGTGCCCGCTAATCAAGCTCTTTACCAACAGTCCACTCGCTCCCCAGCCGGGCGGCTTCTCTTCTTACACTTGGCCCCACCCCTCCGTCTTCCCCACTCCGACCCAATCCAAAGGGTAAAGAGGTCACGAGTTCATGGCCTAGGCGAGCCAAGGTCTGCACCTTCTAAAATCTTCCCAGCCTTTGCAAAAAAACTGATGTTTAACAACAGCGAAGAAAGTACTAGAATTTGGACTTTTCTTCCCAGAGCAGGTTTCTCAGTGTGCGTTTCCGCCCGGTGTGCTGGTATAACCAAAAGACAGCCGAGTTCCTTCCTTGTGAAGGTGATTCAGGAAGATGGGGCCGCTGGTCAAAGGTTGGAGGAACTGGGTCTCATTTGACTTCAGCTGTGGTTCCTGTGGCACTTCAACCAGGCGCCAAGTGCCCGCGCACATTCTCATGTTCTCCCATTTCAGGTGGGCACCATTGTGTCCCTGTTTTGTACAGGAAGACTGTTGACATCCAGCCTGCAACCTTGGATTCACAACATTTTTTTGTTGTTGTTTAATTTTTTTGGTTTGGTTTAGTTTGGGTTTTAAGACAGGCTCTCTCTGTGTAGTCCTGGCTTTCTGGGATTTTGCCATGTAGACCAGACTAGCCTAGAACTCAGAGATATCCTCCTGCCTCTACCTTCCAAGTGCTGGAATTGAAGCTGTGCACCGCCATGCCTGGCCTGGATTCACTCACTACGTTTCAATCCAATCTCATCGTTCCCTTTTTCTGAGACATCGTTTCATTATATTGCCCACACTGGCCTAAACCCTAGGCCTACCTAAGCACTTCTGTCTCGCCTGACAACAGGCACATGGCAAGGCTCCCAGCTTTGTGACTTGTTTTGATGTGTCATCTTTCAATGAGGTTTTGTGAGGAGTCAGGTGTCCCTTGGTACCGAGGACTTTCTGGATTGCCTTGGGTTCATCTCCGGTGAATGCTACTTACAAAGCTAAGTGGGAATATTTGTGAGTGGCAGGGCAGAGGCCTCGGGGCGGGGGGGGGGGGGGGGGGGGGGTGTTACCATGTGGGCAGTATGGAATGCCATCTTAGCCAAGACAAGACAACTGGCCGAAGACCCCTCCTAGTGGAGGAGGTTGTGAAATGTTGGCCTCGGGTGAGCTAGATTTATCCCTGACACCCGTTCTGTCCCTCCTACACAGTTTTATTTTTGTCCCAGGCTTTTCTCAATGATCCTATTTTCAACTTGAAGAGAAGTCGGGGCCTCTGGCTGTATGCACTCTCAGAGGCCTTGGAACTACCAGATGGAACCTCTTCGTGGCAAGAACCCTCCGCCAGGCCCTTCTGCAAACTCAGACAGGCCAGAGAACCCACCCTTTCAGCTCGTCACCTCCAAGAGTAGGGACCAGGCTAGTTGGCAATGACGGGTGATCAGGGAGGAAGATGTTGACAGGGACCTCATACAGTTACGGCATTGTACCACTGACTGTTTCTCCATGGGGCAATCTCCAACAGAGACCCTGCTTGTCTGCAGGGACAGGTAAGGGTACCCAGAAGAACACAGCGCTGTCCTGAATGCCACTCTTGGATGCTTTCAGAGATGTGCTGGATTCTCACTGTCCTGAAAACACAAATGTTTTCTCTGCCTGGGCAGTCTCCGCTGAGTGTGGAGCAGACAAGGCCAGAACACAGTGAGTGCTTGAAGGGCCTCTTGGTGAATGATTCTTTTTCATTTTATATTCTAAAAACACAGCCTAACACTGTAACCAAGGCTATGCTAGAACTCACCATGTAGCCTAAAACTTACAGTGATCCTCCTGCCCCAGCATTTCTAATGCTGGGATTGCAGGCATGAGCTATCGACTTGACGAACTGATCAATGATGTTCATGTTCCAGAGTATCATACGCTCTTTGGGGGACCTAAGGCTAGGAATTCTGTTCCAACAACTATCCCAGTCATTGTCTGTGCCCCCCCATCATGGAGCAGCTGACAGTCCTGCTCCCTTTTCCAAATCCACGAGACCCTGAGCCTTGCCAGCATCCTCTTGGAGCTTTCATGCCTAGCCGAGACCCAGCTCTACTGATTTGCCCATTGGTTCATTCTGGTGATGTGTTTTCTTGATATTGAAAAAAAAAATGACATTTTAGAGTCAAGTAGTATACAGAAGGAAAATCCACTGAGGATGTATAGCCTTTGCCTCTGCTGTAATAGCACCTTCCGAACAGGAAGTTTTCTGGTCTGTAAGTACCCACCATATGGTGAAGAGAGAAAGGTTGATTTCTCACAGTTTTGGAGATGTCAATCCATTACTAACTGACTCCCTTGCCTTGGGCCTGTGACAGCACAGACCATCATGCAAGTGTGTGTTAGAGCTGGCCTGTTGCCCCCATGGCCAGGAAAAAAGGAGAAGAAGGATCAGGACCTTAAGACCCCCTTCACAAGCACACCCCAGTAACTAACTAGGCCCCCACCTATTAAAAGTCCATCACTTCCCAATACTTCTGATGGCTGCAGACCTTTACTACACAGACCTAAGAAGGAGGCTTATCTAAAACATATCAGAGTTCTAAGGAGGAAGCAGGGTCTTGCCCAGGTCCTTACAGAGAATCCTTCCTGAGGAGTGGGACCAAGTAAGAGCAGGCTGCAGGGAGCTCCTGGAAGTCCTCATACCCTTACTTAGCACCTGGCCTGCCTTCTCAGAGGCTGGGTCATGGATTGAGGTCAGCAGGACTGAAAGGTAGGCCTCCCTGGCTTCTGTAACCCTTTTTCTAACAGCTAAATGTGCACCCCTGCTCTGGGATAGACAGCACCTATGGGTTCTGAGGGGCTGTGAATCTGCAAATATCTGCCTCACCTGAAGGTGGGGAACTCAGATCCCATCCTTCCTATGGACCTGTGAAGTATCGGGGTCTCGGCAGTGTTAGAACACCCAACAGAAAGGCACGAGTGGAGGATAGCACATGTGTTAGACCAGACGGACTTTAGTTCTAACCTCTGTTTCTGCCCCTTACCAGCTGTATGGCATTTGTGGTGGTCTAAATAAGAGTGGCCTCCATAGACTCATATATTTAAATGCTTAGTCACCAAGGAGTGGCACTACTTGAATGGATTAGAAGGATTCGGAGGTGTGGCCTTGTTGGAGTGGGTGTGGCCTGTTGGAGTGGGTGTGGCCTGTTGGAGTGGGTGTGGCCTTGTTGGAGGAAGTATGGCACTGAGGGTGGACTCTGAGGTTTCAAAAGCCCCTGCCAGGCCGAGGCTCACTCTCTCTGCCTGTGGATTAGGATGTAGCTCTCAACTACTTCTCCAGAACCATGTCTGACATGCCTTCAACCATGCATGCCCTTTGTCATGTTGATAATGGACTACACTTCTGAAACTGTAAGCAAGTCCCTAATTAAAGGTTTTCTTTTATCAGAGTTGCCTTGGTCATGGCATCTCTTCACAGCAGAACAGTGACTAAGACAACGTTTGACCAGACCCTGAGACAGTGCTCCTCTGACAGTGCCATTCATAGATTTGGTTCACTTTATTGACAATACATACCGACCCTCCCACCCCCAGGCTGAGTGTGAAAGTAACCACGGCAACGGTTCATGCAGCAAGAGGGTCATTGGGTTCCAGTCGGCCTAGCAAGTGTCTTGAACTGCAATGTTACACATCCATATTACTAAGCAGCGTGTGGGTAAAGTCTTTGGGGGATTTTTCACTCTGTCCCATTACCTTGTTGGTTACAGAATGGCCAGCTATCCTAGAGCATCTGAGGCTAAGGGGTACCAGGACATGGGACTTTTAACACCCCAACTGACAAAAACAAACACATTAGTGAAAACATATTTCTTATTAGTCACAACACACCACTTGGCAGAATGTCCTCTCCCCTGTTGGACGTGGTCTTGGTGGGTCCTCTCCTCGGGTCCGAACCAGAGCAAACAGCATCATTCTCTTTCATTTGAACCTCAACTCAAACTCTAAGCTGACTGTCCACTTATTTCTGCTATCTGGATGTTTGGACATGTGCTGGGGGATGCCTTTTTGTACGCTGTGAATATATGTTGCTCCCATTGGTTAATAAATAAGCTGCTTTGGCCTATGGCAAGGCAGTTTAGAGGCAGGCAGGAAATCCAAGAAGAGAGACAGGAAAGAGAAAGGCAGAGTCTGGGGAGATGCCATCTGGCCGCCCAAGAAACACAAGCCAGCAGACCAGTAAGCCATGGAACACATGGAAAAACATAGATTAATAGAAATGGGTTAAGTTATAAGAGCTAGCTAGCAAGAAGCCTGCCATAGGCCATCCAGTTTGTAAATAATATTAAGCTTCTGAGTGATTATTTTATAGGCGGCTACAGGACCACGGGGCCGGGCAGGACTGGAGAAACCTTCCGGCTACAAGTTTGGGTTTCTGTTGTTTTCTCAGCTTTTCCTTCGACTCTGGGGAGTTCCCCTCATGGGTTCCAACAACATCCCTTCTGGTTTTACATCTACTGGTTTCCTTGCTGCTACGGCCTTTCTCTCCACTCTGTACAGCAATGAGAACTTGCTCTGTGGACAGTCCAACTCTGCCACGCACCTCACTTCTTAAAAAATGTTTTTTGTTATTGAGCTTTTTGTTTTTTGAGACGGGATTTTGTATCAGGCTTTTTCTTTTAGGCCACCAACCAGCTCCCAAATCATGACTTCTTATTAATTTTAAATGCTTGGCCTAACTTAGGCTCCTTTCTGGTTAGCTCTTTTTAACTTAAATTAACCTGTTTCTCTTTATCTCCCTTTTGCCTCGGGGCTTATTACCTTTCTTCCTTCTGTATGTATATTTTACTTTCACTGATTCTCTGTGTCTGATTGGCTGGTGGCTGCCTGACTTCTTGCCCCAGGCCCATCCCTCCTTCTCTCCTTCTCCTCTCTCTCTTCCTCCTTGTGCCTAGATTTCTCCTCCTAATTATTCCCTCTCCCTCCCAGCCCTGCCGACCCTCCTCTGCCTAGCTATTGGCTGTTCAGCTCTTTATTAGATCAATCAGCTGCCTTAGGCAGACAAAGCAACACATCTTTAAGTAATCAGACACCCACCCTTACATCATTCAACAAATGCAGCATAAACAAAAGTAACACACCTGTACACAGTTAAAGTAATATTCCACGGCACAAGCAAACGTACCACGTCTTTGCCAGGTTAGAATAATATTCCACAACAGGGTTTCATGTCACCCAGACTGGCCCTGAGGTGACACTGTGTAGCCAAGGATGGCCTTGGACTCTATTCTTCCCACTGTTCCTCTCAGCTGCTGGGGTTCCAGGCTTACACCATTCTACCCATTTATGGGGTGCTGGGGATGGATCCCAGTGCTTCACGCATGCCAAGCAAGTTCTCTAAAGACTGAGCTACGTCTACCAGCCCCTTTTAAAGCATTTGATCTCCGGCTTCATACGTTTAGTCCTCAAACTCTTCTCCTATCTCATGAGTTATTGTTGTAACCGGGCTGTTCTCTCCCAAGAGGAGGAGACCAGGACGTGCTCTTTGCGAATTTGAAGTTTATATATCGAGCCACACAAACCCGGCCAGGGGCATGCACTCTTATGACCGGAAGTCTAAAGAGGCGCCCCAAGCAGGGGCCTCTTTATAAAGGTAAAAACCTAAAGTTAGGTACCTCCTGTTGAGGGTGGCTGTGATGGCTGTTAGCAAACGTGACAGGATATGGAAATTTTTCATAAGAGTAGGGCACAGGGCCGGACAGCGGCGGTGGGGCACACCTTTAATCCCAGCACTCGGGAGGCAGAGCCAGGCGGACCTCTGTGAGTTCGAGGCCAGCCTGGTCTATAGAGTGAGTTCCAGGACAGGCACCAAAGCTACACAGAGAAACCCTGTCTGGAAAAACAAACAACAAAGAGAATAGGGCACGTGTGTGTCCCCAGGGTGCTGCTGTTCGATCAGGGAGGGGAGCAGAAGGCCTTGCAATTACAGAAGCAGAACAATGGCGGGTGAGTTATGGGTCCTGTAAAGTACTATGTATACCTGCGGGTCAGGCTGACCTACCTTTAAGCTCAGGGTTGGGTCAGGATTTAGCAAATGTACTTAGCAAGTATGTTCTTGACTATGCGTGCCTCATTCCCAGCGCTCTCCTGGTAGAGCTACCCTGTCACATTCTGTGCTCAGTTGCTCGGCGTGGCTTCTCTTGTTCCTGAGCTAACTGCTGGAAGCTAGAGGAAGAGTTAACTGTGCAGCACCCAGACCTTTCAAATTATACATACACCCCACAATACAGACAGATCCCGTTGGGATTAATCCAGTTTAGTTGCAGCCTTTCTCCTCGGCGGGATACACAGGAGTTCTTTAGACACAGGCGGTCAAGGTCAGCTAGTCCCCGGCACCTCCCGCCTTTCTCATGGGCAGCTTCTGTAACGGTGTGAGCTTCTAAGCATCAAGGTGGGAGTCGGGAGCCTGTCCGGACCCATTAAACACCAAAGTGGCAAGCCTTTTCTTTGGCTCCCTTTAGATGTGAAGCCACAATGACATGCGATGTTATTTTGCTGACTTTCTCTCAATCTGTTCCCCCAGGATCTCATGCCTGCTGACCAGCAGGACCAGATGGCCCCGTGTGCAGACACACCTCACTGCGCCTGCCTTCACATCCAAAGAAATACCTCCCGGTCTTCTGAGTGGCTTGTCTGTCCATCCCTTCCAGTTATTTGTGTATTTTTTTTTCCCCTTCCACTAACTCTTGCTGTGAAGGACTTGACCCAGTCCTGGCTTGCATTGCATCCCCAGAGATGGTAGCTGATTCTGCTGTCTAGAAGGAGGGAGGCAGAGAGGAAGAGAGGCAGAAGGGAAGGACCAGGAAGGAGCAGACGGCTTCACATTCATGATGTTGACCATCAGCCCCCTTCCTCAGACATTGCCGTCGACACCCCATGTGTCCTTAGAACGTCCGTCTTGACTGGCCAACCAAAGATTCGGTAGCTAGCTCAGACTTTGGACCTGAATTTGAATTCTAGGCCCCTGACTCATGCATGCATTGAGGCAAGTTATATAACCTGTCTACGCATCTTCTGAAAATGGAGCTAATAATAGTCTGACCTCTCAGAGAAGTGGAGAGATTAGCTGAGACAGTGATTGTCAAGTGCCTGGCATGCAATGTTCAAATCAAGATGAAAATATCCTCTCTCTCTCTCTCTCTCTCTCTCTCTCTCTCTCTCTCTCTCTCTCTCTCTCTCCCTCTCTCTCTCTCTCTCCCTCCCTCCCTCCCTCCCTCCCTCCCTCCCTCCCTCCATTCCTTCCTCCCTCTCTCTCGGTATTTATCACCTATTTATCTATTATCTATCTATCTATCTATCTATCTATCTATCTATCTATCTATCTATCATTTATCTTTGAGACAGGATCTCACTAGGTAGTCAGGCTGGTCTATAACTATACTATATAGACCAGGCTGGCCTCAAACACACACAGATCCTTTTGCCTCTGCCTCCTGAATACTGGCATGAAAAACTAGTACCACCATGCCCATCTGAAAACATTCTCTTTTATCTTGTGTATTTTGTAATTTCTGAGTTATGTGTGAGTTAGACCCTATCATCAAAGGTACTGTTATTTTTATACCTATGAATATATGTCATGGAGTACAGAAAGATTTGGAATTGCCTTACATCCATCCTTCCCTGGTAAGACAGGCAGGGCAAGTGCTAGAATTCCCACCACACACGTAATGAGCTGAGGAGGAGAGGGAAGTGGTTAAGGTCACATAGTCTAGATGGTCAATACCATGATCCTTGGGTCATCTGGCCCAGGGACTTCTCCCATGACACTTGACTCTATTATAACCAGCCTCTTTGCTTTATGAACTTTACATTTTAAACCATGAGCTACTGGACTAGCAAGACACCTCAGTAGGTAAAGGCACCAGCCACGGAGCCTGACAACCTGAGTCTGACCCATCCTTTGATCTCACATCCATACTGCGGCATGCCCCCTAACATCATTCCCCAGTAAATACATAAAAACACAGTTATAAAATGTAAAGCCTTAAGAGATGGCTCAACAGTTAAGAGCACCAGCTGCTCTCAGTTCTATTCCGGAGGATCCGGGTTCTATTCCCAGCACCCATATGGTGACTCACAACTGTCTGTCACTCCAGTTCCAGAGGATCCGGCACCCTCATCTGGCCTCGATGGACACCAGGCATGCACAAGGTGCACAGACATACATGCAGGCAAAACACCCATACACATAAGATAATAAAACAAGCATAACCTGAAACTTGAAAACGAGCTACTGCACAGCCTAGTTTCTTCTTGTCTTTTTAAGTGTGTGTGTGTGCGCGCGCGTGCATGTGTATTTCTGCACTCTTTACAGATTTGGGTTTTCCCACTTTAGTATCTGGTATGCATTGCTCTGCATTGAAATAGCCAACATCCTTGTCTTTAAATAACTATAGACCCTTTCAGAATCTTAATACATAACCTAGTTAGCTTAGCTATTCTCTCGGTGTTGTGTTTGCAGTCTTGCGCTGTTCTAGAGTAATGCTTCAGTCATTCCCTTTAAACTTCGCCTGGGGAATGAGCAAGCACATTGGTTTGAAATCACTTGTTTCCTGAACCCCACACCTGCTCCCCACTGACTGGCAGCCTTTGGGAGATTTCCAGGCACTTCGACTCTGTAGTTGTTGTTTCCAATCAGCTAATCAATGAGGCCTTATTGAGCACCTGCGTGGGGAACAGTGCGTTCTCCACTGCCTGGCCATCCAGGCGCATAGGCTGTGTCCCTGACCCCCAAGGAGCTCATGTGTAACCAGGGAGACCTTTTCAGCTGCATCCGCATCCAGCCAATGAGGTTAGGTTGCTTAAGCAGAGCTCATCCAGATGGACCTCTGGGTTCATGAGAGCAAGAACTCTAAAGAGACTTCCGATCTGTCCTCCCGTTTGTCCAGGGCTCGACTTTCATTGGGCAAGAAGCTGCTAAAAATGAAAGAGTGGACAGAGAAAACACACTCGGGAGGGCTATGGAGCCACCTCTAATTCACCAAGCGTTGATATCAGACTTTTTGTGGTGAACTATGGAGTGAACTCTTGCTTTCAAACCAAAACCTGAACAAACAGAATTAACAAGGGGATTCAGAGCTCAAGGTGATCTTCCCGCAGACACACCAAGCTGGGCAGCTAGTCACATACCCAATTATTTTCACAAGGAAGAAAATGGCTTTAAAACAACTTTGAAAAAGAATATAAAATGTCAGTAATTGCCTTGTCTCTCTTGCCTGTTCATTGATGGAAACAACAGTATCTTTGTCCATCTGGTGTTGGTATAACAAAACACCTGAGGTCGGGAAACACACAAAGTGAAGATCGTTTGGCTCCGAATTCTGCTGGCAAGAGAGTCCACAGAGATGATGCCGGTGCTCTACAAAATGACACAGAAGAAGAAATGAAACCAGTCGTGTGTCTTGTGTCCTGGGTTTATAACAACTCACTCTTCCAAGAATGAATTTACTCCTTCAAGATCAACATTGATGTCTTATATATTACGTTGCCCTAGGCCCCACCTTCTAGAAGATTCTGCTCAACACTGACGAAGACTGACTTGAGCATCCTAACAGATGCTTTCCAAAGAACAAAATCTTAGACCAGGTGTGCACACCTCTTAAACTCTGGTGCACACCTGCAATCCCAGAGTTTAAGAAGCTGAAGTCGGGAGAGTGCCAGTTTAAGGACAGCCTGGGTAACAGTGAGACCATACCTCAGACAAAGAAACCAAAATCAACACACTCATTACAAACAAAGAGAGAGGACTTGGGAGATGGCCCAGTGGGTAGAGTACATGCACAGAAAGCTTGGGGACCCGAGTTCGGATTTAACCCATGGAAAGCTGGACCTAGTGGCAGGGATCAGTAATCCCAGCACTCCTAAGCGAGATGGGGGAGGGGCAGGCAAGTCTTTGAAAGCTACCAGGTCAGCTAGCCTGGTGTACATGGCAGCAAACAGTAAGATACCCCATCTCAAACAAGATGCCTCCACACTCAAACTGTGGCACAATGCACCAGCATTCACACACATTTACATACACACACATGCACACACATGCATACCATACACCATACACACTCAGATTAAGAAAATAAAGAGCAAAACATTGCCCAAATGATCTGCAGGAGGCTGGAGACCACAGCTCATCAGCTACTGTATACTGAGCACCCAGTGGGTCTAGCACATATTAGGAGGTCAATAAACATTTGTTGACTGAACCAGGGAATTAGCAGATGTTGTGATGAGTTCATAAAGGACAGTGTGCCCCATTTAATCAGCATTTAATCAGACCTGAGGTTGAGGCTCTCCATTCCCCATTCCAGTTCCACCCAGCAGACCCCTCCTATCCAGATGGTCTGCACCCTGATCCTGACATCTGTATCTGCTGTGACAAGTGTCTCATTCAGGGGAGTAAAAACCTGAAGCTAGAAGTTCACCCCAGGACAGGGAAGGAGAAGCAAGAGCTGTCCTCAGCCCAACTCCTCAGGTTTCACAGACGGCAGGAGTCCCTGCCACAGCTCATCCGCCAGCTCACCCTTCATTTCCTGCTCCTGGCTGCCGAGGCAAGGGACAGCAGGCCCCAGAGTCATCAGCTGACAACATTCCCATCAGTCAAGGATGCTGAATACCAGACAGTGGCCGTTCTCATATATATCTCCTGCCTGCCAGGCTCTTCAGTGTCCTGCTGTCCTTTGGCCAGCCTCTCTGGTCCTTCTGGGCATTTTGTAACTGCAATGGACTCCTCAGTCTGGGCTAGAGATCTGGGGTTGTTGTTGTTGTTGTTTAAGTTGCGTGTGTGTTATGTATATGTGTGTGTATAAACATGTGTGTGCAGGTGTGCATGCCTACGAATGCTTGTGTGAAGGCCAGAGGTCAGTAACGGTGTCTCCCACTATTACTTTTCACTTTATTTTACTTTTTAACTTCTTTGTTGTTGTTTTAATTTTATGTATATGAGTATTTGCCTGCATGTATGTCTGTGCACCACGTGTGTGCCTGGAGCATTCCCTCAGAGGTCAGAGGAGGACGTTGGATACTCTGGACCTGGAGTTACAGAAGGTTGTAATCTACCAGGTGGATTCTGGGAGCTGAACCCGCGACCCTGAAAGAGCAGCAGGTGTTCCTAACCACTGAGACCTCTCCAACTCCTCCACCTTAATTTTTGAGACAATATCTCTAACTGGACCTGGAGCTCACTGGGCTATGGTGGTGGATCAGAAAGCTCCAAGGATTCTCCTGCCTCTGTTTCTCAGTACTGGAATTACAGAGACGTACTGCCATACCCAGATTTCACATGGATGCTAGGGATCCAAATTCAGATCCTCAGGCTTTACATGGATGCTAGGTTTTTATGTGGATGCTGGGGATCCAAACTCAGGCCCTCAGGCTTTACACGGATGCTGGGGGTCCAAATTCAGGTCCTCAGGCTTGCATGACAAGCACTTTACCCACCGAGCATCTCTTCAGCCCCTGGGGAGTGGTTTCAGTGTGCCCAGAGCCCAGCCAAGTGTAAGAAGGCAAGAGTCATATCTGCATTGCTCTCTCATTCCAGTGCTGGGAATTGTGCCTCAATCAAAGCCAGTGCCGAATAAACATTTGCTGGATGAAGAAAATGAACCCATCAGCAGTATTATGATAGCTGATGAATGATAGTTATTACAAATAATCATTACCCATAAGTGATTATTATTCATGATATTTAAAGGAAACAGCAATTTCCATAGCTTTTCAGGATTAACAAACACAGTGTCCTGCCTCATCTTTTCTTAGTCTCTCATACAGTTTATTCCTTCAGCCCTACTTTTGGTCTATAGGAGAGACAAGAATTAGATAACTCAAGCAGATCTCTGAGTTCAAAACCAGCCTGGTCTACTGAGTGAGTTCCATGACAGCCAGGGCTACACAGAGAAAAAAAAAAAGAAAGGAAAGGAAAGGAAGGAAGGAAGGAAGGAAGGAAGGAAGGAAGGAAGGAAGGAAGGAAGAAAGAAAGAAAGAAAGAAAGAAAGAAAGAAAGAAAGAAAGAAAGAAAGAAAGAAAGAAAGAAAGAAAGAGAGAGAGAAAGAAAGAACTAGATAACTTCAGAACTACAGAATGAGGCTGCATGGTTCTGGGAGCATCAGCTATGGGGGTCTGTGATCAAGGCCAGCAGGGGAGCCACAGCTGTACCAAGTTTAAAAGGAAGTGGGCTGCTAACCCTGAGCCAGAGTCGGGGAAAGCACACTGCAGGCACAGGGAAAGGTAGAAGCCGAGGAGCAGTGGGGTACAGGAAAGATGAGGAGAGAGCAGACAGGATGGGACCTGATAGGGTCTATAGCAGACCCCTGATGTGGCCACAGCAACAGCACAAGGACCAGCAGAATCCAATGTACTTGGTATCACTGACCTGGCCTCAGAGATGTCGTCTCCTCCGAGACACTGTTCAGTCCCTTCTCTGTCACCCCCAGGAGGCTTCCCCTAATTATGCAGAACTAGGGTCTTGCACACACCCAGAAAGCACTGTGCTGCTGCTGGGCTATGCCCCCCACTTTCATATCAGGCCTGCTTTATGGTCCATTTGCTGAGAGCTCCACTACGGCAGAGTCGTGGCTCTGTGTCCTGTGTCCTGCTGCCTCAGGCGGTGCCTGGATCAAGACAGAGTGCACTGGGCAGGTGCTCAGAGTTCTGTCCACTGGGGAAGTCTGGACTGCAAACAAAACTGGGAACAAAGGATTGCTGGCTTTGATGGGAGAGGGAGGAGTCAGAAAGTTGGAAAATGGAGAGATCAAAGGATGCCATGAATTTGGTGCCACATGAAGGAGGGAAGGATTGCAGGGGCCCTTCTTGGAAGGAAGGGAGGATGCTGTTTTCCAGGAGGGCACGTTTACCAAATGCTGGGGGAGAATTTCAACAGCTCCACAAGGGTGCAGAGAACACCAGGTGTGTCTCCATCCACCGCGCACGCTTTATATGCCAAGCACTGTTCTAAGTGCTTTGCCAAGTATGAAGCCACCCAATTTTCCACACTCACCCACAAAGCACTTGATTATTGCCATGCATATTTTGAAGACGGGGAGCTCAGACATTAATGCGCACACCCCTTTGCCCTGTTCCTGGGAAGTGCAGCTGTAAGGGACAGAGCAGGAACAAGGCTTTGAACCCTAGCAGTGTCCATCCAGAGTCCAGGTTCTCACTCCAGCCAGCCTTTGCTCTGTTGCTGGTACTAAATATGTATATGGGAGGGTGGGGGGAGCGGATGCTGAGGCTAGAGTTGCAAGAGTTTCTCATGAAGTTGCTTGGCCCAGCCTTGACCTCCTGACCTTCTGAAGAGTAGGCAGGCACTGAGCTTTCAGCCCTCCTCCCAAGTAACTGGGATGACAGTCAGTCCTGTGCCACCACTCCCCATTTAGGGACCTCTTTAGATGCCCTCCTAAGAGGGAGGGTCACCCCCACCCCCTCCCCCCACCGTGGACACATGATGAGATAGCCGAGGATCTCCAAAGCTCAGGCAGCCAATAAACTGCCGAACCAAGATCTGCAGTTGTGGCCACTCTGCTTCCTGTGTCTTCTAGAGGCTCAAAGCTGAGCTGTAGGTTCAGGTCACCTCTAACTGTCACCCCAGTACAGCCTAGCAGATGGTCTTGTTCCATGGACATTTCTGACTCAGCAGCTGGCTCTTGGGCCCCGGCTCTGATCCTGTGCTCTACCATGATGAAGACTGGGACACCTCCTCAACCTGGCACAGGAAAGAAACAACTCAGAGCATCAGCAATTCTGGGGGGAAAATAGGTACAGCTGAAAATCTATTTCTATGTCCTTGGTGGGAAGGATAGAGACAGATGATCTAAGGGATGTTCAAGGACTCAGCAAGTCAGCAACATGAGTACCTGAGCGGGCTGAGGCAAGATATCCAGATGGGCACTACATGCAGCTTCAAGCAGACCCTGTGTCCTTTAACCACAGTGTAGCTAAAGTTTTCCTGTGTCCACCCAGCTCCTGCAGCTGCTCAGACCCAAGTAAACACACAAAGACTTATATTACTTGTAAACTGTATGGCCGTGGTAGGCTTCTTGTTATCTAGTTCTTATAGCTTAAATTAACCCATTTCTATTCATCTATACCTTGCCACATGGCTCGTGGCTTACCGGTATCTTTACATCTTACTTCTCATGGTGACCGTGGCTGGCAGTGTCTCCTGATTCAGCCTTCCACTTCCCAGAATTCTCTTCTCTCCTTATCCCACCTATACTATACTTCCTGCCTGGCTACTGGCCAATCAGTGTTTTATTTATCAATCAATCAGAGCAACACATTCACAGCATCCAGAAAGACATCCCCAGCACCACAGGTGCTCGTCCTGGTTCTGCCCCATCCTGCTCTCTTGCTGCATTTCTCTGGCTTCATTTGCAAAGAGCTGACAGGTTCAGGAAGTACCTGAAACCAGCCAATGGGGAAATTTTTACTTTTGTCTTTGTTTTGTTGTTGTTGTTTGCTTGTTTGTTTGCTTGCTTTGAGACGGGTCTCATTATGTTTCTCAAGCTAGGCTCAAGTGATCTCCCATCTCAGCCTCTTGAGTGCTGGGACCATAGGCAGGCTGCTTCCTCCCACACAATGGGACAAATGACATGTCAACCTACTCTCCTTGACCGAGTGCTGCAGATAGCTCTCAAGCTTGCTGTGTGGTCACTTAGGACATCTGCCAGAGGCTTCAGCCCCTCAGTCCTCTTTTCTGACAGTAATAAGTCACTATGACTGCACTGTGCCTCAGTTTCCCCATGTGTGAGTCCTGAAGCTTCTTGTGCTTCTAGCACACAAACATTGGACTAAGGAAGCCTTATCAAAGATAATAACAGAAAAGGCCCATCTGTGGGCTAAGAAGCAGTTTGGTGAGGGACAGGAGTAGGGGCAGTGTTGGGGGGGTGGAGGCAGGGAGATCCCCAGTCTCAATCCAAGTTCAAATTCTAGTTCTGCCTCTTCTTGTCTATGTGATGTTGGACAAATTACCATCTCAAAGCCTTGTGAAAACTAAGCGACCCAATCTTCAAAATAGCCCTTTGAGGCAAGCAACATCTGTAGTCACAACTTATAATCAAGAAATGGAGCAGGAAAGAAATTTTAAATAAAAAATGAGTGGGAGGCCAGGTGGTGGTGGCACACGCCTTTAATCCTAGCACTCAGGAGGCAGATCTCTGTGAGTTCAAGGCCAGCCTGGGCTACAGAGTGAGTTCCAGGAAAGGTGCAAAGCTACATAGAGAAACCCTGTCTTGAAAAAAAAAAAATGAGTGGGAATGTCTCTAAGTTGGCAGAGTGCTTGTTCAGCTTGTGTGGCACTCTGGGTTTTCTGTCCAGTGCCATATAAACTAGGGGTGGTGGTGATGCCTGTGATCCCCACACTTGGGAAATGAAAGCAGAAGGATCAGAAGTTCAAGGCTTTCCTCAGCTGCATAGTTAGTTCAAGGCCAGCCTTGGCTAGGGAGAAAGGAGAAGGGAAGAGAATCTTTCCTGTGATGCTGCTCTTCTGCAGCTCCAGGGCTGTTTTTGGAAATATAGATCACATCCGCTACAGGATGGATCCTGTTTCATGGTAGTAAAGGTCATCTGGCCTGCACTGGAACTAGCTCCTCCTGGATTCTCTTGATCAGATGGGATAACCACTTGAAGGTAATTCGGAGACTCAGTATTGGAGGAGAATGAGCAGTGGGTGGCAATGGCCAGAGTGCAGCATCCTGTCCTTAGCAGAGAGCAGCATCTAAGCCCTCTGGTCAGACATTCTTCTTGAAGCCCTGATTTGACCATCCTGCGGGCCTCTTGGAGCAGCCTTTCCCATCCTTGAAGAGAATCACAACTGCCCTGCCAGTTCTTCTATTTGTAGATTAAATATCCCCGCTTGCCTTGCGTTGTCTTAGGTCAGCACACCACTCCCTCTGTTCCCAGCCTATTCTTCTAATGGACCTGTCAGGAGCCCTGACTCAGGGTCTTTTATCCGGTACTCTGCGGGAACACAGCACTCCAGTGTCCCGTAGCGGGCCAGCATTCTGTCTGGGATCTCCCTTCTCCACAGCTCTACCTTGCCGTTCCCAGACTCGCCAGCCTTTTCCCGGAAACAGAACCTTTCCCACCAAAGCGTATCCTTGTGGTGACAGTAGAGACTTCCAGATTCACCAGGATTCTGCTCCCAAGCCCAGGTAATTAGCTAAGAGGTTGGCACTCAGTGACCTGCTCTACCTAATTCATCTCACAGAAATTTTGAACCCCGGTGCCTCTCTGGTGATGGAAACTAGAGGATATAAACGCAGCATCAGCCGGGCATAGGCACATGCCTGCAAGCCCAGAACTTGGAAGACTAAGGCAAGAGGCGCCTTGAGTTTGAGGCCAACTTGGATTACATAGTGAGACCAACGTCTGAAACCAAACAAACGGGGGGGTTGGAGAAACAGCTCAACCGTTTAGAATGTTTGGGTTCTTGTAGAGACCAGAGTTCAGTTCCCAGCACCCACATCCAGTGGCTCAAAAACAGCTGTAACTCCAGCTCCAAGGGATCTGATGCCCCCTTTTGGCCTCTGCAAGCACCTGTACCCACTTACATGTGCGCGCACGCTCGCACACATACACACACACACACACACACACACACACACACATTTTTAAAAATTAATATAAAATAAAATTAATCTTTAAAAAAACATAAATGAAGCCGGGCGGTGGTGGCGCACGCCTTTAATCCCAGCACTCGGGAGGCAGAGCCAGTCGGATCTCTGTGAGTTCGAGGCCAGCCTGAGCTACCAAGTGAGCTCCAGGAAAGGCGCAAAGCTACACAGAGAAACCCTGTCTCGAAAAACCAAAAAAAAAAAAAAAAAAAACATAAATGAATAAAAATCTATGTTCAACTATATGGATCAAGATAAAATAACGAATGCTTGAAAATTAACCAATCTGGAAATGTTAGAGGCTTAAGTCACTGAAAAATGCGGTTCTGAGAATTGCCACTGGGAAATTCTCCTGGGAAGCCCTTCTCGGAGTGGTGACTCGGGGACCCAAGATCTCACTATTCCGAGGCCCTGTCATCTGAAACCTTCCATTTCCAGCTGCAAGGTAGAGGCTGAAAGTGGGTAGACATAAAGAAGGCCCGCCAACTCTGATGGCCTCTTTCTTTGAGGGATGCAGGGTGTTTTTTCTCCCACGTCCATCAGTCAGGTGTCAATCCACAGTTTCCCTGAACTGAGGGGAGGCTGAGGGATGCCATCTTCCTACATCCTGGGGCAGATAAGAAAGAACAAAAATTAGTGAAAACTAGCGAGCTAGTGATTAGAAGCTTGCTGTAGATTCGGGGGAGGGGGCGTTGTATGTGATTGGGGTTTCCGTTTGCTTGGTTACTTGCTTACTTTAATGCATGGATAACTAGGCTATACGAAGGGAGGGGCAGCCATAGAGAGAAGCCAGAGATTGGAAGAAAGGTATTGTTTAGACTGTTCACGAGGGACACCTACCTTCCCAGGGCATCTTTCCGATGCATCCTTGTGTTGAGCCTATTTTGAATTAATTACATTAGGTCTGTCTAAGACAGTGCCTTAATGTCATAATGCTACTAATCAACAGACTTAATAACTTAATAACTACATTCTCCATTGTCACATTAATTGCTACAAACCCAAATCTCCCTGCTAAATATGTGCCCCTTCAAATGTGGAAATTCTAACTCGTAAAGTGGTGGTAATAGGAGACAATACTTTTCTGAGATAAGGTCAAGATCATCGTGGAACTCTGGTGCTGGGATTAGTGACCATAAAGGAGACCTGAGAGAGGCCTCCTTCCCCCTCCTACCAAGAAAGACAGTCACCAGGAAGTTGCCCCATCAGACATGGAAGCCACTGGTACCTTGAACAGCCCAGCTCCCAGGAATGTGAGAAATAAATTTCGATTGTATGTGTAAGTTACCCAGTCTGCGGTATAGCAGCCCGAAAGGACTATGATTAACACACCTCTCTGATCTTTCTTGTCCAGATCAGTTAGCTAGATAGCAAGCATTTTCTAGGCTGGGTGGACTTTGTCCCCCAGGTGACTGTTCAGCTCTGTTGCCACAGCACAAAAGAAGCCATGGAGGGCACAGAGACAAACAAACATGGTTGTGTTCCAGTAAAACTTTATGTTTTAGTAACAGGCAGAAGGGGCTGGGCATGCTTAGTGTATGCAGGGTCTGGGTTTAAACAATAGCACCAAAGCAAAGCAAAATAAAATCAGGCAGAGGCTAGATCTGGAACACAAACTGTAGTTTGCACCCATGAGTTCTAGTTGGTCTATATGGATCTGAGTTTGGATCTTCATTTCTCAGAAATTAAATATACTCCTACTGGCTTCGGCCCATCTTTCAGGTCAGCAACATTTTTTATTGTTTTTGTTTGTTTACGTGTATTAGTGTTTTGCCTACATGTGTATCTATATCCCATATGCCTGCATCATGCCCAAAGAGGTGAGAAGGGGGCATCGATCCTCTGGAACTGGAGTTCCAGATGTTTGTGAGCCATGATGTGTGTGGTGGGAATCAAACCCAGGTCCTCTGCAAGAGCAACAAGTGCTCTAGACAGCTGAGCCGTCTCTCCAATCCCCAAGGAGTCCCTTACTACAGCACAGAGCAGACTAAGACACCTGAGCTGCTGGCTGTTTCGATTTGAGGTGTGTGTGTGTGTGTGTGTGTGTGTGTGTGTGTGTGTGTGTGTGTGTGTATGATGTGTGATATGGTGTATGCATGTGTGTGATCTATGATGTGGTATGTGTGTGATGTGATATGATATGGTGTGTGATGTGGGGTGTGTATGTGTGTGCATGTATGTGTGCTGTTTCTCAGAGGATTGGTTCCAAGGCTAAAAGGACTTTCCATCAGCCATAAGCAAACTGGTGTGCATGGCTGCTCCATGACTCACATCTCTTAAGCCAGGATACTGTTTCCTTGTGAATAACCATTGTGTTTGTGTTTTTCAGACTTCACTCCTGAACTTAATTTGTGTGTGAGGAGGGGTATCTGTGATAACAAAAATGTGTTATTTTTTCATATCATTTCTCCCATATAAACTAGCTACCCAATTCTGACACCACGTACCTGGCATTGCATTAGAATTCAGAAATTAGAGAATTTATTCCTGTACAGCTATCTCTACTTCTAATTATAATGCCAGCCAAAGGCGGGGTCCCCAGATGACCTGCAGTTCTATCTGGTTGACCACAACGTAAGGCATCCTAATGACATTCTTCTCAGAATGATCATCCATGAGAACAGAATGCAGGAAAGTACATGGTGATAGCTTTAAGACTGAGGGCAAAAGTCAGAACAGTCAAACAAAGATGTAGAAAGCGATGTGTGTCTTCACCAGCAGGGAACGGCCTTGGGTTTCGTGGTTCAAGAGTTTACAGCTCAACCCCTCGTGCCTCTCCCCTGGAGGTCAGTGAGGCTCAGTGTCCCCACCCTTTAATTATGTGTTGGTTTTTCTGGCAACCAACTCCCATCTTGAAGATGTCTTAGAGTTTCACCCCATTATCATGAACTCCGGCGTATTTAGAAAGGGGTTTGTTATCACTCAGGCAATACCACGGTTTGGGAACAAGAATGCAGAGTCAAGGGATAAGCAGCTATCTGTGCTGCATTAGAGCCAAACTGTGAGGTTTTCCAAGCAGCTAGGACATTACAGGTTAGAGGTCTAAGGCCACATTTCATGTTGCTTGTGGCCTAGGTTGGAAGCCCAGATTGGGTGTGGGTCTCAACAGGCCAGGTGAAGACATTTGACCCCAAGTACCAAACCAAACAAAAAAAAAATGGTGGTAAATAGGAAAAGGTTCCATTCAGTATGTCCCATCCATCCTAAGAGACTTGCAACAAATAAGAAAATCCTTGCTGTCTAGGGTGGGGTAGTTTCAACTCTGGCCACAGAAGTTTGTTGATCAGATTTGTTCCTGGAGCCCAAGATGACCGGCTTGAGAGAATGATTCTGAGAAAGGCCAAGTCAGAGATACAAGGCGGAGCTGAGGAAGACTTGGGAAACCTTGCAGTTCTTCAGAGTGAAGTTTTACACAGTGTGACTCAAAAACAAACAAATGAAAAACCGAGCAGGTGGCTGGAGAGATGGCTCAGCAGTGAAGAGCACTTGCTGCTCTTCCAGAGGACCAGAGTTCGGTGCCCAGCATCCCCTGTAACATCACAGGCTCTGACAGCTTTGATCTCCTCAGACACCTGCACTCCCACATACACATAATTGAAAATTAAAACAAAACCAAAGAAGGGAGAGAAAATGAAGTGGGAGGAGGAGAAGAAAAGAAGGGAAAGAAAGCCAAGGCAAAGTTTGCTCAACAATGAGGCCTTTCTTTAGGGTTCAGGCCTTTCTTTTTAGGGTTCGAATAATGACTGGAGACCTCCACGTGTTACACTGGTGATCTGGAACAGCCTATTGTAAAATCTGGTAATTATGATGTCGGCCTTGACGTGAGAGGACTACCAGTTTGTTTAATAATTTTTTGTGTGACAAAGTCTCGCTATGGAAACCAGGCTGGCCTTGAACTCACAGAGATCTGCCTGCTTCTGCCTCTCTTGAGTGCTGGAACTAAATGCTGGGATTAAAGGCGTATAACACCATGGCCAGCCCGGACTACCAGTTTTAAATGAATATTCCTTAAATGATTGCCAGGTCTCAGTGCAGAATTGTGCAGGTATTGGACCCCAAATTGAAGTATCAAACAGATGTAAAGACAGAGGTGCCAGGCTAACATTTGCTCTTTGACATTAGACATCGTTAGGCCCAAGTGAAGGGTCGGTGTTTCCAACAGGCAGTCTCTCAGTGCCTGGCACAGCCGACTCACCAGCAAGGGCCAACCCTCTCTCCTTTTCTGAGCACCCATTTCCTTGTTTCCAGGTAATAGCCTGTACTGGCTGGTTGTGTGTGTCAACTTGACACAAGCTAGAGTCATCAGAGGAAGGAGCTTCAGTTGAGGAAACGTCTCCATGAGATCCAGCTGTACGGCATTTTCTCAATTAGTGACCCATGCGGGAGGGGATGGTGGGTGGTGCCGTCGCTGGGCTGTTGTCCTGGGTTCTATGGAAAAGCAGGCTGAACAAACCAGTAATCAGCAACCCTCCTCCCCGACCCCCGCCTCTGCATCAGCTCCTGCCTCCAGGTCCCAGCCCTGCTTGAGTTCCTGTCCTGACTTCCTCCAGATGATGGATTATGAACTGAAGTGTAAACCAAATAAACCCTTTCCTCCCCAACTTGCATTTTGGTTGTGGTGCTTTGTCGCAGCAGTAGAGACCCTAACTAAGACACAGCCCTAACTAGGCCAGACTCTCCCACGTGCCTCTTTGGAACTGTGCAGGACCTTCCTGCATTCTCGGAACCCTGGGCTTTTCCCCACTGCTGATGACCTGTGTACCATTTGCCTGGAATGGCCACTTCCTGTTACTGCAATCAAATGACCTGTAGCCTACCTCCCCAGGAGATCGAATTAGGAAGATGAGAGTTCCAAGGAAGGAATCAGTTTTGTTTTGTTTTTGCATTGGTGTTTTGCCTGCATGTATGTGTGAGGGGGTCAGATCTTGGAGTTACAGTCAGTTATTAGCTGCCATATGGGTGCTGGGAATTGAACCCTGGACCTCTGAAAGAGCAGCCGGTGCTGGTGCTCTTAACTGCTGAGCCATCTCTCCAGCCCCAGAAGGGATCATTTTATTCAAAGCTGTCCCTGAAGAAGACCAGCTCCTCAAAGCTCCGCCTTTATGAGAAGGAGGGGCTCGGGGGTGAGAGGGTTTTTATGGGGAGGGAAGGGAAAAGCGGGCAGGGCAGCTGCATGCTGAGCGGGCTCTTCTCCGGGGACGACTCGCTCCTTTTTCTCTTGCTATATCATGACTTGAACCCACTGTTGCTAGTTACTAAGGAAGCGTGTCGGATGGTCTGAGTTCTGTGATTCTAAGAAATATCTGTCGAGCCGGGCGTGGTGGCGCACGCCTTTAATCCCAGCACTTGGGAGGCAGAGGCAGGCGGATCTATGTGAGTTCGAGGCCAGCCTGGGCTACCAAGTGAGCTCCAGGAAAGGCGCAAAGCTACACAGAGAAACCCTGTCTCGAAAAAACCAAAAAAAAAAAAAAAGAAAGAAATATCTGTCAGTTCCTCCAGCCATGTAGATGGGTCTTCTTGTCAGCTAAAGCATCCAGAGGAAGTGGACTGGCAAAGGGCAATAAGAACAATCTCAGGAGAGCCCGCTGCACCCCATTCCTCTTCCTGTCAAAGTCCAGGGTGATTACAAACAAGGGACAGAGTCTTCTTTGTCACGGCACACTCTACATTTACTTCTATTTTAAAATTTTTATTTTCATTTATGTGTATGTGTGCTACCCTGTTAGAGGGTGCACCCCAGACCACGCACCTCTCACTGACCTTGGCTGTCATTGTGGGGTGTCCTATGGAGCCATCCACCATGCCCTTTGTGATCTCCACCTTCAGATGCAGAAAGTCAGGTGCAGGTGCCCATGGAGGCCGGAAGAGGGCATCGGATCCTCTGCAGCTGGAGTTACAGGGGGTTGTGAACTTCTCAACTTGGATTCTAGAATCTGAAGTCTGATCTCAGGTGGTGGTGGCCCATGCCTTCAATCCCAGCACTTGGGAGGCAGAGGCAGGAGGATCTCTGTGAGTTTGAGGCCAGCCTGGTCTACGCAGTGAGTTCAGGACAGCCAGGGATACACAGAAAGAAACCCTGTCTAAGAGAGAGAGAGAGAGAGAGAGAGAGAGAGAGAGAGAGAGAGAGAGAGAGAGAGAGAGAGACAGCAAGAACTCTTAACCACTGAGTCATCCATCCCTCCAGCCCTTTGTTTCTATGTCTTAGTTGGAAGAAATAGCTTTATGCTTCAGAGAACCAACAGCCTTATCAACTCTTTGCTACTCACTGGCTGCAGCCTTTGTTATATTTCATCACATGCTATCCGCCCCTCTCCCCTGAGGCCACGTTGCTGGTCAAATGCACATTCATTCCTCCAAGCCCTGCTCAAAAGCTCCTTCCCCTAAGCAAGCATTCCTCTTCCATCCAGAGCTCTGTGCGAAGCACAAGGCGCTGAGTAGTTAAGGGAGCTGCTTGTTTACAGGGCCGTTTCCCTGGCGACACCCGCATCCAGTTGTTTATCTTTCCCCCATGATAGGGTAGCTGGCCTATGAGCAGTAAATATTTGAATCCTGGTCTACAGGAGACAGAGATCAGCCTGATTAGACAAAGAAGAAGACAGGACACAGGAGGGCTGGAGGGGAGGCGGCAGGCAGCGCCTGGATAGTCACCCTTGTCAGGAAAAGCTATTTCTTACCCTTTGTTCAGGCCTGCCTGCTTGGCCTCTCTATGGCCAGGTCCCCGCCCCCCCACCCCCAGCACACACACATAATTCTATTCACAGACAAAAAAAAATGATGATTCCAAAATAACTTCTTCATCAAGGTCAGTGGAAGGTCATGGAAACACCATCTCCCGACCTAGTAGGTAGACTCTGGCTCAAGGAGAAGGGTATGCTGAAAAATGTTAGCAGGTCCCATATGACTTGGATCTTAAGGCAGGGGTCTTGGGAATTTGTGTCTTTGTAGGTCCATTTCTCCATAAACAGCATTCATTCACTCATTCATTCATTCATTGTGTGTGCATATTATGCAGCAGGGGGAGGGGCATCCAGGCCACAGCACAGCATCCCGTGTAAGCCATGTCTCTTCTTCCACCTGTATGTGGGTGTGGGGAATCAAACTCCTCCATCAACCTCTCAACCAACTCTACCTGCTAAGCCACCATGCTAGCGCCTACAAAAATATTTAAGATTTTATTATTCTCATTGTTGTAAAGGCAAACACTCCAAATGTTATTCATTCTTATATGTTCATTATCGTCATAAGCCATTCTCCTTTGTGCTGGCCTGTGCATGTGTGGCATACACATGTGTGTGCAGCTACAGCACAAGCCTGCCCAGATGCATTGCCTATGTGTGTATTCGTGGAGGTCAGAGGTCACTTTGGGTGTGTTACTCTCTTGCTAGACCCCTTTTGTTTTAGGTTTTGTTTTTGAGACAAGGTCTCTTGCTGAACCTGAGCCTTGCTGCTTCTGCGTTGTGGAATATTTAACTAGGCAAAGATGTGTTATATTTATTTGTGTTGCACACTATGACTTTAACTATGTGAAGATGTGTTACATTTGTTTCTGCTGCCATTGTTAACAATGTAAAGATGTGTTACATTTGTTTATGTTGCATTTGTTTAATTATGAAAAGATGTGTTGCTGCCTCGCCTTGCCTGCCTAAGGCACCTGATTGGTCTAATAAAGAGCTGAACGGCCAATAGCTGGGCAGGAGAGGGATAAGTGGGGCTGGTGGGCAGAGAGGATAAGTAGAAGAGAGACGAGAAGAAGGGGAAGAAGAAGGGAGGAGAGAATGGAGGAGAGAATGGGGGAGAAAATGGAGGAGAAAGAGAGGGGCACTCCTGGGGCTAGAAGTCAGGCAGCTGTGAGTTACCCATGGAGACAGCAGGAAAGTAAGATACAAAGGAAGGAAGGGAGGGAGGGAGGGAGGGAGGAAGGAAGGAAGGAAGGAAGGAAGGAAGGAAGGAAGGAAGGAAGGAAGGAAAGGCAAAAAGTCCTAAGACCAAACCTAGATAAAGAGAAACAGATTAAGAGAAGACCCAGCATTCATAATTAAAAGTCTCCATGTCATGATTTGGGAGCTGGTTGGTGGTCCCAAAAGAAAAAGCCTGGTACATGTCTGTTAGACTGGCTGGATAGTAGACCCCCCAAGATCTGCCCATCTCTGCTCACCAGAGCAGGGGTTACAGACAGGTGCTGCCACGCCCAGCCTTTATGTGGGTCCTGGAGATGGACCTCATGCCTGCACAGCAAACCCTTTACCTATGAGACAGCTCACAACCCCTGGCTTTAGGTTTGGTTTTTTTGAGAAAAGAGACTCAAATTGCTCAGGCTAGCCTTGAACTCCTGATAGTCTGGTCCCCACCATCCCCATTGTTAAGATTACAGGCTTGGGCCACCACACTGATTAATTAGTGCTGATGACTGAATCCAGGCCTTCATGTATGGTAGGCAAGTACTCTGCCAACTGAGCTACACCTCAAGCTATTTGTTTGTTTGTTTGGGGGGGTTGTTTGTTTGTTTGCCTTTAAATTCCCTTCGCAACCCAGGCTGGTCTCAAACCCCTGTCTCGGCTTCTGAGTGCTAGGATTGCAGGTGTGCACTACCACACCTAGCTTTCCTTCTAATAGTCATGTGTGCAAGCACATGTGTGTGCTTGCATGTGAAGGCCAGAGGCTGACATCAGGTATCTTCCTCAATCACCGTTCATCATCATATTTTTTTGAAGAAAGAAACTCTTCTGAACTCACTAGACTGGATGACCAGTAAGCCCCGGAGATCGCCTTGTCTCTGCCTCCCCAGGGCTGGGACTCCAGGCACACTCTGCTGTACCTGGTTTTTTTTTTTTTTTTTTAAGACAGGCTCTTTCTATGTAGTCCTGGATAGGATGGGCTTTACGTGCGTTCTGTGTAAGGGAGGCTGGTCCCTTTGGAGTTGGTACAGGACATAACCAGACACTAAGTTCTTACCACAAAGGAGATTTATAGAGGGGCAAGTGGAAGGTGTAGGGGGCAGGTTGCTGCAAAGAAAACAAAGCAAGAAAGGGTGTTTCTGCAGGAGTGGGTTTTTAAGGAGGAAAAGGGGGAGTCTGTGCTTGGGTGAGCTAGTAAGTCCTGATTGGAAGCTAAATAATGAATTTTGATTGTTGGAACTTGATGTTTTGTCTCAGGAATTAGTCAGTGGCCAAATAAGGGAATGGACCTTGGAGGCTAGCTTTAGGAATGTAATCTAATGGCTTTTAGCAAGGAAGAGGGAATGGGGGAGAAGGGCAAGACTTGCCAGAGCCATGTGTGCCGTGCTCGGGCCTGCTGGAGACCTTTATTCCCACCTTTTGACTATTGGGCCATTAGGTATTAAGTCAGTGGGCATCATTCTCCCTGGCTGCTTCCTGCTGACACTGGGGCTTCGTTGTTAGGGACCCAAGGAATCTGGAATGTCGGTCAAGGTCAGGAAGAACAGGCTGCGTCATTCAACGTCCAGGTTCTGTGGAACCATCTGAGGCTAGGGGAATGTAGTCTGTGAGGCTGGACCAGGATGTAGATTCCAAGGAAGCAGCTGGGCCTGGTGAGTCGTTGAAGCAGTCTGTAGTTGATCTGGAATCTACTAGAAGAGATAGAGACAGAGGTAAAGTTAAGGAGCTTAGGGGAAGTTTTTTATCTTCGATGTACATTTGAAGCTTTTAGGCTTATGGTCCTGGTAGCTGGGAAGAGGAGTCCTAAGACCAGGGGAAGAGGGGGAGATTCCAGGGAATGGGGGAGAGGTCCCACCTTCAGGAATAGGCAGGTGGGGAAACAGGCTGACAGCAGTACTTATCAGGAGTCTGTTTCAGAGTTCTTGAGAGGAGCCAGGAACATTTAGATTGACTATTTATTTATTTATTTTTAGTTTTTCGAGACAGGGTTTCTCTGTGTAGCTTTGCGCCTTTCCTGGAGCTCACTTGGTAGCCCAGGCTGGCCTCGAACTCACAGAGATCTGCCTGCCTCTGCCTCCCGAGTGCTGGGATTAAAGGCGTGCGCCACCACCGCCCAGCTAGATTGACTATTTATTTAGGTTAATTGGGGAACAGCTGTCATCTGAAAGCAGGGTCTGGTTATGTTGAGGAGAATACAGTTTGAGAGACTTCTGTTGCCTCAGAATAGGCTTTCCTGGGATGTCCAGGTGGGTTCTGAAATTGAGATATCTTAGGAACACAGATGACTGAGGAGGCTCTTGGCAAACAGTGAGGGGGACGAGCTGTAACAGATTTTTGGGGTTGGTGTGGAAAGGTTGAGAGAACTTGGCTTTGGTTCTCAAATGAGAGCTTGGATGATCAATGGGGACAAGTGGTCAGGAGTGGGGGTGGGATATTGGCAACTGAGGTATGGCCAGTGAGAGGGATTGAAGCTAACGGGGTGCGGGTGGGGGGTGCGTTGAAAGGAGTCATTAAAAGAGGGATTAGTGAAGTTGAGAAGAGAGTTTGTTGGATGACCTCCACCCAAGTAAGGGTTTAGCCATGAAAGTGTGTGTGTGTGTGTGTGTGTGTGTGTGTGTGTGTGTGTGTGTGTGTGTGAGAGAGAGAGAGAGAGAGAGAGAGAGAGAGAGAGAGAGAGAGAGAGAGAGAGAGAGGAGATGGCTTGAGTTTAATTCTGTCTTGTAATTGGGAATGAGGGAGTCACTCCGTGTTTGATGCCTGAAGACACCTGGACAGTTAATGAATTTTAGGGAGACAATTGGTAGTAGATGTTTGGCAATCACTTGGGCAGGGAATAAGAGACAAAGACAGGAAGTGGAGGACAAGGGAGAAGGGGATGGGAACAAGGCAGAGGGGACAGGGATATTTGTTCCAGAGGGACAAAGGGCTGCCTCTGGATAGAGAGAAGATAGACGTGACCCATAGGAAAATGGTGGTTTATAAAAGGAAAAGGGAAACCCCATGTTAGGATGAGTTGGTTTGTGTTTGATTGGGCATGTTAACTAGGTAAGCCAAAGGGGGCTCTAAATGCTGGACTTCAACAGCTGGACCTTGGTGGTCAGCCTGGGAGGGGGGAAGTGGCCAAATAAGGGAATGGACCTTGGGGGCTAACTTTAGGAATGCAATCTAACTGTTTTTAGCAAGGGACTGGGAAGGTGGATGGGTGTCATGTTTGCCAAGCTCGGACCTGCTGGAGCCCTTCATTCTGGGGATAGGGTTTCAGTTCCTCGTGCTGGGACTTCACTAAGTGGCCATCTCTCCAGCCCTTTCCGAGCAACTTTAAAAGAAATTACAATTTAAAATTTAAAAATATTTTCATAGATCTGCCTATGTTCATAAAAAAAAAAAACAGAATTAACAGGGTGGAGATAACATGTCTCATGTTTATACAGAGGCTTAAAAACCCTGTGATCTGCATTTGGCAAGCTGGTGACCCTGGAGAGTCATTTTCTAAGTTCCAATCAGAGACAAAATTCAAAAGCAGAAGATAACTGTCTCAGGGGACCCTCCTCATACCTTACCCCTCCTTTTTCTTTTTCTTTTTCTCAGGCTGCTAACAGATTTGATAAGACCTACCCACAATTCACTTTGTCTGTGTCCTGGTTCAGATATAATCTCATTCAGAAACACTCTCAAAGATACTCTGAATGATGTCCTCCTTGAATCATCACAGAGCTCTGGACTGTCTGTCCTGAGCCTGTTGGAGACGTTCTCCCCGGGTGTGTGGGAGTAAAATGGGTACAAGGTCCTTTCTGTGGAGTTACCTCTGGATGAGTGGGACCCACGGAAGACATGACTGAGACACAATGATCCTCTGGTTCTGCAGTTTGGATGCTGAATGTTCTCCAACAGCTCATGTGGTAAAGGCTGGGTCCCCAGGATGGCACTGTGGAGAAGCGTTGGTGCCTGGAGAGGTCTTTGGGACACAAGAGAAGGGACCCCCCCCTTCCTTCTGTCTTTCCTTCAGAATGGGAATCTACACACCCAGGCCCCTGGCTTCTTGGCACAAACAATTCCGAATGCTTGCCAGGCTGCATTGACTCAGCGGGGCTCCAAGCCTTGGGAGCCGATAGATCATGGGCTACACTTCCAAAGGAAACGGAAACAAAAGGCAAAAAACCTGTATTCGCTCTCTCCACTTGTTTTATAGATGTATGTGTGTATGTATGTGTGTATATATGTGTGTGTGTATACACATATATTGTGTGTTATGCTTGTGTCTGTGTGTATACATATATATTGTGTGTTATGCTTGCATATGTGTGTGTGTGTGTGTGTGTGTGTGTGTGTGTGAGAGAGAGAGAGAGAGAGAGAGAGAGAGAGAGAGAGAGAGAGAGAGAGAGAGAGAGAGAGCAAGCACATGCACATTCAGAACTCAGAGAACGTTTGAGAATCAGTTCTCTTCTTCCATGTGGATGCCAGGAATCAAAGTCACATCTTCACACTTGATGTGGAGTATCCTTACCTGCCGAACCATCCCATCTGGTTTTTGTTGTTGTTGTTGTTGTTGTTGTTGTTGTTGTTGTTTTGAGACAACTTCTTAGTCTGTAGCTCTGGCTGATCTGACACTCATTATGTAGCCCACAATCGTGGCGATCCTCCTTTCTCACCCTCCCTAGTGCCAGGATTACTGGCATGTGCTACCACACCCAGATGAACCTTTTCTGGGTAATAAGTTGATTATCTGTAGCATTCGTTATACTAATGGAAAGCCGAGGAAACACGTGGGTTCGCAGAGCAGGAACCTGAGTTTAGAAGTTCATTTTAATCTGTCATGGGGAGAAATGGGAAAGAAAGTGGGGAGCCTCGGAGAACTGACTTTGTCTGCCGTGTGTCACACATTCTTTGTCCCTTGCTGAGGCCCTTACCAAATGTATCTAGAGATAAAATTTACCTGGGAGGGATTTGGAAGGATAGTGCTTCCTCTAAGACAGAACAACACAAACTTGGCTCCAGGTCTTTTAGATTGACCCACAGCAGTAAGTACAATGGAACATTCCTTTTCAATGGAGTTTTTGGTTTTTTTTTACTTAAAATTGCTCATCCTAGCCAGAGAGATGGTTCAGTATGTAAAAGCACTTTCTGCACAAGCCTGATGACCGGAATCTGACCCCTGAAACCCATGCCAAAAGCTGGATGTGGGCTGGAGAGGTGGCTCAGAGGTTAAGAGCACTGGCTGCTCTTCCAGAGGACCTGGGTTGGGTTCCCAGTGCCCGCCCTGCAGCTAAAACCCGTATGTAACTCCAGTCCTAGGGAGGGGATCTGATGGCTTCTTCAGGCTTCTGCAGACACTGCACACACATGGCGCACATACATACATGCAGGCAAAACACCATACATATAAAAAAAGATTTTTTTTTTTAAGGACCGGATGTTGTAACTTGCCTCTGTGATCCCAGCACTCCTGTGGTGAGATGGGAGGTGGAGATAGGAGAATTGTCTCCTATGGGCCGGCTAACCTGTAGTACACATCACAGCCCCATACACAAGAAAGCCCTTGCCTTGACAAGGTGGAAGGTGAGAACAGGTCTGAACACACACATAGACTCACTAAAAGAAAAGATATAACATTGCCCACCTTGAGGTGGGACTCACCTGTCGTGTCAACGACTCAGAGACTGACATGAGAGAGAATCACTTGTGTCCAAGAGTGTGGTGCCGGGGTGGGCAAGACGGTGGAGACTTTGTCTCTTAGAAAACATTTTGAAAAGTAATTATTAATTAAAATGTTTCTCTAAGGTTTGCAGTCTCCTCCATATTAGATTCAGGTTTATTTTCCTCAAATGGGAGTTGATGTTTTCTCTTCATCCTTGTGGCTTCCATGTTCTTGCCATAATGGCCTCTAGCTGGGAAAATGGATTAGGAACAAGGCAAGCTCTGAGGTTCTTTGTGAGGGGCTAACGGCACCGCGACCGTTAGGAACGATGTCTGCCGTCCTCCTCCGGTTTCGCCGCCGCCGGCTCCTGCCCATCAGCCAGGCAGATGGGTAGGAAAGGAACACATTTGCTCAGTGTGCCAGACTAAAGGGAAATAGAACCAGGGCAGTGCCAGGGAAAACCATGGCGCTTCCCCTGACCTAGCACCGTCCCATCTTGGGGCAGAATTTTCAAAGCTACATTTTAGTGTTATACCCACCTGAGTATTGGAATCACACACAGTGAGCCCAAGACACCTTCTCCTCCAAATCAAGGAGGTTTGAACTTTGAGAAAACACCCCGTTCCTCGGCTTCCAACAAGCCTCACCTCCTGCCGCTTATTTTTAGTTCTTGGGGTACGTGCTGATCAGCAACAGAATAAAGAAAATGCAGATGCTTCCCACAATTACTCAGCTAATAAGTTACAGCTGAAAGGCTGCCAGGACAGTGTGTTCTGATGATGGTTGCTAGGGACGATGCCTCACCTCCCAAGCAGCAGGAGAGATCGGTTGGACCTGGGTCACTTAGACACTCGGTGCAGGTGTATCCTGAGAGACACCGTGAGTCAGAACAAAACGAGGCAAAGACTGACTCCTAGGTTCAGGGGAGGAATATGCATGCACATGGTGTGTGTGTGTGTGTGTGTGTGTGTGTGTGTGTGTGTGTGTGTGTGTGTGTGTGTGTGTGTGTGTTACTGCTATGAATAAAGAGATGGGGAGCCCAGTTATGGAGTCTTGCTGTTGTTTTGTTTTAAGACATGAGCTTCCTATGTAACTGAGGCTGACCTCACTCACAATCCTCCTGCCTCACCCTCCCCAGCACTAGGAACACCAGTGTATGTTAATATGTCAGGTTTCTGATTGTAACACTGGATGATTTTTTGATGTTGTTGGCTGGTTGGTTGGTTTGAGACAGGGTCTCACTATGCCACCCCGGCTATCCTGGAGCTCACTCTGTAGATCAAGCTGGCCTCAGATTCACAGAGGTCTACCTGCCTCCAACTCCCAAGTTAGTTGGAGGCTTTGAACCACATAGGGGAGACTCTGGTCCTGCGTGCCTCTGTTTCTAGGAGACTGATGGGAACCCAGGGCTTTGTTTTGTGTATTTCTGCCAAGAATCTCTCTTTTTAGTTGAAAGTCTTGACTTTTCCCTTTGCTTAAGGCTGTTTGAGTTGGATTTCAATCAGTTGCAAGTGAAAGAGGCCCAAAGAAGCTAGGGAAGATTCTAGTGAAAGAGCCTGTGCTGGAAGTCAGGGGCCCTAGGTGGGGGTCCTCATTCTCAATAACCTAGGTTTGGTTCTAGGCTTCTGGATTTGGTAGGTCGTATCTTCTCTCTGGGCTCAGTTTCCCATTTGTAGACAGAGTTTTAAATTTCACCGATCAGAATAAATTATCATAATTCATAATGAATAGCCACAGCACCAACAATTCTCACCCCTAATTTATAAAAGAAAGGGTATCTGTTCTTGGTTGTTCGATTTGTTTTGACACAAGTATCACAACATTGCCCAGGCTGATCTTGAACCCTTGAAGCTCAAGCTTTCATCTTGCCTCCTGCGTAGCTGAAATTGTAGGCACATGCCGCTGCACCAGGCAGGGAGAGGCTATCTTAACACCAGAAGTATAAAGGCCAAAACTTCAAAACTGAACAAATTCATATCTAAAAAAGGGTGGCATGCACTTGTAATCCCTGCACTCAGAAGGCTGAGGCAGGAGGATTTTGAGTTTGAGGCCGGCTTGTACAATGTAGTGAGCTCCTGTTTCAAAACACCACTGACAATAGAAGACAGACATGGTGTCCTGATCCGTGATCACGGCACCTGGGAGGCTGGGGCAAGAAGGACCCAAGGTTGAGGCAGGTCTGGGCTGCACAGTGAGCTCCAGGGCCGTCAGCTCCGTAGACAGATACACTGTGGCCAAAGAAACAAGCCTAGTGAGTAAGAGTGTATGCTGCACAAAATGAGGGCCTGAATTCAAATCTACCGAAGCCACATCAAAATCAAGTGGAGCCACTCGTGCCTGTAACCCCAGCGCTGAGGGGGTCTAGAGAAAGAACTGCCGGGCCTGTGCCAGTCTAGCTTCTGGTTCTGTGAGGGACCCCATCTCAAGTGAGGGGTGACAGAGAAAGTCCCTTCTCTGACCTCCACATACATGCTGGCAGTCAGGTACACACACACACACACACACACACACACACACACACAAGAAAACCACTAAAAACAAAAAGAAAAGCACCAAACAAATATATTCTAAAAGAAGAAAACTCAATTACATTATATTTCTCTCCTCTGTGCCCAGACAGGAGGAATGTCAACCAGACTCGTCCTGCTCTGATGTCTGGTGCTTGGAAACATAAATCTCAAGAATGCCCAGGTCTGGGTTCACACTCCACTGTGGTCCAGTTCATCGTTCAGCTTTGCCTCGTTATCTGAAACTGCCAGCCTGTGAATTATCATTAGTCCTGCCTGGACCCATCTAGTTTGTCCTGGACTTTTCACACCCTGAAGATGCCAGAGAATAAGTCTGGGCTTTGGTTGGGGCAGATAGACCAAGCCTTCTTACCCCAGACTGTCTCTTGTGGTCCTAGGAGTTCAGTGACAGCAGCCGGGCAGTGGTGGCATGCACCTTTAATCCCAGCACTGGAGAGACAGAGGCAAGTGGATCTCTGTGAGTTCAAGGCCAGCCTGATCTACAAAGCGAGTTCTGGGACAGCCAGAGTTATACAGAGAAACCCTGTCTCAAACAACAACAAGAGGTCAGTGACATCTCCTGTGTGCCCTGATGATCCTTACAGAGGGCACTTCAGCTCTCAAGCTTGATCTCTCTGGGACCCTCCCAACGGTCCCAGAGAAGTGATTATTATTTCCCAGGTATGTAACTAACCTGTCCAAGGTCTCATAGTTGACATCCCAAGTGAGGTCTCCCTGACTCTTAAGCCCTAATCCTCACCCTTGTAAAGAAAGAAGGGATTTATGTCCCATTTTGCCATTCTGTTGAGGCAGGAGGATTATGAGTTTGAAGCCTGTCCTTCTCAGAGAAAGGAAGTCATGAGCTCAAACCATCCAGGAGCCGGCCTGCACATCCAGCCCCAATTCGCCGCTTCGCAGGTCATCATCACCCAGCCCTAGCTCATTCTAGAAGCTGACCCACAAACAAGCTTTGGAAAGAGAATCTGGGAAAAGGAGGGGGGATAGGTGGGGGAGATTATGAGTGAATGAGACTAAACATGTGTCTCGTGAACCAGAGCATCCTGTCCTGAGTCCCAGTGCCAACATGGCTCAAAGAGACCTTCGGTGAGATGCTTGGCATAGAGTTGAGAGCCGAGAGCCGGGGCTGGGTGGGAGGAGCCTGGATTCAGGGCAGCCGGCCCTAAAAGGCAAATCATCTTCTTGGTATTATCTCTCAAAGCTGATTCTGGACTCCTGGGCTCAACTACAGTCTGTTTCCTCAGACTGTAAAATCAGGTTTTAGGGGCTGGCTGGGAAGGAGAGCAAGATAACGAATTCCTTGACTTTGGATCGGAAGGAGCCTGAAGACAAGCTAACTCTGCCCTCATCCCCATTTCCTTGTAGCCCCCTCCCCCACTAGCCCTTCTCACTGAAAACAGCAGCGCCCCCATCCCCCCCCCCTCATTCCCTGCCTGCTGGGAAGTCGTCCAGGTAAATTCCTGAGTGTGTCTCAGGTCCCTTTACCTCCTCCTCCTCCACCAGCAAATACAAGCCAGTGCCCTCTCCTACGGGCCCTCCTGCCTCCCTCCCAAGTCAGTTCCTCATAGCTTCTTCTCAGACCTGAAGCCACAGGGACAATTTAAACCCGATCATATCATTTGTTCGAACCCTCTAATAACGTCTCACTTGACTCAGACAAAAATAAAAATCACACTATCACACTATGCATGGTGGTACACACGGCAAGTCTAGCACTTGGAGGGGGTGGCAGACCAATTGGGCCAGCCTTGGTGACCTTGCCTCAAAAAAAAAAAAAAAGAAAAAAAAAAAAGCCTTACCTTGGTCACCTGCTCTGTACCCTCCAACCGTCTCATACCAAGGGCCTCATCCCTAACTCCCTGAATTGCAACCCCAAAGAACTCAGGTCCCCAAATAAACTCAAGGTCCCTACTCAAGTCATTCCTCCTGTTGATCCTTCAACCTAATGCTCCTTCCTATCACCCCAAATCTGCCCCAGAGGCCTTCCCTGGCCGACTCCTAAAGCCAAATCCTGCTTGCTTCCCATCAAGCACCTGCCTCCATCTTTCGGAACACCCATGACGACTTGGTGATGTCCCTTCATGACTTTGGTTGCTTGTTGATTTTTTTTTTTTTTTTTTTTGTCTCCCCTGCGATCTGTAATTTCCATGAGTCGGTCTGTTCACAGCGGTAGCTCCCCAGCACAGTGTCTGGCACACGATGGGCACTCAAGAAATACTTGGGAATAAAAGAGCAAGTCACCATAGACCTCTGGGCTGGGAGTCTTCTCTGCATCGCTCCCCATTGCTCTCTGCCTCCAGAAGGCAGGTCCTTGGAAGGGAGCTGGCGAGATGTCAAATTGGCTGGTTTCTAAGCCTGTAAGAAGGTTTTTTTTTTGGGGGGGGGGGGCGGAGGGGCGGCAGGGTGGAGGGTTGCTGAAGGTGGCAGTGGAATAATGCCAGCTTCTGAGAGGAGGCTGGAAACAATGGCAACTCCCAAGTACCCCCTCTGGGGCTCCCAAAGGCACCTTGCTTAGCCTGTTCTCCCTCATAGAAAAGGGGCTCCCTTGGATGGGCCATGCAAAGTTGCTAAGACTGTGCACCCAGAGGGAGCAGCTGGGAGGACCACCAGGTGGGAGTCTGTATCTCGGGCGGGAAACACATTGTTTCAGAAGAAGCCTGTGTATCTACCTCAGGGCCGCAGGGCATCAGAAACAGGACTTTGGGCCTGGCTACCACAGGGTCCCTTACTGAATCCCTGGTGGGGAGTAGACACTACTCCCACAAGAGCGCGAGCGCCTATCGGCCTGGCTTTCTGGGCGTTGGCCCAGCCTTCTTGGGGGAGGTTGACCACCCTTGGCTGGAGAGTAGCATCGTGTGACACCCCCAGGTCCTGGCAAGAAGCCCCAAGACTCTGGGCAAGAATGGGTCTATAGGTTCCAGGAAGTCTTCTGTGGAGGCACATCTGGGCCCCAGGGATCAGTGCGCAGGAAAGGAAGCCCCCTGGGAGCCAGAGAGGCTCAGAGGAGCATTAGTAACTGGCTATGGGCTCCTCTCCCTCCCGTCCCCTGCAAAAGAAGACTCTGCAGCCCGAATAAGTGGCTGCTAAGCCTTCTCTAATGGTTTGTTTGTTTCCCTGTACACAGTGAAAAAAATAAATGTGTGATCAACAAACTTGGTGAATGGGCACACCCCCACCCCCACCCCCACGGCCCCTTAGTGGTGCCTCCATTGACAGGGCTGAGGTCACAGTGGGGTGATGCTTCTGCGATGACACCCAGACCCTGAACAGTAATGTGACTATTAGTCACTTGAAGCCTGGGGTCTTGAGAGAAAAGGGAAGGGTGGCATCCAAGCAGAGGTGGCAAGAATCCCACAGACTCTTTGTAGGTGTGAATTCTTCAAGTGACCCTCCTGGGCTTTTGACAAAAACAAACAAAAAAAACCTTGTATGAACTCCTGTA
This sequence comes from Peromyscus maniculatus bairdii, assembly GCF_049852395.1. Classification (NCBI taxonomy): domain Eukaryota; kingdom Metazoa; phylum Chordata; class Mammalia; order Rodentia; family Cricetidae; genus Peromyscus; species Peromyscus maniculatus. The sequence goes on along the minus strand of NC_134865.1, from coordinate 51,155,814 downwards.
CCTCAGGCTCAGGGAACAGTGTGGACGAGACGGGTGGGAAGACTGTGAGAGCCAGAGGGAGGTTGCTGTGAGACTGTGTCTCCTTGGAGAAGATGCATCCAGGAAGTCTCACCAACATGACTGCCTAAACCTGAGTGAGCAAGGAGGACACCAATAGACACGCCAAAGTGGACGGGGAAAGACCCTGGGGCCTCAACCCGACACAACGGACTACAGGCAACTATAGAATGCTGAGAGCGGGAGAAACAGGCTTCCCCAGGGAAGAGCAGGCCAATCGGTTATCTGGTATCCAACAGTATACAGACAGTTTATATTTAGGACTGTGTGTGTGTGTGTAGGTCTATATGTATACATATATGCATGTGACAATTACTGAAAAAGAGGCCATGAATTTCAAAGAGAACAAGGATGGGTATATGGGAGGTTTAGAGGGAGGGAAGGGAAAGGAGAAATGTAATAATAATAATAATAATAATAATAAAAAACAACCCTGGTATGACCATTCTGAAATTTGAGAGGGCTTGTAGAACTAAATGCAACATTGTGACTATGCAGTGACTGTGGCCACTGTCTCCTGTTAGGGGCATCTCATGGAGGGGTTGCTGCTGCCCCTGGGTCCAGAATGTTCTCTGCATCCTCACTATCCATCTTTTTATTCCTGCGGAATCCCTTCTCAGTCCTGAAAAGGCTTTCATGTCTGTGGTTTGCTTGGAGTCAAGTGGCCCTGCAACCTGCATGCAGTAATGGATCGTCTGGGCTGATGATAAAATGAACGTTCCCGGGCTCTCTTTAAAGATTCTTATTGATGAGTCTCGGAGGCTCGAGTCTCTATTCCCAAGAACATCCCAGTGTTTCTGAGCTATCTACCCAGTCCCACCTCTTTTAACAGGGTTCCAAGGCTGGCCTACAGCTCTCCATCCTCCTGCCTCAACTCCTTAGACCCCATGAGAATCATCGTGCAAACAGCTAGCTTCTGAATTGTTTGTTTTTAACTTAAGTAATACTGTAATGGGCACTTTGTAGCGATGACTCCCACCCGCCTCTTACATCACTTTCTTTGGCCATATCTGTAGAAATGAGACTAGAATCAAAGGGTAGAAACGGTGTTTTAGGTTTTGTGATATTAGCATCCAGGAAATCTGCACTACCAAACATGAAATTGTATCACTTAAATGGATTTTACTTCGTTTTGAGACAGGATCTTGCATAGCACAGGCTGGCCTTGAACTCCTGATCCCCTACCTCCACCTCTTGAGTGTTGGGGTTATAGCCATACACCACTATGCTTGGCTAAAATTGATTTCTGTTCTGTTTGAGACAGAGTTTCATATATTGCAGCCTGCCTTTGAACTCACTATGTAGCCAAGGCTGGCCTTTAACTCCTGATCACCCTGGGGCAGGGTGGGAGTGGGAGGTAGAAGTAGAGGGCTGGTTATTGAGACAATGTTTTACTACACAGACCAGGCTGGTTTCAAACTCACAGAGATCTGCTTCCCAGGTGCTGGGATTAAAAATGTGCTCTGCCAGACTGGCCTTAAATTGATTTTATAACAATGTAAGAGTTGAAGCAGGAGAATGAAGGGTGGGAGGCTAGCCTGGGATGCACAGTGAAGCTCTGTCTCAAAAATAAAGAGTGGGGGAAAGGAACAGGGGAGATGGTTCAGGAACCCCGATGGCCCACCTGTAATTCTGGTCTCAGAAGTGAGAGGCAGGTTCCCCCAGAACACACTAGCCAGCAAGATTAGTCACACTGGCAGAGAATGAAATGGAAGAATAATTGAAGGTGATTCCCCATATCAACACTGGGCCTTCATATGCAGCATACTTCTCCACACATGTGCAGTACACACACACACACACACACACACACACACACACACACACATACACACACACACAAAAACAAATCACAGACAAGCTGTCTAGACTGCAAGTTCAAGGTCTGCAGTGAAGTTCCTCATTGTCCTATTTATTTATGTGTGTGAACTATTCCTTTGGTCCTTATCAAAACGGATCAGGATTCTGGCTTTTTTTTTTTTTTAACTTGGGGCAGTTCCTCAGTTATTTTGGGCAGAATGCTTTATTTGCTGCATGGGTTTCTCTCCCATCTGTGGCTTTCATTTCCCTGTTTGCTTTATTGCATTTGGTGGCACAAAAAGGCTTTTAAGAACAGATTTAGATCCGTCCCTCCTGCCTCTGATGTCTGTTGCAGGGATAGTTAAAATGCTTTCTCCCGGCACAGCTGAAAGTCATCTGCATCTCCATTTCTTTCTCTGGCTTCTTAGGGCCCATTTGGAGTATACTGTGATGCGTGGTGTGGAAAAGATGGAGCCAAGCTGATTGTGAGTCGCTGCGGATGTCCCACCGTTTGCTGAAGAACGACTCTTTCTTGCACTGTTGTGTCCAGGCTTGTTCATATTAAGCCAAGTCCTTAAATAACAAATCTGTTTTAACGGAGTCTCTGTGAGTCCCCTCACTTTTCTTTGTTTTTGAGACAAGGCCTCACTGTGTATCAGTGGCTGGCCTCGAACTCACAAAGATCAATCTGACTCTGCCTCCCAAGTGCTGGGATGAAAGGTGTGCGCCACTGCACTCGACTATCTTTTCTTATTTTTGTCCTGGTAAAATATAGTGATTGATTATTTTAAGTTCGTCAGCACATTTCTTTTCCCTCCAAAGGTATTTTTTTGAGCTGGACATGGTAGCACCTGCCTGTACTGACAAGGCTGAGGAGGAGTGGATCACAGGTTCCTGTCAGGATGGGGCTACATTGTGAGGCCCTGTCTCAAACAGGAACAAAACCTTAAACACACACACACACACACACACACACACACACACACACACACACACACAACTTTTCCCTTTCAGACTCCAAATAAATTTTAACATTTATATAATTTATATAATGCATCTCATTTTGCCTCCCCCCCCCCCCCCCATTTTAGTCTTACTATTTGACTTTGCAATTAGAATCCAAGAGGCTGGAGAGATGGTTCACTGGTTAACAGCAGGTACCACTTTCACAGAGGAGTAGAGTTTGGTTCTCAGTATCTGTGCCAGGATATGCTCACAACTGCCTGTAACTCTACGATACAGGGGGATCCCGGGGCTCTGGCCTTCAGGGGCACTTGCACTCATGTGTGCATGCTCACACAGACATACATTCGCACACATAATTAAAAATAAAAAATTTTGGCCGGGCCTGGGAGTGATGGCGCACGCCTCTAATCCCAGCACTCAGGAGGCAGAGGCAGGTGGATCTCTGTGAGTTCGAGGCCAGTCTGGTCTACACAGCAAGTTCCAGGACAGCCAAGGCTACACAGAGAAACCCTGTCTTGAAAAAAAAAACAAAGAACAACAACAAAAAGATTTTTTAAAAATCAGAATCAAGATGTAGCCCTTGATCAATCAGGTTTTTCTTTACTCTTCCCATTTAATTTTTTCTTTGAATAAATGTATTTTACTCCGAAGTAAGTTCATTCCCAGCTGCCTACTTTATTTTTTGAGTCGCTATTTGGAATAAGCCAACTCTCTCTTTCTTTCTTGCCCCTAAGCCACTCTTATTCTCATGCTCACTAAAATAAGAGCATTTTGACCCAAAAGCCATGTGGCTAAAATGATACATTTCCGCCCTCCTGACCCAGCAGATGTTGTCTCTTGGCACCAGGCAGCAGACGTCTTTGAACTGTTCCCTGGACACAACCGCCTTTCTCTCTTCCCTCCCTGTGAATGGGCAGAATTATCTTTGCACTGCCTTCCTGGGTTAGGACATTCCTCATTCACAAAAAGACTCAGAACATTCCCGAAGTAGCGTCTCTATTTACCGTATGAAACAGGAAGATGCAGCGTACTGAGTTGAATGGTGTCTCCTCAACATTCATGCCCACCAGAATATCAGAACGTGACTGATTTCAAAATGGGGCCTTTGCAAGCAGAATCAATGGAAATGAGGTCATACTTGGATGAGGACGGACCCTACATCCCATGACTGTTGTCTTTATAACAGAGAAAACAGAGGCAGAGAGTGGAAAGAGATGTGTCCACAAACCAAGACATCTGGACATTGCCAACATCCTCCAGAAGCTGGGAGAGAGACTCGGGACAGGTTCACTTCCAGCCCTGGGGACACCCTGAGTCCTTAAGTGTGAGAATGCACATGTCTCTCATGTAGAGGGCAGCTGTAGGGCTCCAGTTCACCCTGGACTCCTGTCTTCCTGAGCCTCTTCATTACTGGTCTTTCATCCTTGGATCAGCTGAGACAGAGGAGGGGTGTCTGTGTAAGCCTGCCCCAGCTGAGCCAGGGGAGGGGTGTCTGTGTAAGCCAGCCCCAGCTGAGACAGGGGAGGGGTGTCTGTGTAAGCCTGCCCCAGCTGAGACGGGGAGGGGTGTCTGTGTAAGCCGGCCTACAGCAGAGCATAGTAGGCCCCTCAGGAATGCACACATCAAGGCAGGACGAGATTTCTCCTGTTTCATGACAAATCTGTCCTTGTAGCAGGACTATTTACAGCCCCTTCTGGTTTTAAATACCCAGGGCTCTGTCATCAAGGGATAGAGTGGGTCGTAATTCCAAAATTTCAGACCACCAGGCTTTCAATCGTGGCCTCACCATTTTTTTTTTTAGAGGCCTAATTGTGGACAAGCCACTAACCATTTTGAAGCCCTATCTGTAAATGGAGACAACCATCGTTTACACCCAGTGTATCTTAGGGAGTTGATGGTGGGGTCCAGTGAGATGATTTACGGAAAAACACTGTTTCAACTGTGAGCCTCTGGGGAGATATTACCAATCACTAGTGGTTGCCCCTGGACCAGGAGGGACAGTGTGAAGCGGGGAGGGGGGGGTGCATCTCATTCTGTATCCTTCTTGTTTGGTGTGTCGGCTCTGGGCCTTTTGATTGCTTAAGATGTATTTTATTATTTTAATTATGTATATGGGGGTGGTATGTACACACGACCTCAGGTGCCCCTAAAGGCATTGGGTCCCCTGGAGCTGGAGTTACCGGGAGTTCTGGGCTACCCAACTGGGGACTGAATTTGGGTCCTTTGAAAGAGCAGTGCCAGCTGTAAACTCAGGAGCTGCCTCTCCAGCCACTGTTCTCTTATTTTTTATTTTTTATTTTTTATTTTTTTGAGTCCTGGGGATCAAATTCAGGGCTTCCCATGTGATAGGTATCACATCCTGCTACTGAATCACATCCCCAGTCCAGCTCTATGCCTTTACTAAAATAAAATAAAAATATATTTTAAAGTTTTTAAAAAATTGTGTGTGTGTCTGTGTGTGTGTGTCTGTGTGTGTGTGTGTGTGTGTGTGTGTGTGTGTGTGTGTGTGTGTGTGACTAGCAGAAGTCAAAAGAGGTGGTCAGATACCCTCGAACTAGAGTCCCAGGTGGTTGTGAGCTGCCTGGTGTGGGTCCACTGGAAGAATAGCAAGTGCTCTTATACACTGAGTCATCTCTTGAGCCCCTGGAAATATTTTAGGGGCTAGGGATTTAACTCAGTTGTTACAGGGCTGGCCTGGAATGCACAAAGGTTTCTCTAGCACAGTATAAACTGTGCATGGTGGCACACGCCTGTAATCCTAGCTCGCAGCCAGGAGGTGAAGGCCGGAGGGTCCTACGTCCAAGGGCATCTCAAGTTTGAGGCAGCTTGGGGTACATGAAACCCTGTCTTTAAGAAAATGATTTTTTAAAACATTCAATGAAGAACTGAAGGTAAATAAAACCCTCTGCCCTCATTCCGAGGTCCCGGTCACTGAAAGGGAAAACAAGGGCTTACTGCTGGTTGCTGGCCTGTAGCAGTTCTCACACAGACATTAGATACAATTCCACTTGCCATGGAGACCGGCATTAAGGTCTTTAGACGATGCTGGGCAGTGGTGGCGCACGCCTTTAATCCCAGCACTTGGGAGCCAGAGGAAGGAGGATCTCTGTGAGTTTGAGGCCAGCCTGGTCTACGGAGTGAGTTCCAGGACAGTCAGAGCTACACAGAGAAGTCCTGTCTTGAAAAAAAAACCAAACAAACAAATAAAAAGGTCTTTAGATGAAAGCTCGATCAATGATGAAAAGCAATTGTTGCTCTTGCTGAGGACCTAGGTTCAATTCCCAGCACCCACATTGCAGCTCACAAACCTCTGTAACTCTAGACACTAGGTGCATGTGGTTCACATACATACATACATAAATACATACATACATACATACATACATGCATATATGCAGGCAAAACTTGCATACATAAAATAATAAGAGAAACCTATCTTTTTAAAAAAGTGTCAATTTGTTTTGTCTTAAGATCACTATATGAGGAGCCTGGCTGCTCAAAGGACATAAGATTGCCGGTCCAACTGTGGAAATCAGTATGGCGGTTTCTCAGAAAATTGGGAAATCGATCTACCTCAAGACCCAGCCATCCCACTCTTGGGCATATACCCAAGGAATGCTGATTCATACCATAAAGATACATGCTCAGCTATGTTCATAGCAGCACTATTTGTAATAGCCAGAACCTGGAAACAACCTAGATGCCCGTCAACGGAAGAATGGATGAAAAAAATGTGGTACATATACACAATGGAGTACTACTCAGCAGAGAAAAACAATGAAAGCATTAAATTTGCAGGCAAATGGATGGAACTAGAAAAAATCATCCTGAGTGAGGTAACCCAAACCCAGAAAGACAGTCATGGTATGTACTCACTCATAGGTGGATTCTAGATATAAAATAAAGAACAATCAGACCACAAAAAAAGAAAAAAAAATGATTGCCGGTCCACCTCTCAGGTAGCAGTGGGAGGGGATACGGGAACTCGCTCACAAACACAGAATGACAGACACCCAACATTTAAGGAAGATGGGGACAGGCCTCAAACCTGAGCTTGAGCTTGGAAAGACAGGACTGAGCTGAATAAACCAAGTTTCCGTCGCGGACTTGGACGGCTGGCGGAAGGAGGTTGGAGGGCAGATCAAAATGCAGTTCTCTGAAGAGGTAGTGTGCATGCTGCTTAGAAGCGAAGCTGAGGAGCCAGGCGGCCTGAGTTTGAATCTCGCCCCTGCCATGTAGTGCCCACATGACTTTAGTCAAAGTATTTCAGCCTCATTCATGCGACAGTCACAGCAATAGCGCCCCCTAGGGGATTTTCGCAAATATTAAATGCCTATAAGTACTTGGCACCAGGCACAGGATAAAGAGCATGATTTGGCTTGTGGTTAAGGTCCTCCCAAAACAGCAGGGAGGGAACATGGCATAATCAGTGTCTGTGTGCATGCATGACTCTGTCTTGACCCTGTAACAGACCGCCCAATTAGAATGTATGCTTCCGTATAAGGGAGATAAAGAGGCTAAAGTGGATAAGGGAACTAACAAAAGGTATAGAAAGCTACGGTCTGCCTGCTGTGCCTGGGGGCTCAGCCTTCGGATGTAAACCCACTGAGCCAAAGCCAGCACAAATAAATGCTGCTTCCTGCCAGGAAGCTTTGTATCCCGTTCCTCTGTTTGAAAATCCCACAACAGACTGTACATTTTAGATTATATGTTTTCTTTTCTTTGCATCCTTGCACACATGCACGTGCTTGTGTTTGCACGTGCACATGCATGTGCTTGTGTTTGCACGTGCATGGGCAAATGTGTATGGTATGCATTTGGAGGTTCAAAGTTGATTTCAGAAACCATTCTCGATTTCTCTCCTACCTTATTCAGTGAGGCAGGGTCTCTCAGGCAAACCCAGAGCGAGCTGATATGGATAGTATCTCTTGCCATGTTGCTCTGGAGGTCCCCTGGGTTTGAGGCTGGATTATAGATGGGCCACCTTGCTCAACCAGAATTAGTTATGAGAGTCTGAATTCTGGTCTTCACCCTTGAATGACCAGTGTTTAATCACTGAGCCATCTCCCCCAGCCACCCCTGTGTATTTTACTATGATCTTTAAGGAGCAAGATGCAGCTTCGGGCTTGGCACATTGAGGACACCTTGTGTCTGTGGGTAGATAATGCCTCAACTATTCTAGAAGCAGTCAGAGGTACCTCATCTTGATTGGAGGCCAATAGGACAGCCCTAAGCTCCTATGAACACCTCCTGGAGAGCCAGGGAAACATGTGAAAAAGACTTCCAGCAATGGGCCCATCATGGGCAGAAAATATGATCCTCTAACTGTGTAACCCAAACCTGGTTCTCTAGGAACGATGTTTAGACCTCTATTCTTCAGGATCAGATCCCCTCAAGTCTGAGGACACCTGGAAGAATTAAGTTAGCCACTGGCTCCTCAGAGAAATGCATTTTTTTTTCAGATTCAGCGGTACTTTAATAGAACCTGGGGGCTAAGAACCAAAATTGGCTGGCAAAGGTAAATCCTAAAATGAAGTTCTTGTAGGGTCCTGTGCAGGAGATAGGGAGCTACAGTTGTGTCTTGATTTACTGTGGGAACAATGGAGAGAAAGGAGAAAGGAGGGGGCACAGAACAGGGGTTTGGGCTCCTGCTTGGATCCCCTGAACCTGCTGCAGAAGTATTGTCTATGGTCACAGCAACCTCAACCCTTTGCAGCCAAGGACCTTATCAGCCAGTGACCGTTTCAACTACATGGGGCTTGGCTGCCCCCTAGTGGCCATTCTGAGAAATTCTTTTAAAATTGGCCACAGTGCTATGTGAGCCTGTTGGGTACCTGCCCTTCCCCTCTGTTCCTCTCCCTTCCCTAATCTTTCCTTTCCACTTTCTTCTTTCTCCTTTCTCTGACACCTTCCTCTATTTCATTTATTTACTATTGTCACTTTTACCATAATTATTTTTTAGCTCATGGTGTCATAGTAATACATTTTAAGTGTATTACTGGCTATGTAGGTCAGCCTGGTCTACATAGAAAGTTCCGGGTCAGCCAGTGCTATATAACGAGACTCTGGCTCAAAAATACAAATAAGGCCAGGTGGTGGTGGAGCATGCCTTTAATCCCAGCACTCGGGAGGCAGAGCCAGGAGGATCTCTGTGAGTTCGAGGCCAGCCTGGGCTACCAAGTGAGTTCCAGGAAAGGCGTAAAGCTACACAGAGAAACCCTGTCTCAAAAAAAAAAAAAATGTGGCAAAACTGGCCACAGAGAAAAAAATACAAATAAATAGATAGATAGATAGATAGATAGATAGATAGATAGATAGATAATAGATAGATTAGATAGATAGATAGATAGATAGATAGATAGATAGATAGATAGATAGATAGATGATAGATAGATTAGATAGATAGATACATAGATGATAGATAGATACATAGATACATAGATTACAAATTGTGGTGGCTCATGCCTTTGGTCCCAGCACTTGGGAGGCAGAGGCAGGGGGACTTCTGAGTTAGTGGCCAGCCTGGGCTACACAGAGAAACCCTGTCTCAAAAAACCACTACCACCAACAACAAAGATAGTAGAGGAAATGCAGTAAGGATGTCAATGTATAAAAAAGCCACCACACAGATGAGTGTCAGCAGAGACACTGGGGTTTGGGGGAGAAAAAAAAAGTTTAATCTGAAATTTTGGAACTGAAAAAGTCAATGAAGGGCCAGTGAAATGACTCCATGAGTAAAGGCAGATGTGTGGGACCTACGTGGTGGAAGGTGAGGACTGAGACCTGCAAGCTGTCTCCTGACCTTCTGGACCTCACAAGAACAAGTCCGCCATGACTTCTGCCCTCCTTACCAGAAAAAAAAAATTAATGTGATTTCAAAAACAAAACTGAATAACCAAACAAAAATGACTGGAGAATACTCAGCGTGGTGCCTCACCCTGCTGAGATGGGAATATTGCCCAAAGTCTGAGGCCAGCTTGTTCTACATAGTAAGGTATAGGCCAGTCTGGTCTTACTGTGAGACCCTGTCTCATGAAAACAATCAATAATAGCAACAAAAACAACACACAATGCCACCAATAGATTAAGTCAAACAGAAGAAAGAATACCAAGGACAAGGTTGAGGGAATGCTATATATTTTAACATCAGTAAAGAAAAATAATCACTAACTCAAGCTTGACCACATTTCTAATTTTTTTTGCCTTTTTTTTTTTTCAAAACAAGGTCTCACTATGAAGCTCTGGCTATCCTGGAACTCACTACATAGACTAGGCTAGCACCTGCACCTGCCTCTGCCTCCCAAATGCTGGGATTAAAGGTGTGGGATTAAAGGTGTGCACCACTATGCCCAGTTTTTTTTGGCGGGGGGGGGGGGGTGAGATGGGCTCAAGTAGCTCAGATTGGCCTTGAACTCAATGTGTATATGGGGATGACTTTGAATGCCCTGGGAAACCTCTACTGTCAGGGATTTTGGCCACAGTGATAGAAAAGTAACCAGTACATTGCAGATGATGATGATAATGATTACTATTATTACTGTTAGATTGATTTTTAACTGTGGGCATGCATGTGATGTGGGAGGTATGTGTGCATGAGTGCAGGTACCTGTGGAGATGAGACCTCGTCAGAGCTCCTGAAGGTGGAGGTGCAGGTGGTTGTGAGCCACCAAATGTGGATGCTGGGAATCGAACTCAGGGCCTCTGTAAGAGAGTCTGAGCTCTTGACCACTGAGCCACCTCTCCAGTCATTGTTACTACCATCAAGATGAGTGACATGGGTCTGGGGAGATGGCTTTGCAGTTAAGTTCGCTGCTTTTGCAGAAAACCTGAGTTCTGTTCCCAGCACCCATATGACAGTTCACAGCCATTAGTAATTCTAGTTCCGGGTGTTCAAAATCCTCTTCTGGCATCCAAAGGCATCAGGCATGCATGTGGGCCACAGACATACAAGTAGGCAAACACTCTTTCGTATACATAACATAAGACAGGCAGATCTCTATGAGTTCAAGGCCAGCCTGGTCTACACAGCAAGTTCCACATTGGCCAGGCCTGCATAGTGAGACTGTTTCAAATGTTGCTTTCGTTTTTTATTCATTATGTACGTATGTCTATATCTGTATGTGGGTTTGTGCAGGCGAGTGCAGTGCTCATGGAGGCCAGAAGAGGGTGTCAGATGCCTGGATCTGAAGTTACAGGTGGATGTGGTTGATGTGGGTGCCAGGAACAGAATTCAGGTCTTCTGCAAGAGTAGTATATGCTAGTTCCCCGCCCCCCCCCCCCCCCCCCGGAGCTGAGGACTGAACCCAGGGCCTTGCACTTGCTAGGCAAGCGCTCTACCACTGAGCTAAATCCCCAACCCCCAGATACGCTCTTAACCACCGAGCCATCTCTCCAGTCGCTGGGAACTCTAACAACTAAAATAATAATAATGGCATTAATTTAAAGCCTGCATTTTTCCTGCTATCAGTTTCCTCATAAGTTACACAGCTATTCCATTCATTCAGAATTCAGTATCTGGCAGCTAATTCACCAAGCACGGGCTCAGAAATCAGGTGAGCAAAAGGAAGCCGGGAGAAGCTGTGTTTGGGAATCTTTTATGTGATGGTCCAGATGCACTCAGGAGAGAAAGGCAGGAAAAAACCGGGACAAAGTGCATCGCACTCCCATGTCCAGAGGCAGGAAGTGCAGCATACCACATCACACAGGGCCTCACAGGAGAGGACCCTGGGGGGTCAGGAAGCCTAGGACATGAGGAAGGAGACTCAGCCCGTGGTCTTTAGTGAGGTTTGTATGGGAAAGTTCAGACAGGTAGGGGGAACAGTCTGGGATTGTCCATGAGAGGCTCTAAGACTTAGAGGTGGTCCCTAGGATGTCTAAGGGATGATTAAGGCACAAGAGTATTGTCTCCTGGGGTGTACAGGCCAGATAGGAGAGAGATGCCCCTGGATTGGTTAGCGTGCATATCAAAGGTATGCGCCTTGCTGTTTCTAAGAACTGGTTATCTCCAAACGAGGCAGTCTCTTCCCACGCAAGGCCTCTCCTGCTGGGCAATCATCTACCACTGTGCTCCAAGTCTGGTCCTCCAACTAGGTTTTGGCTAGGTAGTTCACCAGTGTGCAGGTGTACGTGTGTGGGCATGTGGAGGTCAAAGGCCAACCTCACGTGTTGCTCAGGGGCCGCCACCTTTTTATTAAGACAGGGTCTCTCACTGACCTGAAACTCACCAAGTAGGCTAGGCTGGGATTCCCAAGGATCCACACGCCTCTGTCTCCTCAGGGCTGGAATTACAAGTGTGTTCCACCACAACTGGGTCTTGGGGATCAAACTCGGGCCCTTGGGTTTGTAAGCCAAGCACTTTTCTAGCTCCTCCAGCCAGGCTTGGTTCTTAAGGATTTAAAATATCACACAGAAAACCATGCATATGACTAGAATGCTTCCCACATCTCCAGCAGATGCCGTCTGTCCTTAGCTTAAGCCCCGTTTTAAAAATCTGGGTTATTTGTTAGGGTCTCGGATGGTTAAGTCTGGAATAGCTGCTAGAGGTGGGCACACTGAAAGCAATGGAAGGTAGCAGCAAGGGAAGAGATACAAAAACCACTCAAAAACAGCCCAGACTAACACTCCACAAAGCACGAAAGGATGAGTCTATTTCAGAGGTCAAGTGTGCTCCCATGTCATTTCATGCTCTTCCCAAAGGCTCAGCCCGTATCTTTAGAAGCCAGCCAGGTGAATCACTCAGTGGTTACAATGTTACCCCTGTGGGGCCTCCTGGAGGCCATCAGCAAGCCTGGAACTGTTTTATCTTATCTTTGTGTGTGGGGGGTATAATGCATGTGTGAATGCACGTATCTGTGTATGCAGAGGCCAGCGTAGGACCTGTGAGGGGTGAGGGATCCACCTCCGTCACTCTCCACCTTGGTCTCCTGGGACAAGGTCTTCCTGAACCCAGAGCTTGGGGGCCAGGAAGCTCCAGTCACCTCCCTATCCACCTCCCCCGGCACTGGGGATCCCGGCGCTCATGCCCGGCTTTTTACACAGTTGCCGGGAATTTTCACTCAGGTCCCCAGGTTATACGGTGTTCTAGTTTGATTTTTGTTCCTGTGATAGAACGCTGGCCAACAACAACCCGGGGAAGGAAAGGTTTTATTTGATCTTACAGTTCCAGGTCACGGTCCATCACCGAGGGAAGCTGGGCAGGAACTCAGGGCAGAAACTGAAGCACCGGGTGGAGGAATGTGCTACTTACTAACCTGCTCCCCATGGCTTGCTCAGCATGATATCATGCCCAGGGGTGGCACTGCCAGTAGTGGGCACCCTTAGAAACAGACTCCTTTACTAACACACCTTCAAGATGCCATTTTTTTTTTAAATTTATTTGTGGTTTTTTTTGGGGGGGTGGTTTTTGGTTTTTGGTTTGTTTGTTTGTTTTTCGAGACAGGGCTTCTCTATGTAGTTTTTGGTGCCTGTCCTGGATCTCGCTCTGTAGACCAGGCTGGCCTTGAACTCACAGAGATCCGCCTGGCTCTGCCTCCGGAGTGCTGGGATTAAAGGCACGCGCCACCACGCCCAGCCTCAAGATGCCATTTTAAAAATTTCAGGGAAAAATTTATGGTGTGAACTGAGCATGCCTGGAGGCATTCCTGCCTGCTCAACAACCTTATGAGCTCAACAACCTCACGCCTGGTTCTTAGAATCCCACGTGCTTTGAAAGGTACCATGCCTTTGTTAGGGGTTTTGTGTGTGTGTGTGTGTGTGTGTGTGTGTGTGTGTGTGTGTGTGTGTGTGTGTGTGTGTTGTTGTTGTTGTTGTTGTTGTTGTTGTTGTTATAGGGCCTCAGAATAAAGCCCTGCTTCCTTCTGCCTCAGCCTCTCAAGTGCTGGCGTGACAGGCCAGAGCCACTCACTACACAGCCTTTAGAGCTTGGCTTCTCGGGTCTTGAAGTTGAAGTAAATTTGAACCAGGAGCATGCATTTTCAGTTTATCTCAGGGCCTACAAATGATACAGTTGGTTCAGGATTCAAGGTGTCCTCTTTTATTTTATCTTTCATTGAATTTGTGTATTTATGGGGCGGGGGGGGGGGGGGGGGGGGGGCGGTCAGAGGACAACTTGCAGGCCCTGGGGATCCAACTCAGGCTGTCAGGCCGGGTGGCCGGCGCCCTGTGTCAGCTGATGAGCCCCACTGTCGCACCTCTTTTGGAGGAGGGGAGTAACTTGCCAAGTGAAGGTATAGTCCCGGACTTAGGCAACAACAAGCCCTAAGTGGCTAAGAGCTTGTTAAAAATGCAAAGTGGCTGGGCATGACTGAACACGCCTTTAATCCCGGCACTTGGGAGGCGGAGGCAGGAGCATCTCTGTGAGTTCCAGGCCAGCCTGGTCTACATCTACATTGTGAGTTCCTGGTCAGTCAGGACTATACAGTTAGACCCCCCCACACACCTCCTCCACAAAAAATGTGGAGTCCTGGGGCTAGAGAGATGATTCAACCTCTGCTCCAATGCTCTTTCATAAATAATTTTTATTTTATTTTCTTTTACAATACCATTCAGTTCTACATAACAGCCACAGATTCCCTTGTTCTTCCCTTTCCTGCCCCCCTCCCCTTCCCCCCAGCCCACCCTCCATTCCCACCTCCTCCAGGGCAAGGCCTCCCCCGAGGACTGAGATCGACCTGATAGACTCAGTCCAGGCAGGTCCAGTTCCCTCCTCCCAGACTGAGCCAAGTGTCCCTGCATAAGTCCCAGGTTTCAAGCAGCCAACTAATGCAATGAGGACAGGACCCGGTCCCACTGCCTAGATGCCTCCCAAACAGATCAAGTCAATCAACCGTCTCACCTATTCAGAGGGCCTGATCCAGTTGGGGGCCCCTCAGCTATTGGTTCATAGTTCATGTGTTTCCTTTTGTTTGGCTATTTGTCCCTGTGCTTTTTCCAACCTTGGTTTCAACAATTCTCGCTCATACAAACCCTCCTCTTTCTCGATAATTAGACTCCCGGCGCTCCACCCGGGGCCTCATAAATAATTTTTTAAATGCAAAATCAGAGCAGTAGTGATCACTCAGTGTTTAAGAGCACTTGGCTGATGAATGGTCTATGGTCCATGCTGTAGCTGGCTGTTATGGACTGGAAAGGTTCTTGTGAAGTGCTATCGGTGACTATAGACTCATAGTTGAAAATGAGAGACATTGGAGGCTTCTGTGGCAACCTCTTCCCTCTACACTCGCGCACACACACACACACACACACACACACACACACACAAAATAAACAATCCAGACAGGAAGCCATTGAAAAGAGTCCTTTGGAACTGTGATGAAGATGCTGAAGTGTAGCTCTTCACAGTCGATGGCTTCTGACAGAGGTGAGGGAGAGCTCTGTCATCTTTAAGGGGCTGGCCACTGGGAGCTGGACCATGCTCCAAAAGTATAGGGGCAACACAAATTGGCCTTGTGTGAGAGTCAAAATTATGCTTTAAGTTTTAAGTACTGTGCTTAAAAGAGCCATAAGACGAAAGTGCCTCTAGCTTGTAAGCCCCTTGCTCAAGGATGGATACTTCCTGAAATAGTGGAGGCTGCTGTTTATGTTTTCACTCCCTAAACAAGTTTGTTTGACCCATCTGCACCAGATGTGCTTGGTCACATGTGGGCAGGAGGTTCACAGGCAGGAAATACATCAGGATATATGCTTGTCCCCGACTGAACCTGATGAATTTGCCTTTATAAGCCTCTGCAAAATGTGACTCATTTTCTAGGAACACCAGAATGGACCCGGCCAGAGTCCATCATCCTGGCCAGTATTTAATTAAAGCATGTTTCAAGTTTGGCTTAAAATTGTGGTAGTGGCCTTATTCTCGCCTGATGGGATTAACATTTTCTGGAGGCCCCAGCAAGAGGAAGACAACCCACCCAAGTTCTAAAACTGGATCTTCTTTCTGAAATTCCAGGGCTGAGCTCAGGGCTGCCTCAGGAGGCACAGGCCTTGAGACATTCCAAGGCTCTGAGGCTGCCTCTGGTTTATCAGAGTGAACTGCTGTGCTGAGCAAGCCTTCTTGGAGGCCTTCTGGTGAGACATAGTCTGGTTCTGTTCTATGGGCCCCTGATCTGGGATGTGGAGGGGATTGGATGGGACACCAATATTCTCCTGTCTAGGGCAAATAGTGGGACATCAGCTGCCTGCCTGGTTCTGGTTGGTTGGAAAATTGTGTCTGTTTTTTGGGTGTGGATGGATCTGGGTTTTCTGGTGTGTGCATAAGTTTTTTGTTGCAAACATGGGAACCCAGGCTGATATGGGTCAGACTCAGTTGAATGTATGGTGGCTACTACATGTTTTGTTTCTGACTGGTCTTCTTTGAGTGTGTGAGTTTTCTGTGTTCTGTGTTTCTTTTTTTCTTTTTCTTTTTTTAAAGATTTATTTATTTATTTTTGGTTTTTCGAGACAGGGTTTCTCTGTGTAGCTTTGTGCCTTTCCTGGGACTCACTTGGTAGCCCAGGCTGGCCTCGAACTCACAGAGATCCGCCTGCTCTGCCTCCTGAGTGCTGGGATTAAAGGCGTACACCACCACTGTACACAGTGTTCTGCCTGTATGTGTGCCTGCAGGCCAGAAGAGGGCACCAGATCTCATTACAGATGGTTGTGAGCCACCATGTGGGTGCTGGGAATTGAACTCAGGTCCTCTGGAAGAGCAGCCAGGGCTCTTAACCTCCGAGCCATCTCTCCAGCCCGTGTTCTGTATTTCTTAGTTATATTTTTGCTGTCTCTGCTGCCACCAGCCACCAGCTGCCACCACTACCATGGCTGCTTTTATGGTAAGGGGTCAGAATTGATCTCTGAGCTCCTTTTGGCCACTGGATTCAGGTCAGCAGGGATTCAAATATCTTTTGGGTGTGGATAATATTAAAGTTGATTTATGCTGTTCTACCTTATTGGAAAGCTGGCTCCAGAGTTGAGTTATGGCTCTCCCTTCTCTAGATCAAAGCATATTTACAAGTTTCCTCTATGTCCTGTGTTAAGGGGTCCCCTGGACACTGTGACAGGGAGAAGAGAGCAAAGCCGAACAGCCAAAAACATTAAACGTGATTTACGTGAACATTCTGTACCTCAAGACTGATAAGTCTATTGGGTATGGTGAAAAATCTATATAATCTGTGAAAAAAGTTAACTTAAAACTCTTAACACTGGGTTGATAGGTAAAAATTTATGCATAAGTAATCTTTTTTTTTTTTTTTTTTTTTTTTTTTTTGGTTTTTCAAGACAGGGTTTCTCTGTGTAGCTTTGTGCCTTTCCTGGAACTCACTTTGGAGACCAGGCTGGCCTCGAACTCACAGAGATTCGCCTGGCTCTGCCTCCCGAGTACGGGGATTAAAGGTGTGTGCTGCCACCACCGCCTGGCACATAGGTTATCTTAAAGGAACCATGTGGTGTGATTCTATCTTGGGATATAAACAACACGTGGCTTGTCATCATCTGAGCGGCTGTCTTCCATCAGAATGGAAGCAGCCATGTGGCAGCCATGTTTGTTAGGGTTGGAGAAGACGGATGTCATGTGACTTCAGCACCATCTTGATTAAAGGTGGCCATAAGGTGTGGGCCAACCAAGAAGGCAACATCAGGTCTCGAAGATATTTTGGATTAGGATGGACTTTTGTATAATTACTGTCCTGAAAACAAGGTTTATGCAAGACAGAATTTAAAAACAATTCTTGTTTAATGAGGTATTAAAGCTATACTCCCATGCTTTTGTATATA
The DNA here is from genome assembly GCF_049852395.1 of Peromyscus maniculatus bairdii. Classification (NCBI taxonomy): domain Eukaryota; kingdom Metazoa; phylum Chordata; class Mammalia; order Rodentia; family Cricetidae; genus Peromyscus; species Peromyscus maniculatus. The sequence continues at coordinate 51,138,249 of NC_134865.1, read as the reverse complement.
AGAATGAACCTTGCTCTGGCAGCCATACTTTGTAAGAGTCACCCAAGCTGGATGGTGGTGGTGCACACCTTTAATCCTAGTGCTTGAGAGGCAGAGGCAGGTGGATCTCTGTGAGTTCAAGGCCATCCTGGTCTACAGAGCAAGTTCCAGGACATCCAGGGGTGTTACACAGAGAAACTGATTGAAAAAAAAAAAAAAAAAAAGAAGAGTCACTCAGATGATATTGCTTTTAAAGGCATGAAGGGGTCATTGAGAACCTTGGAGGTTTGCCAGTGTGTGACAGTGCTGGAGTTCCTAAAGAGAGCCCAGGAGAAAGTACCCTAGCAGTTTTGGAGATGCTGATGCTGTATGATAGTCACCAGAAACACCAGCAACAATGAGCTGGAGCTGGCTGAGACCTAGAAGGCAGGCTGTGTATGCTGCCATGGATGGGACCAGAGAGGTGACCCAAGCCCCTTGGGAAAATCGAAAGGATTGTGAATGAATTACAGACATTGAGCACTGGATTGTTTGCGCTGTGTGAGTTTGGTCTTGCCTTATCCAGATCATGGCTGTGCCGTCTTTTCCCTCTTGAGAGAAAATAGGTACTTTATTTTTTGATATTGCAGGAACACAGAGTTGAGAGATTTTAAAATTTTTTAAGAGGAAATTTTGGGGTTTTACAAAAAAATTAAATTAAAAAATTGGATTTTTTTTTAAAGGAACAGCTTTTAAAATACTTAAATGTGGGGCTGAAGAGATGGCTCAAAGGTTAAGAGAACTGATTGCTCTTCCAAAGGTCCTGAGTTCAATTCCTAGCAACCACATGGTGGCTCACAACCATCTGTAATGAGATCTGGTGCCCTCTTCTGGCCTGCAGACATATATGCAGGCAGAACACTGTATACATAATAAATAAATAAATCTTAAAAAAAATACTTAAATGTATAAGACTATGGGACATTTTAAGTTCATAAAATGTTTCATATTATTAATATGTGATCTTAAAACTAAATAAATAAATAGATTGATTGGTTAATTAATTAAAGGCTAGGGGCACAACTATGAGCACCAAACACTAAACACCAAAAACTGGGATATTCCGGTTTTATGATGCAGCAAGACCTAAGCAGCCAGGCAAAAGCAGTCTGGCGAAGAGCTTGGAGCAATGGTCCTCAGCCTATGGGTTGCAATCCTTTGGGAGCCAAAAGACCCTTTGGCAGGGGTTTCCTAGGGCCACCTGTATGTCGGATATTTGCATTTGAATTCATAACCATGGCAAAGCTGTAGCTGTGAAATAGCAAAGAGCGTGACTTTATGGTTGGAGGTCACCACAGCATGGGGAACTGGGCTGAAGGGTCACAGCACTAGGAAAGTTGAGAACCACTGGCTTAGAGGAAGTCTCTCCTTACCTAAGGTCTATTCAGGCTTAAGAATGTCCGTCTAGCTTCCTTATCTTTGCTCACTTTGTTAAGCTTTAGCTGTTTTGATAAACTGAGTCATAAGAGAAGCTGTAATATTCTGTAATGGTGTACTAGAAAAGGATCAGGAGAGTTCTCAAGTCTTTCTGTGGACTGTATGAGTTAAAGTTTTGTTTTGATACTAAAAGGAGCTTCAATTCAGAAATTGTTATTTTTTTTTTAAGGCTCAAACTTAACAGAAAAGAAGCTGCAAGTCCTAAATCTTCTAAAAGGTACTAACTTACTGTAAACTGTTAAAGATAATTAAGACATGCAAGTTGTCATGGTCAGGCACCTCATAAAGGATCAAATTCTTTAATGTATTCAGAACTATACTTGAAGTCACGCTAAGCACTAATGTAATTAATTACAGAAATAAGCCTTATTTAGCCTTTATGTATTTTCAAGGTTAAGCCTAAAGCAAGTAACTGAAAACAAGCAAAGTTTGTTTAGCTCAGATATACTTAACAGATAATGGTCTTCAAACTCTTCAGAGATCTACTGAATATGGCATTTAAAATGTTTAATGGAAAAAGCTTACTATGATAGACAGACTCCAGGTCCTAAAGGTGATCCCCAAGGTCTCCAACGAAGATGCTGGAGCATGGTGACTCCACCTGGATTGTGATAACACTAACTCCTGAACAAAACTGCCCCCATGCCTTGCTCACCTTCAGGACCTTGCCCAAGGTCTTGCCTTCAGGACTGTGAACAAGCAGAACACTGGAGAGCTAATTGACTCCCTTTGCCTAGACAAAGTAAGGTCGGTTCCCCAAGTTCCTCCTCCGCATGAAAATCTCAGAAAATCTCTCAGACCTTGGCCTGCAGGTCAAAGACCGAAGCTGCCTTTGGATGGATCGCTACCCACAATGAAGCCATTGACACCACAAGATCCTGGGGTGACCATCTAGGTAACAAGTGAGTCTCTATCATTTCAACTGAAGCCAGATTATATTTCCTGCTGCAATTTATCCTTCTCAGATCTCTGATGGCATTGACAGCCAGGCTAACTGTAGCTTTGACAGTTTTTAACAGCAGCAGGCAACCAATTCCTCCCCACAAGGCTCCAGCCACCGCATTAGTTCATTTCATGTATAAAAATCAAGCCTTGCTTTTTCTAGATCTGCTAGATCTCCTGCTGAGAAAGCAGCAGGTTTTTCTTGCTAACAGGGTTCATATTAAGGGACAAACAGGTTTCAGATGTAACTCTTTACTGTTTCTTTATTTCAAAGAACTTGCTTCGCAGTGACTGTTCTCAGCAGTAACTACTTGTGTCTCTGGCAAATGATTAGATGGAAAGGAAAAGAGTTAACGTCTATGCAAGTTCTGAGGGTCAAAGAAAGTTTTTCTAAGGTGTATAAAGGTCTGAGGGTGTAAAAGTTTAAGTAGTTCTGAGGGTCTAAGAAAATGATTTAAGGTGTATAAAAGGTATAAGAAAATGGTTTAAGATATATGAAAAATGGGAAATGTTTCAGATTTTTTCCCCTTCTCTGCTATTGTTACACTAAGATTTCAAAAGTTCAGCATTTTGACATTGATCAATGGAGTTCTGATAAGTTGGTAGAGCACTGACTACTTACTATTCACTCACAAGCTCAAGATTTTAATTTTCTAAAGGTGTGTCTCATTGGGCTAAAATTGTCTCTGTCAAATCTATGCATCTAGCCCTCGGGACAAAGGAGAAAAGAATGTTCATGTTTTTTAACCTAGAACTATAGCTTTTGCTGTGACTCAAAGGTGTGATTCTACTCCAGTTGTTTTACAGATACCTATTAGCTGCTCTTTCTACAGTGTTGATTTTGGTACACAATGCTAACATATCTAAAACATTCATCTTTTTTGTAAACTAAAATATTCATGTAAGCTTCAGGGAGTCAAGGGAGTTGTAATATCTGGATCCACTTCTCATAGATCAAAGAGACTCCAGATAAGTACAGCCTCAGTTTCCCTACCTGCCTATTCCTGAGGATGTGATCGCTCCCCTGATCTTGGGACTCCTCCCCTCCCCCCAAGTACTAGGAATAGAGGCCTGGAAGTTCCAAATATAAGATTTTTCTTTAAGTTCCCAAACTTTAGCTTTTGTCTCTAGTCTTTATCTGTCTCAGCAGATTTCCACTTGGCTGACAGACACCATCCAGGAGACAGCTGCTGGCTACAAGCTGCTCCTAATGGCTCTGAGTCCTGGACTTGCTGATGTGGACCAATCTAGCTCTCCGTCTCTTACAGCCCTCCTGGGCCCTGACAACCATGTCCCACTTTCAGTAGGAAGTAGTTACAGCAGAGAACATGTTGCCCCCTTGTCCCCAACAGGCGTGAATGTTGGTCAGTTTTCTTCTGAAACTCCCTGGCATAGGGGACAAGATGGTTACCTATAGAGCCCATTGGCACACCAGGAAAGGTACCTGTTAAAACCAAATAGGCCCAGATCTATTAACCGATTCGTTAGCTGAAATAGGTCTATAACGTGATAGGGCATTCAACCTGCTCTTCGTAAAACAAAGAGGTTATTAATTAGCTTTAAGAGAAAATTGTTGTTTCTATACAAACCATTTAGGAATCATTAGAAATAGCCTGGCTGTAAACAACAACAACAACAATAAAACTGTGATAAAAGGGGACCTGAGATGAAATCAATGACTGGTCCCCATTCTGATTTCCAGGCTCCTCCTAGGTAGTTACTATGATGTCAGCCATCACAGGACCTTTGACCCTTCTGTTTCTACTAATAACTGTTGGTTCTTGCAGCATTAATTCCTTAACTAGATGGTAATTCCAATCTGGGTACCATTAAACTAATAGTATATAAACAGGTACCCATCAGAGTCAAGGATTTGACTTAGGATACAACTTAAGGGGGTGGTGGGGGGTGGGGGGGCGGGGAGGATGTGAGAGCCAAAGTTATGTTTTAAGTTTTAATTACTGTGCTGAAGAGATCCATAAGACAAAAGTGCCTCTAACCTGTAAGCCCCTTGCTCAAGGATGGATACTTCCTGAAACAGTGGAGGCTGTTGTTTATGTTTTCACTCCCTAAACAAGTTTGCTTGACCCAACTGCACCAGATGAGCTTGATCACATGTAGGCGGGAAGTATGTAGGCGGGAAGTATGTAGGCGGGAAGTATGTCGGCGGGAAGTATGTAGGCGGGAAGTATGTAGGCGGGAAGTATGTAGGCGGGAAGTATGTTGGTGGGAAATACATCAGGATGTATGCTTGCCCCTCATCAGACATGATGGAAAATATAGAAGACTTATGAGTTTGCCTTTAAAAGCCTCTGCAAAATGTGACCCATCACCATCTTCTTGGAACCCAGCAATGGACCTGGCTAGAGTCCATCCATCATTCTGGCCAGTATTTAATTAAAGCTTGTATCTTAGTTAGGGTTTCTATTGCTGTAAAGAGACACCACGACCACAGCAACTCTGTAAAGGAAAACCTTTAATTGGAGCTGGCTTATAGTTTCAGAGTTTAGTCCATTATCATCACGGAGAGAAGCAGGGCAGCATGCAGGCAGACATGGTGCTGGAGAAGAAGCTGACTGAGAGGTGTAGACGAAAGTTTCTGTCTTGCACGGTCCCTCAGCTGTTCAGTCCCAAATAAGCACACAGAGGCTTATATTAATTATAAACTGTTTGGCCTATTGCTCAGGCTTATAACTAACTAGCTCTTATGCTTAAATTAACCCATAATTCTTGTCTGTGTTTAGCCACGTGTCTTAGTACCTTTTCTCAGTCCGGCATTCTCATCTTGCTTCCTCTGCATCTGCCTGGAAGCTCTGCTTCTGCCTTTCCTCTTCCCAGAATTCTCCTAGTCTGGTTGCCCTGCCTAAACTTCCTGCCTAGCTACTGGCCAATCAGCATTTGATTAAACCTATAGGAGTAACAAATCTTTACAGTGTACAAGAGCGTTATCCCATAGCATTTATTAAGGGGCTCTATGGGGAAAGCAGACTCACTGATACAGGATAAGGTAAATCCAGTTGCAGAGTCATTGGAAAGCTGGGGACCAATCACATGCTGCTTCATGCCACCTGATTCAGTCTTCACCACCCAAAAGAGCTCAAATCCCTTTCTTCTCCCTTTTAAGTGGTCATGTAGGCAGATAAGAAGCACTGCCTATATCAGGCCAGATAGCCCAAGGTGACGGGCTGAGCGAATTCCCACTACAGAGAGGTCTACATCTTGATCTGCAGGCAACAGGAAGTGAACTGTGTCTCACACTGGGCATAGCTAGAGCATATGAGACCTCAAAGCCCACCTCCACAGTGACACACCTCCTCCAACAAGGCCACACCCACTCCTACAAGGCCACACCTCCTGATAGTACCACTCCCCATAGGCCAAGCATTCAAACACATGAGTCTGTGGGGGCCAGACCGATTCAAACCACCACAGCTTGCTTCAAATTTGGCTCAGAACTGTGGTAGTAGTTTTATTCTTGCCCAGTGGGAATAACGATGCATTTCTTTTTCTTTTTGAGGGGAAGGCCCAAGAGTGGGAGGGTGGAGCGGGGAGGAATGGGAAACAAGTGTGATTAGGGTACATTGTATGAGATTCCCAAATAATCAATAAAAATATCATGTTGGGGGGGGGGAGGGAAGAGCACTTGGCTGCTCTTACAGAGAACGTAGGTTCGGTGGCCAGCAGCCACATCAGAGGGCTCACAACTATCCATAACTTCCGTTCTAGGGAATCTGCGGCCCTCTGGCCTCCCTGGGCTCCAGGCATGCATGTGGTACACATACCCACATGCAAGGTACATAAATATAACTCAAATGTAAATCAAATAACTATTCTGCCGAGCGGCAGTGGCGCACTCATTTAATCCCAGCACTCGGGAGGCAGAACCAGACGAATCTCTGTGAGTTCGAGGCCAGCCTGGGCTACAGAGTGAGTGAGTTCCAGGACAGGCTCCAAAACTACACAGAGAAACCCTGTCTTGAAAAACCAAAAACAAACAAACAAAAAACTTAAAAAACAAACAAAAAACAAAAAAACAAAAAAAAACAAAAAACCTATTCTTTAAAAATAAAGCAAAACCACCGGCCCAGTGGAGTCGGCTATACACTCTACCAAGATCAGATCCCGAGTCTGCAGTCTGTCGTTTGCTTATTCCATTTTTGCATTCACCAGAAACATACCCTTCCTTGCCTTCCATAAGCCTTAACCTTAATTTCTGATCTTCAAATGTGAAGACAGTATTATTACCTTCACTAGAGGATCCTCAAGTGTAAGAACAGATTGGGCAGGCATCCTGCAGGAATTCAAAAGCACCGACTTTTGGCTTTCGACATTCCACTACTAGTCAAGGCTGGGACTGCGGAGGCTGGCCAAGCAAGGTTGAGTGGGTGCAACATTTAAGGAGGCACCCACTCTCAGGGTCAGATCCTGCCCTGGCATGATTTCGAGGCATGCGCCTCCTTAAAATTTGCGTCTGCAACTCCTAATTTGCTTTTCTGCAGGGGAGTGTGGGTTGTCTCAATTATCAAGCCCTGGAGGACTCCTGCCGTCTGCCGACTAGCTCAGCAGCAACCAGCCCTGGAAGCATCAGACTCTCCCTGGGAATTTCTAGTTGGAGCAACCGGGTTGAAGGGAACACAGAGCTGGCGCGAGGGCTGCGAATCAGAATTCAGCTTCTTGGCTCTGCTGTTGAGCCTGGTTGGGGCTGCCTTCACCCCGCGTTTAATTTCCCCAGCACACTGCTCCACCTAGCAACAGGCAGCCTCTCCCAAGGGTGGGGCGTGCTGTGTCAAGAGCGCCCTCAGGACACTTACCTGCCAGCCTCAGGGTGCAGGTGGAAGGCCTAGCTGGACTTTCTGGCCACCCCAAGCCAGTCGGAGCACCGAGGAGGGGCAGAGACCCTGGCCCAGGGGTTCCTTGTAGGGCTTCTCGGCCCTGCTCCGGGGGACTGATCTTCAGCTGGGATTAAAAGCCTCTGCCTGGGGAGGGCTGGGCTCGTAAAGGAATTTCCAGGTTCCCCGGGGGCCAGCTCACCTTCAGGATCGCCTGGATTTAACTTTTTCTCTTCCTTGCATAGTTTCCATCTAGGGTTGTAGGAGAGATTTAGAATGAGGCTTACCTTATCTGGGACTCAGAATCTCCCTGCTAGTTTTCCACAAAGTAGAAAAAAAAAGCCCGAACCTGCGGGCTGCAGTCCAGCAGGGGTGTGGCCTGGTGAGCGGGCAGCAGCGCCTTTAAGTGAAGAGGAAGCCCCCTTCCTTGGGAGGAGGCGGCACTATGTGAGGTGAGGCACTTGGCCCTTGACTCTGACAGCCCAGCCAGGGTCTCTTTTGTGCAGCACACAATCTTCTTGTTCTAAGCGATGCGAGCCGGAGGTCCTGGTAAGAACGTACAGTTCCCAGGCCCGCGGAGCAGCTGTGACCAGCGGCTTGCACAGTGTTGAGCACCCGACACCATAGCCACTCCTTCCTGCCCTGGAGTTTCCTAGACATGCCCAGACCAAGATTATGCCCCTCCCCCGTCCCTTTACCCCACACAAAATAAACACAAGGAAAACCCAATTTCCAGGAATAACAGTCAGGGAAGGGGGAAAGGGAGGGAAAGCCGCATGAGAGGCAAGGAGGGGCCCTTATCTCTCTCCAACAGGTCGGGTCCTGCCTGCTTACAGGGCTGAGTCATCATCCTGCTCCACCCAAAACCTTAAGTCCAGACGTGAATGGGTCTCTGAAGTCTGAGTTCTCTAAAGGGTAGGCAGGGTTGATCCCACCGGCAGGAACCGGGGAATCTGGGCTCTGGCCCTTGCAGAAGGCTTGCTGAGCATCTAGACACTAGATTCTAGAGAGATGCAGTTTCCTGAAGAACCAGAGTGGAAGGGGTCAGCTGGGCTGGAGAGAGGAGTGTGGCAGTAGCTTTTACCAAGTGACACTTGTTGGGTCCACTCTGATGACAAGGGCAAAGTCTGTGAATTGCTCATAGCACGTCCCTCTTGGCACTTCTGACAGAGTGTGAGTCTGTTAATGAATGAGTGAAATAAAGAGATATATTCGCTGACTTACAGTGGGGTTCTATCTCCATAAACTACTATAAAGTGAAAATTTGTTTTAACACTGTGGGATGTCACAGCTCAGCAGTCCTGGCCATCCCTCCCCTTCCTGGTGGCTGTTGGCACAGAGAGTGTCCACATTGTGCCTTGTCCACATTAAAAGAGTGTCAGAGAGGTGACGATTCGTACCTGTAACACTTGAGAGACTGAGGCAGGAAAATCTTGAGTTTGAGCCAACCTGGGCTACATACTACATAGCATGTCTGAAATTGGTCTGAACCACATGGTGAGATCTTGTCTCAAAAAATAAAAAAAAAAAAAAAAGATTACATCATTAGTCTGGGAAGAGACAAAAATTTAAAATAAAAAAAAATCTATATTCCTATATTCAACTGCTTTTGAACCAATTTCTTTCATCTTTGCCTGTTTGTTTTGCTTTTCAAGACAGGGTTTCTCTGTATAGCCCTGGCTGTCCTTGAACTCACTCTGTAGACCAGGCTAGGCTGGTCTTGAACTCAGAGATCTACCTGCCTCTGTTTTCCAAGTGCTGGGACTAAAGGCATTCCCTCCCCACCACTGCCCAGACTATTTGTCCTTCCTTACTATTATGTCACTAAGGGACCGTCATCGTGTGTTCTGCACCGATGACTGACAAGGGTAAAGTATGAACTGCCCACAGCACTTGGGGCTTTGGGCTTCTGACATATTCCCTGTGAGTCTCCTGCTATTAATGAATGGATGAATGATGGTGGGTGAAAGAATATGAATACTCCCTGATTCACAACGGCCTGCTGTTATTGTTATTTTTATTATTGTAGTGCTGGCAGCCAAACCCAGGGACTGAGCTCAAGCTTATAAGTGCTTTTGGGTACACCATAGGCTCTAGGATGCCATATGGTGGGTACACCTGTCTGGGACTTCCCTGGCCCAGGCTTCTTCCATTTCTCAGTCACTTCCAGGGAGAGCTGCTTTAGGAGGCTGGGGTTCATCCTGACAGATGGCACTGCCTGTGCCTCTGGTTCATGAGGAAACAGCAGTTTCCCCAAAAAACTGTATTTGATGCTTGATGTGGACGCCATGATGCTGGAGAGGACACCACGATGCTGGTGTGGACACCATGATGCTGGAGTGGACACAGAACTGTAGGGGGGCGGAGATCACAGGGTACATGTCTGGAAAAGCAGCTTGGTAATGAGTATGGAGGATTTAGCACATGTCTATAATCCCAGCACCCAGGAGGCTGAAGCAGAAGAATCTTGTTTGTTTGGTTTTTTTTGTTTTTTTGGTTTTTCGAGACAGGGTTTCTCTTGTGTAGCTTTGCGCCTTTCCTGGAACTCACTTGGTAGCCCAGGCTGGCCTCGAACTCACAGAGATCCGCCTGCCTCTGCCTCCCGAGTGCTGGGATTAAAGGCGTGCGCCACCACCGCCCGGCTAGTTTGTTTGTTTTTTGAGACAGGGTTTCTCTGTAGCTTTTGGAGCCTGTCCTGGAACTTGCTCTGTAGACCAGGCTGGCCTTGAACTCACAGATATCCACCTGTCTCAGCCTCCCCAGTGCTGGGATTAAAGCCACCAACCTCCAGCTGAAGCAAGAGAATCTTAAGTGCAAGGCCAGCCTGGGTTAGACAATGAAACCCTGTCTCTCCTGGCCCCCGCCCCCACCAAAAGTAACAAACACATTAAAAAAAAAAAAAAAAGACAGTTAAACCAACCGATATGGAAATGATTGAATATGTCCTGACACAGTCATAATGAAATTTGATGTAACTAGTGAAGTCATCCTTTTGAATCATTTTAGTGATTTGTTAAGATGCGTGTTGACTATTGGAAGTAAAAAGGTCAGGGTTCAAAGTGTTTACATGGCGCAGCCTTGCTGGAGGAAGCATTGCTGGCTTTGAGACTTGGATGGCCTCGGCTCACTCCAGCTCTTCCTTTCTGCTTTGTGTTTACAGTTAAGGACGAGATTGCTCAGCTTCCTTATTCCTTTGCAACTGTAAGCATAATAAACTCTTTCTTCTGTAGGTCTTAGTATTTTATCATAGCAATAGAAAAGTTACTAACACAGAGGGCTTCCTTGTTTAGCCCAGGCTGGCCTGCAGCTCACTATGTAGATCAGGCTGGCCTCCAACTCACCGAATTCCTGCTTCCATCTCCAGAGTGCTAGAATTATGGTATACATCACCACACTGGCCATAGGAACAGTAATTTTTTTTTATTTTTTTAGATTTATTTATGTGTATCGATATTTTGCCTGCATGGACATATGTGTACCATGTGCATGCCTAGTGCCCATGGAAGTCAGAAGAGGGCATTGGATCATCTGGAACTGGAGTCATGGGTGGTTGTGAGCCACTGTGTAGGTTCTGGGGACTGTACCTGGGTCATCTGCAAGAGCAAAAAGTGTCCTTAACAGCTAAGCTGTCTATCTCCTCAGTCCCCAGGAACAGTATTTTAAAGTCCTTTCTGCTTCTGTAGCCATGATTTCTGGTGCGGGCCACTCCTGAGGGAGATGCCCCAGTATTTGCTAAGAGCTAGCCTTGGAACACACAGCTCTGTTAGTTTGGACTCGGGCCCTTCCATGTCACTACGTGGATAAAGACCTTAGACAAATTATTTTGTTTCTCAGGGTGTGTGTGTGTGTGTGTGTGTGTGTGTGTGTGTGTGTGTGTGTGGTTTATAAAACACAGTATCTAGCTTAGATGATTTCTAGTAGTAGATGGTCATTCTGACAAACTCATTAGGCCAATGTGTTCATTGTGAATAAGGCTCTGCTGTACGTAAACAAAAGATTCTTATCCAAAGCCGAAGGAATGACTCTCTGATGGTAGAATTCACATCAGGCAGAGTCATCACACACAAATAACGACCTAACAGCTTTCTCTAGCACTGATACCTGGGAGGCGTTGTTACCTGGCCCTTCCAAACAGAAGGGGGTTTACCTGGAAGATGAAGACCCGTTCCTGAGTCTGGAGGTTCCTTCCTCTCCCTGCCTCCTCCCCAGTCCAAGCTGTCACTGCTGTGGGCTTACTTCTGTCCCGCTCTGGTCTCCTCCCTGTGGGTGAGCTGGACTTATGTCATCGTGGTTCCCTGGGAGGTTGGTGGCGCAGTCACCACAGATTGGGGAAGGCAGGGGAGGTGACTCACGCTGAAGGTCCAGTGAATCAGACAGGGTGAGCCCGGACAGGGGCTTCCCTCCGAGGGAGTGCAGAGGCCTTCGCTGTGCTGGGGAGAAAGGACCAACCTTGCCCCTTTCAGAGAACTCACTGAGGAACCCCGTTTTCCAAACAAAAGGCCCTGTCTAAGCTCCAAGAAGGAGGAGCTGGCAGAAGCTCCTGATCAGACTTCCCCAGCGCTGGGTTTGAGCCCTGCTGGGATTCCAAAGCAAATGTACTTCCAGTGCCCTGAGCCCCGGAGGCCTTCAGTAAGTGTTAATGGCTTGACGGTTCAGTTTCCTGGAAAAAATAATATTTGCCTCCTGGAGTCGGGATATTGCAAACGAAACCAGCACTATTATTGAACACAGAACGGAAACCCTGTTGCCTTTGGATTGAAAACCTAGGAAGCTTTTGCCTGGTAACACAATAGTGGGGTCCTTGCCAGGTCTCCAGGCTGTAACGGTGGGGTGGAGGTCTGTTACAGACCCACAGAGGCACTAGCGGGGCACATAGGGACCCTGGGGTGGGTTGGGAGCCAGCTTGAAGGGCACCGTTGTCTTTCCATGGCCAGCAGTTCCTTCTTCTAGTCAGGCAGTCTCATTCCTCCCAGACACCCCAGGGCCTTTCTCCTGCCTAGAGCGCGCCCTTCCCTCTTCAGAGTAAAGAAGGAACATCAGGCATTCTAAGCCGATCATCACTACCTGTAGTTTACTTTTGTTTTGGGTGCCAACAGGGCGTAGTAGGACCCTGTTAATGCTCCTCAGGATATTTTGTTTTGTCATCATAGGCATTCATTTTTACTTTAAAATATTGCATTAAAATATGACTTATATGGATGACTGAGTTATTTTGCACGCTCTTGAAACTCACTAAAATTCTTGGCTCTCCGATTTTTTTTTTCTTTCTTTCTTCCAGATAAGGATAGTGTAATGTGGAGCGTGTTCTGGGAACAGGACCCTGTAGACTGTACCAGCTGCCTTAAACTTGTGATTCTCCTGCCCTCTTAGCCCAGTTCCACCCTATCAGCACACTCTCCTGCCTCTCTTTCCCACCCCGCGCTCAGGGATGGCTCCCAAGTCTAGACACCCGTCCAGGGCCATTTCCTTGGGCGATCACCGCGGGTCGCGCGTTGTAGGGCTGGCAGGCTGGGCACCTCGCGTGGGAAGGTCGGTGTAGAAGTCCCGACCCGGCCAGACTTCCTGCCCGCGGGGCCCGAGGCTCTGGCTCTGGCTCCGCGCCAGGGGACGTCCCTGGGCGGGAGCAGCTTCCTGGGCGCAGGCAGCGCAGGCGGCGCGGATCGCGGGGACAGCTCACCTGGACCGGCGACATGGAGGACGGCGTGCTCAAGGAGGGCTTCCTCGTGAAGAGGGTGAGTGCGCTCCTGCCTCGCGCCCGCGGGGCCGTGGGGACAGCGGGGCGGGCGATGGCTGGACGCGCGGACGAGCCTGGCTCCCGCTGGCCAGCCGGCCTGGTCCGCAATGTCGGATCCCGCTTGGTTAGTGTGGTCCGGGGCTGGCTCTCGCGTGGACCCCTTAAAACAACTGACCCGGACTCAGGACGAGGCCAGGGGCAGGACCCCAGGTTAGCATGCTCAACCGTCGGTTCAGTCCGTAGCCTGAACGCCTTATTAAAATATCGTAAAAGGTGTGGGGTGCAGGGTGGAGAGAGGATAGTTAAAGGGTACTTTTGGAAAGAAGGAATGACTGCTAACATTCTGTGGCAGAAGGTTAACCATGGTTGGCTGCAATTAAGAGTGTATTCCGAAATAGCTAAGAGGATTTTGAATGATTCCCACACCAAGAAAACAATAATAAATGTTTGAGATGATGGATATGCCGGTTACCCTGATGCGATCGTTGCATACCGTACCTGTTATGATTGACATCACAATGTATGTACCCTATGAATATGCACATTTCTGTGTCAGTTAATAAAAAGCACCGTGGATAAGCCGTGTAGTTTGCAAGCTGGGAGGGAGGGAGGCAGCACCCCTCTGAGAGAGAGAGAGAGAGAGAGAGAGAGAGAGAGAGAGAGAGAGAGAGAGAGAGAGAGAGAGAGAGAACCACTTAGCTGTCTGTCTTGTTTCATCCTTCTTGAGTCCTGCAGGATTAGTGATTGGCACCAGACAGCTGTTGCTATCACTTAGAGATGAGGAGAATGAGTATCAGAAAGATGGAAGAGCTTGCCTAGAGTGAGTATTAGAGGGGACATGAATTCCATCCTTAGTCCTTCCCCTGCCTGCCACCCCTGTTGAAGAAGCAAGAGTCTAACCAAGGGACTCTGGGACTCCCAGGATGCCTGGGATCAAGGCAGAAAGTGAGTAAAAGAAACTGGAGGGGAAACTTTTAGGGTTCAGTGTATGACACTTGCCTAGCCTGCAGGAAACCTTGGGTTTGATCCCTAACATCTCAAAACAATTTAACATTGATGTCAACACTGAACACTTATATTAGCATACAGATACAAATCTGAAGCCGAGCCCTTTGGTTGTTCTGGGCTTACAGCCTTAGGAAGTAGGCTGAGGAGGGGTAGAGGCTGTCCTCACTGGCTCACCTGGTCACACCAGCCCCACAGCCCTGAAGGCTCAAGTCCCTTCCATCTTCTGTTCACACTTTGTCTGCACTTGGTTTCACAGTGCATGATACGGGGGGCGGGGGGGGGGCAAGGTGTGCTTTGTTCAAAGCTATAAGCAAGGGGGACAGGAAGCTGATGCCAGATGAGGGGTCAGGCTGGTGTCCGTCTGTCCAGAATTCCATGCTCACTTTTTGTCTTTGTCCTTTAAATGTGAGATGGTTCATCCAGGTCAGAGTGCAAAGCTGTGCGGGGAACCTGTGTCTCCCACCGTGTACTGCAGCCTGTGAGGTGACTGAGCTGGTGTGATGGGTGGTTGGCTGGTGACGGCTGGACTGTGGTAGGGGCCCGTGGAGGAGCGGCGTCACCCCCAGGTCAAATGCTCAGACAGGGTTTGTGGGCCTCTACCTATTCCCGGAGTTACCGACGTGACTCCCCACCACCACTACGCCGTGGAGACAAGAGGACATGGAGGAGGAGAGCCCTGGTCTTCTGGGAGGAGGCCTGGTTTAGAATCCGGAGAATCGGCACAGGGCAAGGCTGAGGCGCCGATGCTCTTTCCAGCCCAATCCTGAGGCAAGTGGAAGAAGTCACACTTGGTCCTGCCCAGTGAGGAAGCTGGCCCAAGACTCCTACTCTGGTCACCAGCCGCTCCCACTGCCATGTAAACCCACTTTCCTCTCAAGTGGCTGCGGCAATCCTGGCGCCCACCGGGGCAGTTACAGCGTCATGGTGGCCCTGGGCGGTGGAGGAGGGTTCACAGCTCTGGGATGGGGAAGGCTGGAGCTGGAAGCGAGATCATAGACCAGCCATCTCCTCCTGGAAGGCTTAGCTGGAGGCAAGCAGGGGCATGACGGGTTTGGCTCCTAACCCTGCCCAGACAAGAAAGAGCCAAACTCAAGGCAAAACACAGGGCCCTTGCCCAGGCCTGGCTCTCAGAGGAGAGGAGCAGCTGGGTGGGGGTGGGGTGGGGGTGGAGGTGGGGTGGAGGTGGGGTGGAGGAATAGAGCTCCGTGGTGAGGAGAGTTGAAACATGGGTGCTGCTGCCAGCCTTGGATCTTGAGCAACATGTTGGCCTAGAAATACCAACTGCAGGACTCCAGGACTCCATCTCAAGGAAGTACAGTAAAAACCTTACCAATTTTTTGGAGACAGGGTCTTATATAGTCTACGGTGGCCTCAAACTCTCTATGTATTTAAGGACAACCTTGAACTCTTTGATCTGCCTGCCTCCACCTCCCAAGTCCTGGTGTATAGGCATGTGCCATCATGCTCAGTTTATTCAGCACTGAGGATTCAGCCTGGCTCAGCAAGCCCTCTACCAACTGAACTACATCCCAGCCCAACACAATATTTTTTTTATGTATGAAATATTCTAGAAGCCTGGTGTAGTGGCTCACACTTATATTTCAGCACTTGGGAGACTGAGGGAGGAGGATCCTTAGTTGGAGACTAGCCTAGGCTACATAGAGAGATCCTGTCTCAAATAAACAAATAACACAACCAATCAACCAGACACTCCTGGGAGCTACCTATACATCTCCTGAGATAAATGATGATTTTTTTTAAAGCATTGTTATACAGATGTAAAAATGCTTATGGTATTAAGTCTTCTTCTTTCAAGACAGGGTTTCTCTGTGTAGTCCTGGCTATCCTGGAACTTGCTCTGTAGACCAGGCTGGCCTTGAACTCCCAGAGATCTGCCTGCCTCTGCCTCTGGAGTGCTGGGATTAACAGCTATCATGCCTGGCTGTTTCCTCATCATTAAAGTTAGGGAGTACAGTGTCTCCTTAAAGAGTGTCTCCAGCTGTTACATTCTGTGCTTCCTTAGTACAGCCCTGAGATGTTGGCCTCCACCTCATGAGGTCCCTCCTGTCCACTAAAGGAGCTGGCCTCAGCCCCAGTCAGTGGCTTACAGACAAGAGGACTGAAGAGAGGCTTCTCCATGTGTGGGGACCAGTGCCAAGGTGGAGGGGTTGGGGCTGGGTTTATTTGGACCTAGACTCACTTTGCCTGTGTGAACTGAGGCTTATCTATAGTGTGGGAACCCCGATGGTTTTCTTCGAGGTCTGAGACTATTCCAGAGGCCTCCTGGTGAGGTCCCCACTGCAGTCTTATGGCTTCATTCACTTGTTCCAACATACTGTGGTCAGAATGATTGTTTCGTTGAGGCAGGGTCTCACTTAGTAGCCTCAAATTTGTGATCCTCCTGTCTCAGGTGCAATTACAGATTAATGTGCCACTAAGCCTGACCAGAGTGACTGATGATTGATTGATTTTTAGACAATCTCTATTCCAGGCTGGCTTTGAACTCACTATGTAGCTGAGGATGACTTTAAACTTCTGAATCCTCCTTCCTCCACCCTGAGCACAGGTTTGTGCCCCCAGGCCCAGCTTACTCGGTGCCGGGGATTGAACCAAGGACTTTGTGTCAGGCAAGCACTATCCCAGCTGGGTCACATCCCCAACTCCAGAATGACCTTTTCAACCCAAGATCCCAAACTTGTTATGCCTCTGCTTAAAATTCCTCATGGCCTGAATGTCAAACTGTGACGTAGAATAGGAGACCTTTGCCTACCAGGAACCCATCGCTTCCTCCTCCCTGCCCCGCCGGCCCCAGTGCCCAAGTCATGTAGTGCCATGGAGGTGCTCCCAAAGAGGAAGCAGGGCAATGATTTTGGTGCTGGGATGAACACCTAAGGCCTCAGGAGGACTAGGCAAGGGCTCCACCGCCAGGCTACATCCCAAGCACGACAGTTGCTTTCTCTAGCCTGCCTGCCTGCCTCATCTGTCCAACCTAAACAGCTCGTCAAGATTTTTTCTGCCTACTTGAATTTAATTTTTTTTTTTACCATTATAAAAATAACACATCCTTTCTGGGTAGTATAATACTTGCCCATAATCCCAGAACTCAGAATGCTGAGGCTGGAGGATCACAGGTCCAAATCCAGCCTGGGCTGTCCTTCCAAAACAAAACCAGAATGTTCTAGAGAATACAATGCAGTGGGTGGAGTGCTTGCCTAGCATTTCTGAGACACCGGGTTATTTTTCCACCACCACACACCCACAAAAGAATCATTTGTGATAATTTTTAGAATTATATTATGAGGGGCTGGGGATATGGTAAGTTCACAGAGTACTCACCTTGCACACGTGATGTCTTGGATTCAGTCCCTAGCTATATACACATGCACACACACTACATTTTCTTCTTAAAATTTTATTTATTTTTGGAGACAGGGACCTGGCTGGCCTGGCACACTCTAGGTAGACCAGGCTGGTTTTAAACTCACAGAGATCTGCCTGTCTGCTTCAGGAGTGCTGGGATTAAAGCTGTGCACTGCCTTGCCTGAAGCAGGAAAATTACAAGTTCCAGGCCAGCCTGGGTTACACAGTTAGACCTTGTCTAAATACATACATACATACATACATACATACCCTGTCTAAATACATACATATACATATATACATATATACATATATACACACCCTGTCTACATACATACATACATACATACATACATACCCTTTCTAAATACATATATATACATATATGCATACCCTGTCTAAATACATATATATATACATATATACATACCCTGCCTAAATACACACATACATACATACATACCCTGTCTAAATACATACATCTATAATACCCTGTCTAAATGCATACATACATACATATATACATACATACCCTGTCTAAATGCACACATACATACCCTGTCTACATACATACACATATACATACATACATACCCTGTCTAAATACATACGTACATACCCTGTCTACATACATACATATATACATACATACATACCCTGTCTAAATGCATACATACAGACATGTACATATGCACACAGACATAGTAAAGGTGGAAAGACTGCATGGAATTAGCAGGTGTTAACAATGGCTGTCTTGTACTAAAAGAATTATAGGTGAATGATTTTTCTTTATATTTTGCAGTTTCTCTCAAGCTTTTTCAACTGGTTCTGGGATGTATAGCTCAGAGGCAAAACACTTGTCTTTCATGCCAGAGGGCCTGGGTTTGATCCTACCACTGGTTGGGGAGATTTATAGACAAGCAAAGGCCAATAGGAAATAAAAGCTCAAGGTCAAAGGCTTTTGCTTCCACCTCAGAAGAGATGAGCGAAGGAGAACCCGACAAAATCCCTGCTCCCCCCTTCACTGTTCATCGTCTCTCAGCCCACACTGCTCACCCAAGCCATGGGCTTCCTCTCCAAGGTGCAGTGTCCTCCCCTGCATCACCTGACCACCAGGATTTCCTGTCTGTCTGTCTGTCCATAGGGCCACATTGTCCACAACTGGAAGGCACGATGGTTTATCCTTCGGCAGAACACGCTCCTGTATTACAAGCTGGAAGGTGGCCGGCGAGTGACCCCACCCAAGGGAAGGATCCTTCTCGATGGCTGCACCATCACCTGCCCCTGTCTGGAGTATGAAAACCGGCCGGTATGTGAGCATCCTGGTCCCCTGTTCTCGCCACCTTGCCTCTTTGTTATCATTGGATGATTTGGGTTCAAATCCTGGCTGTCTCATGAACAGGGCAAATAGTTAAACTTCTTTCAGCTCTCATTCGTCATCTATAAAAATTGGGATAAAATAATTATGTGACAATGTTCCACATGTGGTGGTGCGGGTTGAAAAAGTGATGACCTGTTAAAAATACCTGGAGTTCTAGGAGGCAGGGACTAATTCAAAACAAAATGAGAAACTAAAAATTAACAGGAGCAGAGACTAGAAGGAGACACTGGATGTTAACAATGGTGGTCTCTGAGAGCAGAGGTATAGGTGAGCTTTTCTTTATTCTTTGTAGTTTCCTTCAAGATCTAAGACCATAAATTAGGGGTAATGGGGAGCTACTGAAGGTTCTGAGTGAGAGAATGGACTGCTGAAAATCTTTTTAGATGCTGGGCATCATAGTAGCTCACACTTGTAATTCCAACACTCAGGAGGCTGAGGCTGGAAGAGCGTCAGAGCTCAGGAATTTAAGGGCAGCCTAGACAACATAGTGAGATGCTGTCTCAAACAAACAGGCAGCAAGGGAAACAATTTGGTCAAAACTGGGCATGGAGCTGGGTGGTGGTGGTGCACGCTTTTAACTCCAGCACTTGGGAGGCAGAAGCAAGCGGATCTCTGTGAGTTGGAGGCCAGCCTGGTCTATAGAGTAAGTTCCAGGATGGCCAGGACTACACAGAAAAACCCTGTCTTGAAAAACCAAAAATAAATAAAGAAAAACTTTGGATATGGGGTAGAGAAAGTTGACTTTATTTCAGAGACTTACAATACTGGTATATGCAAACGACCTCACTCTCCAAAAGACTGATACAACATGTAGGTACATACAGATAGCATATGTTTGTTGAATTAATGTCAGACAAAGAAGAAAGACTGACAGATATGCCAGATGGTTTTGAAGAGGAAATCCTGGTTTCTTCAGTGGGTATCAGTGAATGAAGGCTTGAACTCAACTCATAGGTTACATTCTCAGCCTGCTGCCCCTTAGTACTCATTAGGAAGAATGGCGAGTCTTGTCACTTATATGAGTATTTTGTAGTATTTGCTTGATTATTTTGAGTTGAAAAAGATTGAGAACACCAACTGGTTCTCTAGGAGCAAGTCATTGTGTGTGTGTGTGTGTGTGTGTGTGTGTGTGTGTGTGTGTGTACACGCTCTACTGAGTGTGTTTGGGCTTCACTTATCATTTCTAGTCTCTCTTGAAACTCTTTTCATTAAAATGGTGAACTGCAGCTGGACAGTAACGAGTTCAAATCAATCTTCCATGATGCCAGTGAGCGGATGCTAACTTGGTGCAATGTCTCCATAATATTCCTTGGGACAAGAAGTCGGCCATGACTCATTCCCATGCTTGCTATTGGTTTAAATGAAGGCTGTTTATAAGTTCAAAAGCAAAACCAGCTGTTTGTGACTATGCTGGTGACCATGGTCAGAATGAGTGTGTCTTAGAGAGGCTCCTGGCTTTGATCCCCATCACTGAAGACGAACGCTGCAGACGCAGTGGGTCTAATCTGCTCATAACATTTAACAGTGCCAACATGTGCCATTCCCCAGTTGGTTTAAGAAAGCCTCCAGGTGTCCAGGTAGAGGGTAGAGAAGTGGCTCACAAGACTGTCCACTGTGTCATCGGCGGCGGCTCAGAGCCCTCGCACTCAGAGGTTGTCGGGAGTGCGGTGCTTCTCTCTTGGCCCAGTCCTGGAGCAGACCGTTCCATCCTGGGTGGGGTTCTCTGAGAATGCTGACCCAGGGCTGAGCATGCAGCAGAGGGCAAACCTTTTGGGAAGGAGTTGAAACTGTGTCACATGAAGAACGAGTGGATGGATGGCTTGGTGGTGTCTGGACTAGAGACAGGGACGGAGGGGGGCTTTGCTAGCAGTCCTGTAGCAGTGGACGGCAGCGTCGTATTCTTACAGTTCACGAGGCTGCAGCTCAGCGAGGTTCCTGAGGTCACCTGGCATTCCTAGCTAAGTGGCAGAGCTGAGAGGTTTGTGTGCAGCTCCCTCTGACTGCAGAGCCTGGGGGTTCCCCTCTTCGGAGGGGCTGTGATAGGAAGTGAGGCTGTGCATCTGGAAGGAGGAGTCAGAGCCACAGTGTTGGGAACCACTCTGCATTGTCTGTGCCGAAGGGAAAGGCTGCTTTAGGAGACCATGAGCTCCTTGTCTCGGGTATATCCAAATCAATCTGTACAGCCCCACCTGCTGAGGGTGAGCAGGGCTGGGCATCAGGCATCCCTGGATACATGGTCTCCCGCATCCTCTCTGGCTCTGCCATTCCTGCGGCCAGCATTCCCTTGCCCGGTTCTCCTCTGAGTATTAGTTTGTCTGGTTGTCTCTTCTCACAGCTCCTCATTAAGCTGAAGACCCGAACTTCGACTGAGTACTTCCTGGAGGCCTGTTCTCGAGAGGAGAGGGACTCCTGGGCCTTTGAGATAACGGGGGCTATCCACGCAGGGCAGCCGGGGAAGGTCCAGCAACTCCACACACAGAAAAACTCCTTCAAGTTGCCCCCCCACATCAGCCTGCAGTGAGTGCTCCACCTGCCTGCCCCTGACTCTGCCTGGCCTCCCTGCGGCCTTTCCTGTCTGTTTAGTGTGGGGGGACTCTATGGTACAACACAGGCTTGGCCGGTCCACCTTTGTGCTTCAGGGCCAGTGGTTTGCTCTGTCCTGCTTATGTGGGTCGACTGCCTGGAACTTGCCATGTTTAGCTCCTGGCTCCTTTGTAACTTTTAGGGCCTCTACCAAGTCATAATACCTCAGAGAACGAAGCAGAGACCACCATTCCATTTTAGGAAGAGTGCTTAGAAGTATGTGGCAGGTCTCATTTGCAGTTCAGTGGCAGGTAATGGCTGCCTTATTGATTGGAGGGATTCCTCATTCAACCATCTAAGAAATCATTGAGTACATCACAGATATGTACAATTATTATGTGGCCTTTTAAAAAGGAAAGGGAGACATTTATTGAGTGCCTATTGAATATCATGCATTGTGCCTGGTGCTCAGCAGAGGTAAGTGGTAATAAACAGTCTCAAGGGCGTTCACCCCAGGGACATACATAGAGATCTTTCGTTGGTGTCAGCAATTGTCACATCGGGCAGAGGGAAGGCCAGTCAGTGGTGTTGGTGATACTGTGCCACAGAGATGTATGGAAGGTGTTTCCATCATGGAAATGCCCCATAGCCTCCCAGGCAGCCGCACTACGACGGCCATCCTAGATGGGATGCGAGTCTGCTCCTGATCTCACACAACTCCACACTAGCCTCTGAAGTCCAGTGTGTGCACCATCTACACAGCTGTTAAGCCAGGGTGAGTGCAGGCAGGAGCAGCCGATAGGGTGGATTCAGAAAGGGGAGATACAGAGCTGGAGGAGTTCAGACAACGACGTGGAGCAGATCGTGGTGAGCTGCGAGGGTTCCTGTACACTCTGGGTTTTAAGCGGTCACAGTTGTTTAGCTTTATGTCCACAGTAATAGTTGCCCAGTGTGGAAATATTCGAACATTTAGATGACCAAGAAGAGGAGCGTCTGAAAACCATGGGCACTGGATTTTGACTTATAACAAAAGCCCATCTCTGTGGTGTGTGTCCCATCATCTGTCCCTCGCTTTACGTCATGAACTGTCTTCGTGATTTAGCTCACGATTCTTGGGTCCTCCCCTGGAGCAGACAGTGTGAGCAGGGGCCTTTCTCTGCCTCCCTTCTGTGTAGTCGAATCGTGGACAAGATGCATGACAGCAGCAGTGGAATCCGGCCGTGTCCTAACATGGAGCAGGGGAGTACCTACAAGAAGACCTTCCTGGGTGAGCCTGTCTATCCCCTGGCCAGGTTGGAGGCCCGGCACATGGTGACTGGAGCTCATCCAATTGCTTAACCAGCTTCTCACGGGGGCAGAGCTGCCTCCTAGGAAGTGGGATAGCCTGTGAGGGCCACCTGTGGGTATGGCTACAGCTCTGCGCATTGGATGTGAGCATCAGGCTGCTCTTTGGTAGAACCTGAGGCTTCTCAGGAGGTCAAGGTCAATGAGGTATTGACCAAGCCCCCTGAGTAGGCTCGATACCCCATGGTCTGACAGGTGCTTGCCCTTGTGCTAACACAGGCTCCTCCTTGGTGGACTGGCTCATCTCGAGCAGCTTTGCAGCCAGCCGTCTAGAAGGAGTGACCCTGGCCTCCATGCTCATGGAAGAGAACTTCCTCAGGCCGGTAGGGGTCCGGAGCATGGGAGCTATTCGCTCTGGGGATCTGGCCGAGCAGTTTCTGGATGACTCCACAGCCCTGTACACGTTTGTAAGTTGGAGGCTGGGCTCTTCTTGACACTAGGGGAGAGGGAAGGGAGTGGCTAGGGTGAGAGTTGGGAGTCTGGAGCCCTAGGGAAGGCCCAGAGTATGGGGAACAGTTCCACTCTGAGGAAACAAGCGACTTCGGTGTTGAGGGATTCCCTTTGCTTTGCTGCCACCATGGCCTGGCTCTGGGGTTCCTTTGTAACAAGCCCTTGTCTTTCTCTTCCCACTAGGCTGAAAGCTACAAGAGGAAGGTAAGCTCCAAGGAAGAGGTCAGTCTCAGCACCATGGAGCTAAGTGGCACGGTGATCAAACAAGGTTACCTATCCAAGCAGGTACGGCTGCCTTTGAGCAGGAGGCAATGTAGAGTTACCACACGTGAAGGAGGCAGGAATGAGCCCAGAGGATGCTGGAGTACACGATTAGTGGGATCCACAGAAACAGGACCTCCCCTCCCCAGCCACAAGAGGCAAATCAAAGACCCACACATGCTCGCTCTCACATACACGTACCAGACCCAAGAACTGTTTTGAAAAAAATATGCACACAAGTAACTGTCACATTAAAAAGCTGCTTCTATGTTATTGCCCAGTTTCATACTCGTCACCTGCCTGATGAACATTAGGATCCATCTGCTCTTATTTACCGTAGATGCAATGGTCTACCTCAAGGGTCTGCTGTTGCTGGGCCTTCACAGGGACCCTGACTGAGGGAAGAAATGAGGTCCCCACAGGAATGGAAGAGGTGATGAGGGAGACTCTAGATGCTAAGGAAGGTTTATGATCTTGTGTGTGAGTTCAGATAAGCTTCTTTCACACTCTGCTGCACACACAGATTAATACCTGACTATTTAGACTTTTACCATCTACTGTATCATAGACTGTAATTGATCCTATTTCTGATTTAGAATGTTACATTGATTTCCTCTGTGTGTACACATAAAATGCACAAATATACATGTAGCTATAGGGTTGTTTTTGGGCCAAATTGACCCTTAAAATGTTGGTGACCTTGGGTGCAATGTGACCTGTGAACTGCTGATCCAGTTGACATTTGTCCTGTCCTCCTCCTCCTCCTCCTTTAAAATTAATTAAAAATTATATAATATTATTAAAAATATTTTTGTGCAAATGGGTGTTTTGTCTGTGTGTATGTGTGTGCAATACCTATAGAGACCAGAAGAGGGAATCTTCTGGAACTGGTGTTACAGATGGTTGTGAGCCACCATGTGGGTGCTGGGAACTGAACCTGGGTCCTCTTCAAGAACAGCAAATGCTCTTAACCAATGAGCCACCTCTCCAGCC
The DNA here is from genome assembly GCF_049852395.1 of Peromyscus maniculatus bairdii. Classification (NCBI taxonomy): domain Eukaryota; kingdom Metazoa; phylum Chordata; class Mammalia; order Rodentia; family Cricetidae; genus Peromyscus; species Peromyscus maniculatus. The sequence goes on along the minus strand of NC_134865.1, from coordinate 51,113,969 downwards.
CCCTCACCTCTTTGTTGCTGTTCAGTGCTGGGGACTGAACTCAGGGTCTTGTGGTTGCTTGGCTAACAACCCTACCACTGAGCCCCAGCCTCCGCCCCTTAGTCCATTCGTTCCTGAGTGTTGGGGTAAGGTGCCCCCTGTCGGTGCTGACTCGTGGCTCTCTGTCAACTAATGTGCTGTTTTTGCTGAGGTGTCCCTAAGCAGGGATGATCATGTCACTGTAATCCTTGCGTTTTCTTGCAAACTGTCCTTAGAATGTAGTCCCATTGGAGCGGGCTGGCTTGGGGTTTTGTGAGATGGATGCATGGGAAAGGAAGGAAATGTAGAGCTGTGACCAATGTGAACCCTTTCCTTCCCACAGGGACATAAGAGGAAAAACTGGAAGGTGCGCCGATTTGTTCTGAGGAAGGACCCAGCTTTCCTGCATTACTATGACCCTTCCAAAGTGAGTGACCCATGACCCTTCCAAAGTGAGTGACCCATGACCCTTCCAAAGTGAGTGACCCATGACCCTTCCAAAGTGAGTGACCCATGACCCTTCCAAAGTGAGTGACCCATGACCCTTCCAATGTGAGTGACCCATGACCCTTCCAAAGTGAGTGACCCATGACCCTTCCAAAGTGAGTGACCCCTGTCCCTTGGGGCTGTGCTGCTTCCAGAGTCTGAAGCAGAGTGGGCAGCTGCTGTGTGCCCTCTCTCACATGCCACCATGGTTCCTTGCAGGCCGCACTGCTCTGTTGTATAGTTGTCTGCTCAGGGTGGGGTCTTCTGTGCCCACTTCCCCTGAGAGGACCTTCATTATGCTGAGAAAAAGCACCTTTTACTTTCCCCAAAGCCTGCTCCGTGGGCAAGGGGAGTGAGGGAGACTCCAACACGGTGCTCCCAGCCTCTTTATCCCTTTTCATCCAACTGGCCTACATATTCTGCCTTCCCCAACTTCCTGTTTTCACATAAAAAAAATTATTTTTATTGTATTTAGTTTACACATTACTTTTTGAGCCAAGAGTTGCTGCTCCATGTTTCTGATAAATACTGCCTCATACTGAGTTAATATAATTCTAATCAAAAGAAAAATGGCTCTCTAGTTGGGGTGTTCAGCCTTGTCTTTGATATGAATTTCAGTCAGGACCCCTCAGCCTCCTGGAGGAACCCCCCTCATTCCCTGCAAAGCACAAGGAGGGTTAAGGTCTAGGCAGAGGGCTGGAAGGTGAGCTGATTGGGGGACCAGACCCTTGGGCCTCCAAAAGGCACCCATTGACCTCTCATGGGTCCTAGTGGTGTTGCTACCGTGGCCAAACCCTTTTTGATTTTATTTTTAAAGACAGCGTGTCACATAGTCCTGGCTGGTCTCAAACTCACTATGTAGCCAAGGATGAACTTGAATGCTGGGATTACAGGCATGTGCCGTCATCCCAGATTGAACCCAAAACTCTGTGTAGTCTAAACAAGCATGCTAACAAACTGAGCTGCATCCCCAGCCACACGAATCCTTTTTTTTTTTTTTTTTTTTTTTTTTTTTGGTTTTTCGAGACAGGGTTTCTCTGTGTAGCTTTGCACCTTTCCTGGGACTCACTTGGTAGCCCAGGCTGGCCTCGAACTCACAGAGATCCTCCTGCTTCTGCCTCCCGAGTGCTGGGATTAAAGGCGTGCGCCACCACTGCCCGGCCACAAATCCTTTCTAAAACATGGAAAATATCAACAAATGTATGAGCACATTTTGCATTTAACTCTTTATCTAACTTCAACTACTTTGTTGTGCCCTTGATGAGTCCAAGGCCTTTTGCTATTCATTTGCTTCCAGACTTTGCCTTTAACCTTCCTGTTGCTGGGCTAAATCTATCCCAGTACCCAAGACCTGCTTCTCAGTCCCCCCTTGAGACTGCCTGCTGTAGATTCTGCAGTGCTGGGCCCCTTCTTGCTGTTCCCCTCCTCTGGTATCTAAGTCAACACTTCTGCATTGTTACTCAGCTGCTTTAGTTTTCCTTTGCTGGAGCCACATTGAGTAGTGATTGACAGAAGGGACCAAGAGCCGAGACTCCTGGTGTGTGAAGTTGCTCTTTAACCATCCAGATACCATAAAGCCGTCCTGTTTCATGCCAAGCACATGATTAGAGACTTACATAACAGTGTCCAATGTGCGGGGAAAGCCGTCATAAGCGTGTATTGTTGACAAAGGTTAAGGGAGCCAGTACAGGCTTCTGGTAGAGTGTCGGATGAGACTGTTGTTCAACTCTGCCAGACCTGGTAATTTGGTGACAGTGCTGCTGCTGGCCATGACCCAGGCCCAAACTGCCTCACTGGCACAAGTTACTTGCCCAAGTTCAGCCACATCTATTCAGACAATTTGGAGTGGCTTTAGACGTGGTCTGGTGGGTCAGTTACAGAAGACGATATGTCTTCTTTTTCTGTATGTTCATGGAATTACTAATCAATCTCTTCCTCCACAGGAAGAGAACAGGCCAGTAGGTGGGTTTTCTCTTCGTGGATCCCTTGTGTCTGCTCTGGAGGATAATGGTGTTCCTACTGGTAAGGTGCAGCTTCAGCTCTGGCCTAAAGATCTCTGGGACCTTCATCAGCATGTCATCAATACCCCTGAGGGGCAAGGTGGGGGGGAAGCCTGAGCTCTGAGGATCAAGTGGGCCTTTCCTCAATGAGATCATGGTATGATTTTTGAAGTCGATTTTAAAAACAAAGGAAAGCACGATATGGAATGAATGTTCTTGTGTTTTAAGAATACAACTGAATAAGCCTTATGTTTTATATTCTGTTTCTGTGCTGATGGCCCATAAGCTTCCACCTAAGTTATAGCTAAGAGCCACAGTGTTTTCATATTAATAACGTGCTTTTATTTTCTACTTACACTGATTTTACAGTCCCCAGTAGGAAGGTCATATCATTTCTATCTTGTGGATGTAGAAATTGAGGCTCAAAGTCAATTTGAAGCAATTTTTTTTTTAAAAAAAAAACATAAATGGAATTCTTTGATGTGAATGAAACTGTAGGTCTATGGGTAACACAGAGGCAGGCAAGCAAGCAAGCTGCAAATGTTTGGAATAACCACTGGTAGGCCATATGGTTGTAGGGAGTAGAAATACTCGATGCTCAGCTTCAAGCTGGAAGGTGACACGGATATTCAATACTTTTTTCTCCCGTGTAGGAGTTAAAGGGAATGTCCAAGGAAACCTCTTTAAAGTGATTACGAAGGATGACACACACTATTATATCCAGGCCAGCAGCAAGGCTGAGCGAGCAGAGTGGATCGAAGCTATCAAGAAGCTAACATGACCTAAGGGAACAAACAGGACTAGGGTCCTCATTCCTATCAGCTGATACAGATGGGACTTCATGGAGAACTGGAGTACAAGACAGACACTGGGCTTAGGATATGGCTCAGTGGTAGAGGACCTGCCTGAGGCCCTAGTTCAATTCTTGGAAAAGACTTTAACATTTTGTATTGCTTTGGAGTGAGACGGCTCAAGATGGTTCCTCAAATGACAGTGGTGGCAAGACTTCCTTCCGTCTTCTGATTACCAACCTGAAAAAACTGGAATAGCTGTTAGGTGACAGCATCTTGACTTTTGCTCTTCAAGACTGAGAAATCTGGGCTGGAGAGATGGCTCAGTCGTTAAAGGCTAGGCTCACAACCAAAAATATAAGACTGAGAAATCTAAGCCGGGTGGTGGTGGCGCACGCCTTTAATCCCAATACTTGCCAGGCAGAGGCAGGTGGATCTTTGTGAGTTCAAGGCCAGCGTGGCCTGGAGAGTGAGTTCCAGGACAGCCAGGGCTACACAGAGAAACCCTGTCTTGAAAAACCACACACGTGCGCATGTGCGCACACACAGAGAAATCTGGCTTTGGGGGCCATAGTAGTATGTATCCCTTTGTTGGAACACTAACCTGGGCTTTGCTATATTGAATACTCTAGTCTCAAGATAGCTCTCTTAAGCAATTTCAACAACTCACACTTCTGGAATTAATAAAAAACTGACGTGTCTTATAGATCTTGTGCAGTTTTATGTCCCCACAGGTTTACTCCCTCTAAGGCCCTATGTATTACAGAAAATTATGGGAAAACCTCAAGTGGCTTGTCACTAGGATGACATATCTCACTTTGAAGTGGGGATGCTGGCAAACGGCTGACTGTTCCAAGGATGCTGTTTGCTTTGCAGAGAAAGACAGCAAATATCACAAGTCACATGGGTCACAGACATTAAGAAAAAAAGGCATAAATACAGCTTTTCTATACAAAATGGACATTTAGAAAGAGGTGGAGCGGGAGCCCTCTAAACAACAAAGAAAACCGATCTGAAAATGAACATTAACAATAAGTGAACTTCCCCATTTGGAAGGTTAACCTATAGTGAAAAGTCTGTATCATACAGTGTTTTTATAAACATTTTTATTAAGTTTATACAGTGATCTGGCACAAGTTATAGCTAGCATTCTTGCCAAGGACAATGGCTTGGACTTTGATAAAATACATAACTTACATTTAAGGGGAATGGATATTTCCAAAGTGCCTAAGTAAAAACTTCTCTTAAAATAGATTTCCTCTTAATGTCTGGAATCCCTGACCCTGAATAGCCAGGAATCCCAAGAGCATGTTTTCCCTTTATCCTTACTTTGTAAGAGACTGCCTTTTCAAGCACCATTTCTCTCCTTTGGCATCTTTCCAGGTTGAATGGACCCAGAATAGCTTTTAGGATATTGACAGGTGCTTATCTGAATTAAGCTGCATTTGGTTTCATAGCTTTCTGCTTCCTAACTGACACAGCCCTATTTGCCACGCCTATGGGTGAGACAAGGATCCTCAAGGGTTCTGGAACAGATAATGTCAGCTCCAGACACAGCAGTAAGCTGGCAAGGTACTACAACTTCTTTCATTCCTACTCACGTTCATTGTTCTTGATGCAAAACAAAACAAAACAAAAAAGGCCGGTGTATGCAGCTGAATGGTAACTTCTGCTCAGCGGTGTAGAGATTGGCACATCTCCGCAGCTCATTGAGAACGTGAACATCTCCAAAAAACAAACCCCAAACCCCAAAACTTGAACATACTCATGAGAATTGGTGTTTGACTATAAAACTGATATAAACGCAGTTTCAATGTTGAATTTCTTTTTAGTTAGTTTCAACTGACTAATGTAGGAAGCTTCAATATTGCTCATTTTGTTGTATGGATTCATGACTGTATGACTGTAATCAAAGGCAGAGGAGGGAAAACAGAACGGGTAGTATTTTTCATGTAAAGGCTTTGGTGGGAAAAATCAGGATATGGTAAGTTGTTCTCTTCGTTGTCCATTCTGTTCAGTCTTCCATGGCTGGTTAAGTATTCTAGGCCTCACGTATCTTAGTTCGTTCTTTTCATCATGGTGCTAGTGAAGGACTGACCTTTCCCCTGGCTAGGGTCACCATTTTACACAATTGTAGGACGTATCCAAAGAGGCCAGATGGGATCAAAATCATCATGGAGCCCAGTTATATTTAATGTTTGGTTTTGAGACAGAGTTTCTCTGTGCAGCCTTCTGTTCTAGACCTTGTTCTATAGAAGACCAGGCTGGTCTAGGGGTACGCTACCATGTCTGGCTTGATTTTTTTTTTTTAAATATAAAAATTTCCAGTAAACAATTCCCAGGAAAAGAGCACTTGCTATATTTGATAATGCATTTTTTCTTCTGTGGTAATGGGAAATGATCCCAGGGTCTTGACATGCTAGGCACACACTAGGCTAACTCAACTATATTCCTAAATCATTAGAGCAGTTGCCCAAACTGGTCTCTAATTTGTAGTATTCTTGTGTCTCTGAAACAGCTGAGATTATAGTTGTCTCTGAAGCTTTGATAATATACCTCCATATATATATATGTGTGTGTGTGTGTGTGTGTATGCAAAAAAAAATTTTTTTTTTTGTGATAGGGTCTCACTATGCAGTCTTGGATGGCCTGTAACTTGATATATAGACCAGCCAGGCCTTCAACTCAGAGATCTGCCTGAGTTTAATCTCTGCTGGGATTAAAGGTGAACACTACCATATTTGACCCTAAACTTGTTTCTTGATGCTTTTAGAGCAGAGGTTCTCAACCTGTGGGTTGTGACCCCTTTGAGGGTCGAATGGCTCTTTCATGAGGGTTGCCCAAGACCATCGAAAACCAGAATATTTTCATTATGATTCATAAGAGTAATAAACTTACAGTTACGAAGTAGCAATGAAAATACCAGTAACATGGTAATGCCTACTGGCAAGCACAATTCCTTGGAAATGGGTTACCTGAGGTTAGACCATTAGATTTAAAAAGCTAATAGACTACTATATTGAACAAAGGGACAAACTTTCATAAGTGGCAAAGTATCTCCCCAACATTAATTTCCAATCCTTTTGAGACACAGGTGCAATGGTTGCCCAAGCTGATCAATAATTCTGGGCTCAAGGAATCTTTCCACCTCAGCTTTCCAAGTACTAGAGTCATAAGCATATGCTACCATACCCAACTCTAGAACCCTTACTATTCAGTCTAGTCCTAGATTGACTAGGTTTTTAAGTTTGCCTACAGTTAATGAATACAAGTATCCTAAGACAAGCATGCCAACTAAATGACTTTCTACATTTGACTACTGTAGCTGTAACTTCATGTGTTACTTGTAAAACTTGTTTTGCATGTCAACCTTTAAAGTTAACTAGTCTGTGAAGGTAAAAATAGGAACATTAAAAGTTTGTGTTAAATCAGATCCTGGTATATATAAAAAGATCTAGGTAGCACCTAGCAGATAAAGAGGAAAATGTCCCCTTCAGTTGTGTGATGCTGTTCAAAGAAACTACATCAAAGCAGCAGCACTTTACAAAAACCCTTAGCATCATAATTTTAAGGTAAGTAGTTTAGTATGTACCAAAGGGAACAGGTGTGATGACTTCTCTCATACAAGTTGTCATTGGTCTCAAACAGGTTAACAGCCACATAATTCTTTAATTGAATTTCAAGATTGTTCTCTACTCAGGACCAAATTCACTATGGTTACATTTCCAACTGCTTTACTATACTTTCTTTTTGAAAGTCTTACTGCAGAGGTCACTTGATTACTTGCCCTTTTACTTCTCACATAGAAAGATAATCAGAGTCTGAGCATTCCGACTGGCTTTAACTGCTGACAAGAAGGAAGAAGCCTAAAGTTAAATATCCCAGAAATTTATTTGAATTTTCTTGAATACATTTTATATAGAAAGGTTGGACTGTTTATGTTGGGTGCCCCTGGTAAATCTCATGGAGGCACTGAACCATAAGAGTGCCAATCCAGAGACATCAGAAATGGAAACTGAAAGCCCCATTTTAGGATTGCTCTTTAAGATCTGTCTCCGGTCAAAACAAGCCACTCCCTTAAAAAATGCGTGAGGTGTTAGAGCATCTACGTGAAAACAGCTGACATGAGGGAGGGCATTTAGATTCTTGTGTTGAATACTTAAATACTTGGAAATAAAAATATTCAGCTTTGAAGTTTTCAATACTGGAAAACTTTCAAGTCTAGGGTTTACAGCCAAGAAGGCTGCATCGTATTCCTTAAATTGGACTGGTTTCCACAAGGCTAGTCTTCAGCTTTGGCCTCCATTTCTTCTGCATCATCATCTCCATCTACTTCTGCATTTTCTCTCTCAAGCCGTTCCAGCTGCCTTGCAAGTTCAGTCTCATCTGTATCTGTGACCACTTTGGGCTGTGGAAGAGGCATAATTTCAAAATGAAATAAACAGCACAGCAGATTGGATTTCAATAGTATCACTTTTAAAGTTTAAAATTTAACTTTAAAAGTACTTTCATGTCTACTAATTCAGTCATACCCTTGTTGACTTACCAGTGAATAAGTTCTATTAGCTGAAAGTTAAAGTACAAGACAAGATGGTACAAGTAACGAGTGCACACTCCAGTGGAATAGTACTTTGTCATTTTAATAAACTGTTTTAAACTGTTTTAAACTGAAAACATGAATTTAGTGATCACAACAGAGAACTACCACTGTCCTGTTTTTTTTCTTTTTAAAAGGGTATTCTGGGCTCAAGATAAATTATTATTCTTACTCAGAGAAGGATTCATTCTAGACACATAGATAAACAGCATATAGAAATTAGGTTCTATTTATAGAGATGAGGGAAGACAAGATTACTGTTTGAAACAGGGCCTCCTTATATAGATGAGGCCTCCTCCTACCTGCCTCCCAGTGCTGAAATTAGGTTTGTGTCACTATGCCTAGCAAATTTTTCATTGTCTGTTTTTCTCCCTGAGGGGAAAAACCCTAATACCACTGGCTCAAACGTCTGTGCAACTATATGACAGTCTAGTGCTAATAGTTCTTATTACCAACAAAACCCCTTTTAGGAATACTCTGTATCAATGATGACTTTATACTTAATACTTTTTTATTCCCAACTATATCTGACTGGGCAGGTAGCCTCAGGATGTTGACAAGGTTGGCTCTGAACTTTAGGCAATCATCCTGGTCTCAGTTCCCCATTATATTCAACTCATCTGACACAACAATGCCTTTATTTATTTATATGTGTGGGAATGCAGGCCATGGTGTGCTTTTGAAGTTGAGAAGACAACTTTTGGGAGTTAGTTTTCTTCTTCTAACAAATTCAGGTCATCAGGCTTGGCAGCAAGGGCCCTTTTACCTACTGAGCCATTTTGCTGCCCACATCTGACATTTAAAAAGGTAGGTAAGTGGGCGAAGTGCTTTCTGCACAAGAATGAGGACTGATGTTCACACCCTGGCAGCCACACAAAGAGCGGGACACAGTGCTGTCTATCTGTAACCTAGAGCGAGGGAGTGAGGACAGGGGGATCCTGAGCTCCAGGTTCAGTGAGTCTCACCAAACACATAGAGGATGTCTGACACTGACCTCTGGCCTTCCTATGTGCACCCATGGGTCAGCATACCTGGGCACACACACTAAAAAGAAAATTAAATAAACAGGCAGTCATCAGGGAGTGCAAGGCTAGCCTCCACTACACAGTGAGCTAGAGACCAGCCTGGACTACATGGGATCCTGTATCAAGAGCAAAAAACAGAGCAAAAGCATTAAGAACAAAGTGAAAACTAAGCTGCCAATCTCACCTTCATCTGCACATTGAACACACCCCTCTTCTCCTCGATCTTCTCCTTGATGACTGCCATAGCCTGATTGAGAACAGAGAGGCCTTCTGTTCTCTCCAGGGTCGTCGTCGTCATCACATACCGGGGTGGAGCTATGAGGTTAATCTAGAGGAGAAAGACAGAAATAAAGTGATGAATATACATACCCAGGACACTCAATAATTGTTTTATTCATTCGCTGCATGAAGGAATCATCTCAACTTGCCTCCCAGTTTTCTAGATCAGATCTCTTATTTTTTTCTCACTGAGTTGATAAAAAAAACACTAATAAAAGCAATTTATGGGAGAAAGGATTCATTTTAGCTCATAATTTAAGGCACAGTCCATCATGGTGGAAAGTCAAGGCAGTGGGAATCTGAAGCAGTTAGTAATGCTATGTCTGAAGTCAGAAGACAGAAACGAATGCATGCACCCAGCTCTTCAGTTTCCTCTCCATTTATACAGTCCACGATCCCATTCAGAGAATGGTGTCATCCACAGTGGGTGGGTCAGTGTACCTCAATTGACATAATTAAGCCAATCTTGCACAGACATGCCTACACGGATTCTAAATCTGTCAAGCTGTAAACTAACACCAACCATCATATACAGCAACAGACCATTGATACAATGATCTAATCTAGTTCATAGAAATAGTTCATTATAATACTGAATATGAAGAATTATAACTATTGAGTGTTGTGGGTGACTGTCATCAGAATAATGGGTAATTGGGGTTGGAAAGATGGTTCAGGGGTTAAGTGCACTTGTTACTCTTGCAGAGGGTCCCAGTTTGGTTCTCAGCATCCACACAGCGACTCACAACCATCTGTAACTTCAGTTCTAGAAGATCTGATGCCCTCTTCTGGTCTCTGTGGGCACCAGGCATGGACACAGTACATACATGCAGGCAAACACACATAAAATAAAAATAATAAGTGTTTTCTCCCCCTTCCAAGACAAAGTCTTACACTATGTAGACGAGGCTGGCCTTGAACTCACAGATCTGCTTCCCAAGTACTAGGATTAAAGGTATGTGCCACCATGCCTGACAATAAATAAATCCTAAACAAAGAAATTCTGAGTGACGATTATCCAGTTAGGCAAACTTCAACAAAGCTGAATGTATGTTGCTGAGGAAATGTTACCCTTCTCAAGGTGTTATAAACAATCTGGGCACTGTAACTCCTTACTGTAAAGAAGACTGAATATTGCTGGTCCACTCACAATAGGAACCCCTCCCCCTTCACTGTCATGGTAGTACCAACAAAAGCCATTGCTGCAGACTGACTAGAAACATCACCAAGAGACTAGTCAACTTGGAGGGGGGAAAAAGATTTTAAAAATGAAATATGACAGGTTTTGCACACCTCCCACCCCGACCCCGTTTTTTAACTTATGTGTCCATTGGGGCTGGAGAGATGGCTCAGTGGTTAAGAGTTCTGGCCACTCTTCCAAAGGACCCAGGTTCAATTCCCAGCACCTACATGGCAGTTTACAATTGTCTGTAACTCCTATTCCAAGGGATCCGACACCCTCACACAGACAACAGGCAAAATCCCAGTTTACATTAAACAAACAAACAAAAAACCCCAACAACTTTAAATTCGGTGTCCGTGTCTGCCATGTGTGTGGTATATGGGTACCTGAGGTGTCAGATCCTCTAGGGCTGGAACTCAACTCAGATCTTTTGCAAGAGCATTAGCTCTTAACCTCTAAAGTAGTTCTCTAATCCCCAGGCTACCTTTTTTTTTTTGGTGTTAGAAATTAAACTCTGGGCACTGAATATGCCAGGCTAGCACTTTACCACCGAGAGCTGTAATTTCCTATCCAGTAAGACCAATTGAGAGAGAGAGAGAGACAGAGAGAGAGAGAGAGAGAGAGAGACAGAGAGAGACAAACAGAGAGACTGACAGAGACAGACAGACGAGACGAGATGAGAAGAGAAGAGAAAAGAAAGAGATTGGAAATATAACTTAGTGGCCCTGGGTTCAACTGCCAGCACACAGGTCAACTGCAAGGTTCTGATGAGCAGGGTGGGATAAAATGCATCTTACCTTGATGGGCATGGTTTCTGTAGAACAATTCAAACCTGCTCTCAGGGCTTCTTTTACAGCATCAATTCCCTCATAACCATAGCAAGCTACTTCAATATCTAAAATTACAAAAATTCAAAAGCTAGCACCAGTAATGACCATAAAGAAAGATAAAAGAACCAGAGATGTTGAAGTTATACAGGTATAGATACTTATGACATTAACCTCAATTAGAAATATATTTTCACAGCTGAAAATATCTGTCTATGGCTAGGTATGTGGTCACACCCCTGTGAACTCAGCTAGGGAAACTGAGGCAGGATCATTTTACAAAAGACAAAGATATTTATCAAACCCTGTGATAGCAAAATGTCTAGATCTATTTGGAAACTGCAACTCATTTGGCCCCACAATTCTTTTTACTTTATCACACTTAATTATCGTGTGTGTACAGGTGCACACTCAGTTGTGTGGAGGTCTGAGAGGATAACATGGGGGAGGGTCTCTCTTTCCACTATGTAGGTCCTGGGTTTCAACTCAGGCTGTTGGGCTTGTTGGCAAGTGGCTTTACTTGCTGAGCCAGCAAATCTTTTAGAACACCTGTATATATGGGTAAGTATATATTTTTGTAATTGTAAAAAATTAATAAAATCGGTATGTTTCCTAAGAGGAAATGTTAACATCTATGCACTTTTATTGGGGGCTGATGCTAGCTAGTGCTTCACAATGCTAAGAATGTGCTCCACCCTGATTTTTATACCTCTACCCCTTTGACCAGTGGTTCTCAACCTTCCTAACCCTGCAACCCCTTAACAGTTCCTCATGTTGTTGTGACCCCCAACCACAAAGTTTTGTTCCTACTTTATAACTGTAATTTTGCTACCGTTATGAATCATAAACATCTGATATGCAGGATATCTGATATTCGACCCCCATGAAAGGATCACTCAACCCGTCAGAGGGGTCATGACCCACAGATTAAGAATTACTGCCTTAGACACATGATCCTGTATCTGAACAGGAAGAATATCTGAAAATATTCCAGATGATTGATATAGGGTCAATACAGAGGCATGGAAGGATATCACTGTCCTGTTGAAATACTTTAAGTTGTATACCAAGGCAAAATATTAGTTCTTTTTTTTTTTTTTTTTTTTTTTTGGGTTTTTCGAGACAGGGTTTCTCTGTGTAGCTTTGCGCCTTTCATGGGACTCACTTGGTAGCCCAGGCTGGCCTCGAACTCACAGAGATCCGCCTGGCTCTGCCTCCCGAGTGCTGGGATTAAAGGCGTGCGCCACCACCGCCCGGCTAGTTCTTTTTTTTAAAGGGCTAAATTAAGATTAGTTGAACTTCCAGGACTATTTTCATTTGTGCCAATATATTTTATGCTTTTGCAGAAGTAATTTCTTGGGTGATGGGTATGAGACTGGCGGAGTACTTACCCAGCATGTATGAAGTTTGATTTTAAGAGCCAAAACAAAACCCAAAAGCAGTCAATAAACAAACACCCCACCCCCCAAAACAAAACAAAACAAAAAAAACCAAACTCAAACCAAACAAAACCTTAAAACTGTTGTTACAAAAGAAAAATATTTAGAAAAATTTGTAGTTGTTGATGTAGCAACACATATTTTGGTAAGTCTTATTACTTAACAGCTTGTTTAGGCACGTACAACAGTTAAAGTCATTTAAAAGCCATTTACCTGCTCGAATTTTGACAGCTTGTGGGGTCAAACGCCTATTGATATTGTTAATGAGTACTTCTCGTTCATTTTCATTCAAATCTAAACTATCCAAGATAGATGGATCTCTGAGAAAAAAAATAAAACAAGAAATGTCAAGGTAATATTACTAATAACCATGGAACCAAACACACGACTACAGGATACTACAAATAACAATAAAGCATGAGTTTCAGCATGGAAGTTGAAATCTTGATTTTGCACACAATTTTAACTATGTGTTCTTTTTCTCCTCCGAAATGTGTAAACTGAGGATGAACAGTGCCTCACAGAACTGCTGTATTAAGTGAAGGAATGCAGGTAAAGCACTTAGTATATGACAAACAGAAAACATTCAACTGATTATCAAAACAGAATTTGGCTAAAATAAGCAATTTAATACCTTTCAATGTGAATCTGACATTCTATTGTAATTAAGCATTTCTGTGTTATTAGGACTCTATTTCAAGGACTTAGAACCTAGCTTAGAAAGAACAAACACTTGGGCAGCAGGACAGGACGGTATAACGCCAGTTAGTGAGGTTGGGAAGGACTTCATGCAGAAATCAGCATTTCATCTGATCCTCCCCAGTGTCTAAGACCTGGATCATTACATCAGGTAAGGACTTAGCTAACACTGGTAATAAATGGAAGAGAGAAAGAATGAGAGAGAGCTGGGTGGTGGTGGTGCATGCCTTTAATCCCAGCACTCCTGTCTTGACACCCCCCCCCACTACCACCACCCCACAAGGGTAACTAGAAGAACAGTAGACCCTAACAAGCAGAGGCAGAATGTCACAGAAAGTTATAATATGCAAAAAAGATCTAACATGAGCAAGCATCCAAACTAATAACATGGGGACTTAATGTAAAGTGATACAATCTGTATATAGGGGACTTTTCATTTAGCTTGCACAAAGTAACAAGACAAACTGAAAGAGATAGTTACATTCTCATACTGAATTCACAGACTGACATTTACAATCACTAAACATATAAAGCTGTTGACTTCATCAATGAGCAGGGGCATGTAAATAAATTAGGGCAAAAAGAAAAAGAATCTGACATATATACCAAATGATGGTGAAGATGAGGGAAAACAGCAATATCTACTTAGACAGTCGCTAAGGGAACATAAACTATAGAACCAATTTGGAGTGTAATTTGGCAAAACCAAACAGATGTAAATATGTTTGTACATATTTATAAATCTAGAAACCTTCAAAGGTAAATATATATTCATTTATTCACAACACTGCTTGAAAAATTGGACAAAAGGAGAAATTAAATCTCTTAATAGAGGAACATAGAGTGCATAATCCCAAAATGAAATGATACACAGATTATGAGGAAGTAGGTACATCTTCAATATGGAAAAATCTTATTCAACCTTATAAAGCCAAATGCCACTTGAGAGATAAAACAATGGATTAAAGTTTACATATACAACTTATCCATCCTACTTGTATTTTATGGACTTGCAAAATCTTGTGCTGTGGAATATTAGTTGAAGATGTGTTTCATCTGTTTATGCTGTGGAACATTTGTTTAATAATGCGAAGATATGTTGTACTTATTTTACGCGTATTTGTTTAACTCTGTGAAGCTGTGCTACTTTGCCTCTCTAAAACATCTGATTGTTCTAATAAGGAGAAATCTGGAAGGAGGAGACCAAGGAGCGAAGAAGCAGAGGAGGACCCCAGGGGCCAGCCACCCAGCTACATAGCCAGCCGTGGAGTAAGAAACAAAGAAAGGTATATAGAAAGGTAAAAGCCCATAGGCAAAAGATAGACAGGATAATTTAAGTGGAGAAAAGCTGACTAGAAACAAGCCAAGCTAAGGCTTTGCATTCATAAAAATAAGCCTCCATATGATTATTTGGGAGCTGGGTGTCAGGGCCTCCCAAAGAGCAAAGAGCCAAAAGAGTAAAAATATAACAATTACAATCTTGGGACTAGAAATAGTTTGCATTTCCCCAAGATTTTGGAGTATTTATCTATACAAATGAAGTATCTCTGGGAGGAGAGACTAGTCTAAACATGAAATTCATTTACAACTGTTTGTACCTTATACAAACACATTAAAGAACATTATTTATAAGCATCTTTAGTGTGTCTGCATTTTAACCATCATTTGTCACAGGTCAGGCATATATGTGGCATAATGTTAGTATGCAAACTTTTAGATTTTGTAATTTTTTTGTGCTTCTAGATTAGAGATGCTCAAAATGTACATTGTAAAACTGTGATAATAACATACAATTATTAATGTTGCAGAATATTTGTACACTGTGTGAAGATGTGTTGCTGTGATTGGTGTAATAAAAAGCTGAATGGCCAATAGCTTAGCAGGAAAGGACAGGTGGGATTTCTGAGGAGAGAAAGGAGGAGGAGAAGGAATCTAGGTGCATAGAGAGCCACCAGTGAGACACAGACCTACAGAATGAAGGAGAGGTAAAAAGTCATGTAATAGACTGTAGATTAACAGAAACAGGTTAATGTAAGTTATAAGCTAATGGGACAAGCCTAAACTAAAGGGCAAGCTTTCATAATTAATGTGAAGTCTCTGGGTCATCATGTGTGAGCTGGCGGCAGAAGAAAAAGCTGACCACAAATGACTTCAGGATGGCACTTACTACTGATGAGGGAGGAGACTGGATATGGAGAGAAGAAAAACATTGTTTCCATTTACTTCAGAAATCCAGTTTTTTGGTTTTTCAAAACAGGGTTTCTCTGTGTAACAACCCTAGCTGTCCTGTAATTCACTTTGTGAACCAGGCTGGCCTTGAACTCACAGAGATCCTCCTGGCTCTGGCTCTAAGTGCTGGGATTAAAGGCATGCACCACCAGGATAGGCTAGAAATGTAGTTTCTTAATTAAAAGAAAGGTGAAGCACACATGGAAGAGTCAGTATTAATTAAAACTGGACAACTGCTACCTGAGTGATGAAGTGAGAGAACATTGTTAAGAGAAGGCAACTAAAACACACTAAGACCTAGTGGTAATGGAGAAGGCTAGAAAAACAAATGCAAGATGTTAACAAGGCCAGGTGGTGATGGTCTGCCATTAGCATACATACTGACTAGACTGTGGCTGAGTAACTGTGTGGTGTATGTTTGTGCCTTGGATTCTATATCCCATACAACCCCCCTCCCCCAAACTATTGACTAATAGAGTAGAAGGATAAATAGCACTGAAGGGTGAACAGTACAAGAGCCCGATGGAAACAGTATGCCTGGGCTTAAATACTGGTGACACAAACTTTGGAATGTGTGACCTTGAACAAACTGACATCTGCCTCAGTTTCTTCAATTATAGCACAAGGACAAGACCACATACATCATAGATGCTAGGATAATGGAACTGCTAGCTATTATTTTTCTCCTTTCTCTTACAACATCTCACATACACAGAGTCACACCAGGGAATTTGGTATGCTGGGGATTATGACAGGCCTAGTCTTCCTCTCTCATTCTAAGGGCTGAGAAAACCAGCTGTCAGCAGAACAGGGGCTGGGAATGAACAGTGAGGAGAGTTCATGCAGCATTATCATTTATGAAGGAACAGGAGGAAAAGATGTAGAGACAGCAAGCAGGGACAAGTAGATGGTTACTAGAGAGGGCATGATGCTGTCTACAAGAGAGTCAAGGGAAAGATGAGAAGTCGTGTTTTGACTTAAATGGAGAAAACTAGAATATTTTTAGGATAAAGGCAGAAATTAATAAAGAAAAAGGCTGAAGATCCAAGCAAAGGAGCTTTTAGGGTTAGTAGGCTGTAGAGTTGGTCTGAGCTGAAAGGGCACGAAGCCCAGGAGCACAGGAGAAATGATGTGACCAAATGGTCTAGAAGAAGATGGGTAGAGGGAAGATGACCAAGAGTGAGTGACTAGGAGGGTTTCTGAGGAAGAACACTGAGAAACTCTAATGAGATCTGGCGCCCTCTTCTATATACATAATAAATAAATAAATAAATAAATAAATAAATAAATAAATAAATAAATAAATCTTTAAGAGGAGAAACAGCAAAAGCTCTACTACTGGCAAGAAAGTTATTGAACTGACATCTCATGAAGACTGCATGTTAGCTGACAAAGTCAGGAAAGGAAAGGCCACAGACACAAGGAAAAACAGGTCTGGAGCCAGAGCCTAATACCGAAGAATAAGAAGAAATACAGTAGGATCCCAGGGAAAGACCAAAACCTATGAACTACAGCTTTTTAAAGGCAAAGCTAACCTAGTTTAAAAGGTCCATTGTGAGGCCACACGGAAGGTAAGTTAATGTGGCATGGGATGAAGGTCCTAACACTGCACTAAGTAAGAGGCTGTACTATTTTGGATGAGACGTCCACATTGGTCCTGAAATCATCCAATGACTTGGAATGGAAATTTACAAGGAAGTAGTGTGAGATGAAACCAAGTAAATACGGCATATGAAAACTATACTGGACCAGATAGGAAAGGCCCACATCATAGGCCTTTTATATAAAAGTATTTTTAAAGCTAATTTTGACAAGGACCTAATATATGGGTGTTGTATGACTAGAGGTTAGGTAATCAACCTGTGTGTTAATACTTAGCAGGTGAGACATAAAGGCAGAATCAAGGTGTTCTTACGAGACTGCATGCTTAAAGGCATCGTAAGCACCATATCCAGGTTTCTTGTACTTGTCATCAAAGACCCAGGCAGTCCTCTGGAACAGGCTTTCCAGTTGCTCATCCTTGGTATATTCTAGTACCTCAGCAACATGGCGAAGAATGCTATAAACCTAGGTACAAAACGAAGAACTCATTAATTTAAAAATTAGATAGCCAAAGAAGAGACTGTTATATTCTGGCGGAAAATATAATTTTACTCCAATAATTCTTGAACAATAGCATCTCTAACTGTATGTTCTTTCTCCATAAAGAAATATTCACTACTTCATAATAATTAACTGAAGTGAGTATAACAAGTAGAAATATGACACAACTTGGGGCATTCAAACAAATTAACATCTCTGAATTTGTTTCACTTGCAACAAGGCCCTTAGTATCTTTCCTTACTAAGAGAGCTCTTGCATAGATCAAGTATATACAAAACCACACTGTTATAAGGAGTGTGGGAACCCGTTCTCGGGTTCCTCGTGGCTTTACCCAGCAGGTCCTAATAGAGGATGATCAGGACCACGGGCCTGAGCGCAGGTGTCTGAGATGGTCTGCACTTGACTGTGCTGGGGGAGGAGGTCTTTTGCTCTACCCCTTGGCGTCTCTATAAAAACCCTGGGCCAGAGACAGTCCGGGGCCGTTGGAATAGGTTCCAGGCCCTCTCGAGGCTATCCTTTATTTTCTATCTGTTTATCTCCACAAGATTCTCCGCTATAAATCCTTCTATCTAATATTTCCTGCTGATCGCACTCAAGAAAACTCTGGGAAGCTGTGGGGGTGGTGGGTAAACGCCCCACAAAGGAGAAAACTGTTATGAGAGCACAGAACCAATTGAGATTTTAATATTTCTTTTGCTGTTATCATTTAATAATTATCCTTCCATTTACTTACCCAATCAATCTGCCTAAAAAATACAAATTTAGAGAAAAATATCTAAGAAGTTATCTCATGAGCTAGGAAGATGGCTCCGTGAGTGGGTAGAGATGCGTATACCTCATAAAACAACAGCATAAACAAGAGTATGTTCCCGGGTTGATAAAATGAAATGAGCAGTTTAGGACCCTTTCTTAGTCAGTTTTGAAATGAAATATGTTAAGAGGGACAACCAGAGTCCAATCCCCAGAACCCACATGGTAGAAGCAGAGACTTGGTCCCCACAAGTGTCCTCTAACCTCTACATGTGTACCATGGCACATACACACAAACACCAAAACAAACAAACAAACAAACAAACAAACAAACAAACAAACAAAGTTCACATTTCACTTCGAAACTGACTAAGAAAGGGTCCTATACTGCTCGTTTCATTTTATAAGACCGGGAACATACTCTTGTTTAGGCTGTTGTTTTATGAGCTATAGGCTTGCTTTATTGCCCAGACTAGGCTGAAGCAAAACTTGTCTTAGCTTCCCATGTAGGTAGGACTATAAGTACACAACACTGTTCCAGGCAAATACTCAATTTGACAGTGTCCTAATGAAACCAGAAACATGCAAATTTCCTAGAGCAGTGCTTTACAAACAGGACCAAGGTAACACCCTTTCCTCCCTTCCTCCCTCTCCCTCTCTCTCTCTCTTTTTGGTTTTTCAGGACAGGGTTTCTCTGTGTAGCTTTGGAGCCTGTCCTGGAACTCACTTTGTAGACCAGACTAGTGCCGGAAATCACAGAGATCAGCCTACCTCTGCCTCCTGAGTGTTGGGATTAAAGGCGTGCACTATCACTGCCTGGCTATACCTTTATTTCTTTGACAATATAAAGAATCAAACACAGGGCCTTCTCCATCCTAAGTAAATGCTCTTACCTCTCAACTACAATCCTAGTCTCTCTTTTTGAGACAGGGTGGTACTGTGTAGATCAAGCTGACAACAAACTCCTATGCTGATTTCAAATGTTGGGAATAAAGGCATGTACCACTATACCTGACTTCAAATTCTGCATTTCTAGTATGTAGTCATGTAATGCCAAAGGGGTTATTAGTTCTGAATGACAAGTCTTACTGAAAAGAGGTTTTACAAAACAACAACAACAACAACAACAACAACAACAACAACAACAACAACATTTATTTTACATGCTTCAGATGTGTAAACACATAAAATGAAAGGAGAGATCTGGATCATGCTCTGATTGCACTAGGGATCTTTATTTATTTTACTGGGCATCTTAGTTTCTTTTCTGTTGCTGGGATAAAATCCACTAACAAAGGCAACATAAGGGAGAGAGGTTTATTTGGCTTCCAACACCAGGGAAGTCAGATGCAGATGAGAAAACTGGTCACATTAGCAGTCAACAGTAGAGTATGAATCAGCGTATGCAGGCAGGCTAGTGCTTAGCTTGCCCTCTCTACTTCATATAGGCCAGGATCCCCCGCCAGGAAATGGTCCCACTCACAAATAAGACACATGAATCAACCTGAACCAAGACATTCCCTCACAGGTGCACCTGGAGGCCTGCTTTTCAGGTGTCCAACTATGACATTGTATTAACCAAAATTAAAACTTTTTATTCAAACATTGTCTTGGTATTTTATTTTAGGATAGGAACCCACACAGCAGAAAAGAACAAAGCACTAATAAAAAGCAAAGAAACCAGAAATAATGTCATTAAAAACAGAGATTTAGGGGCTGGAAAGACTACTTAGTTGGCAAGAGCACTACTGGTCTTGTAGAAGACCTAGGTTCAATTCTCAGCGCTCACAACTATTTAAAACTCCAGTTCCAAAGTGTCTGATACCCTCTTCTGACCTCCTTGAGTACCAGACACACCCATAGTGCATACACATACATGTAGGCAAAACACTCATATACATAAAATAAATAAAGCTTAACAAAGAAAATCAACTCACAGTTTTGGATTTTGTGAATTTGTCTTCACATTTGATTGCTTCCTCTGGAGAAACTCTTCTTTTTGACAAATCAATATATCCTATGTGAAAATATTTTAAAATAAATGTTATTTGTTCAAGTGTAAACATATGATTAGAAACAATTTTATAAGCAAATGTATCTGATTGAGAAGCTTACAATTATCCCCATTAAAACCATATTGACAAAATACTGCTACAAGATGAGAAATTTAGATAAAATTTCAGGAACATTTTTATCATAGGGTAATTATTATTTTGGAAGGAATTGTAATTTTCAATTATTTAATTAAAAGGTACTTAAATGACTCCCCCTAAGCATCCCAGCAGTTGAGAACTACTATGATTAAGAGGCTATTGTCCAATCAGGTGTGGCAGCATATGCCTGTTAATTCTAGAACTTAGAAGGTGCAGGTCAAAGGTAGGTTTAAAGCCAGCTCAGCACAAGAAACCCTGTCTCAAAACCAAACCCAAAGAGAGTTGACCTTCAACAGAAATAACACTGCCATCTTCTGAATGACTGTTCTACCCAGACGGCAGCACTAAAGCACCCTTAAAACCTATACAACAATCGGTTGCATGGTAGGTGCTCTTTCCCAGAGATGCAGCCTTTTAACCCCGAGAAATCAGGACTCAAGAAAGATCACAAAATTCATCAAATACCCAGACCATGGACACATCTACAATTCTATGCCTGGCTAGAACAAAACCCATGAGACCATAATTAAAAATCCACACACAAAATTTCTTTTATCTTTTTAATTCTCTTAACAGTATTTCCCAAAGAACCCAAGTCTTTATTAACACTGGAGTCCAAATTATCAATCTTTCTTCTCACAGATTATTTTTTAATGTTTTAATCTAAGAAATTACAGCAAAAAGTTGTAACAATTTACTTTTATGCCTTCTTCTAAAAGTGCTAGTTTCACTCTGATGTAGGCCTATGATTTTAGGTTATTTTTTTTTTTTTTTTTTTTTTTTTGGTTTTTCGAGACAGGGTTTCTCTGTGTAGCTTTGTGCCTTTCCTGGAACTCACTTGGTAGCCCAGGCTGGCCTCGAACTCACAGAGATCCGCCTGGCTCTGCCTCCCGAGTGCTGGGATTAAAGGTGTGCGCCACCACCGCCCGGCGATTTTAGGTTATTTTTTTAAAGGTAGTATTTATGAATCATGCTTCATATTTTTTTTAGCATATGGACATCCAATTGTCTCAGCATTATTATTTTTTAAATGATTTATTTTTATTGTATGTGCCTTGGTGTTTTGCCTACATCTATGACTGTATGAGGAAGTCGGATCCCCTGGAGGTAGAGTTACAGGCAGTTGTAAGCTGCCATATGGGTGCTGGGAATCGAACCCAGGTCCTCTAGAATAACCAGTACTCTTAACTGCTGAGCCATCTCTCCAGTCCCAGCATTATTAAAATAAAAAGACAATGTTTCTACCACTCAGTTGCTTTTGTAACCTTGCTGATAACCAAATGCATAAGTAAGAGCACACATTAATTTTGAATGTTAAAACAAATTGCCTCTTCGTCCTGGGGTTAAAGGTGTATGCCACCATGCCTGGCTCCATTTGATCCTGCTTTACTACTTTATACACTGTTATATACAAAAGTCTTTTCTTTTCCTGACACCCCTAACTCCACTCATTCCTGGTGCTCGAGCTCAAACCCACATCATCATATTCTAGGCAAGGCCCTTCCATTGAGGTATACGCCCAGACTATCTCATTTTCTCTTCAATTAAAAACCTAATCATTTTAGGTCTTTAATCTTTTCTAACATAAGCAATAACATAAAATTTCCCTGTAGCCTTAATACATGGGTGCTCAATTTAGCAAATGTTTGCTTTCTCTTCTCAAGATACAATGATAATGATTCAAACAAATTTCAATATGATAAGAGAACATATGATTTCAACCCTCTTAAATTTACTCAAAGCTCTATTATGGCTCAACTTACTATTTTAGTGAGTATGACATGCAATCTAAAACAAATATATATTCCATCTTTTGTGGGTATAGTGTTCTATAAATTGTTCAACATTTGTAATGCATCTCCCCCACCCACCCCTTTTCTTTTGGTTTTTCGAGATAGGGTTTCTCTGTGTAGCCCTGGCTGTCCCGGAACTCACCGAGATTGGCCTGCCTCTGCTCCCCAAGTGCTAGGATTAAAGGTGCGGAGCACCACTGTGCAGCCTGATATAGCTCTTCAATTAACTAGTCAAAAGTTATCTAAACCTCTAACTATAATTATATACTCATCTACTTTTAAAATTTTTACTTCACATCACTAATATCTATTGGGCACATATATATTGATGACTATTTGTAGTTTTTTTTTTTTTTTTTTTTAACTCTTTGGGGGCCTGCCATCCAGCTCCCAAATAAATACAAGGAGATTTAATCTTCTTTTTTAAAAAAAGATTTATTTATTACACATATATATATATCCCTGCAGGCCAGAGAGGGCACTAGATCTCATTACAGATGGTTGTGAGCCACCATGTGGTTGCTGGGAATTGAACTCAGGTCCTCTGGAAGAACAGCCAGTGCTCCTAACCCCTGAGCCATCTCTCCAGCCCAGGAGACTTATTCTTAATTATGAATGCCCAATCTTAGCTTGGCTTGTTTCTAGCTAGCTTTTCTAACTTAAATAATCCCACTTCTTTTTAATTATGGGCTATTCTATATATCCCTCTTTGCTTCTTACTCGTGGGTGGCTGTCTGATTGGTTGGCTGGCCCCTGGCATCCTCCTGTCCTTTTCTTGCTCCTCCCCCTTGCTCTTCTCTATTTATTCTCTCCCCATGCCAGCCTTGCCTATCCTTTCTCCCGCCTATTGGCTGTCCAGATCTTTATTAGACCAATCAGGTGTTTTAGGCAGGCAAAGTAACACGTTAACTTTACAGAATTAAACAAATGCAACATAAAAGAATGCAACACATCTTTGTATCATTAAACAAATATTCCACAGCACAGATGAATGTAACGCATCTTCAACTCATATTCCACTTAATGTCTTAATCATTACAAAATGTCCCTGCTTAATTCTCGCTTACTTTATTAACAGATATTCTAGTGTTACTATGTCAGCATAACATCTCTCTCACATCTATGATCCATCCATCCATGAGACAGGTCTTACTTCATATACTAGGCTGGCCTTGAACTCAGAAATCGTCTGTCTCAAGTGCTAGGATTAATGGCATGCACCAACATGCCTGGCTCCATCTACTTATTTTCAGTCAAGTCTCCTGTAGGCAGTATTACTGTTGGGTCTTGCTTTTTAAATCTAGCCTACGTATCTTTGCCTTTTAATTGGAATATGTGTTTGACTTACATTTAGTATAATTATTAATGTAACAGGATTCAGATCTATACTTCAAAGTATTTGTTTTCCTTTTCCCCAACTTGGTTTTCATTTTTCTCCCGTCTTCTAAGTAAACTTAGTATAGCCAAGAATTTTTTTTTAGAAGTACTTTTTAATTTTATTTGTATGGGTACTTTGCCTATGTGTGTATCTATGCACCATACTCATGCCTGGTGCTCTAAGGCCAGAAGAGAGTGTTGGATCTCCTGGAACTGGAGTTATAAATGGTTGTTAGTCACTATGTGGGTGTCGGGAATTGAATCTAGGTCCTCTAGAAGAGCAGCCAGTGACTGCCAAGCCTTCTCTGCAGCCCCCATCACCGGCTTTTTAAAAACTAAAATACAATTACATCATTTTGTCCCATCCCTTTCTTCCCTTTCACCCCTTCCACGTATCCCACCTGTGTGTTCTCTCTCAGATACAGTCTCTTTTTCTGTGTTGGTGCACACATACACATATTTCTAAGTATATAAACACAACCTGTTCAGTAACCTGTAAAATGTTACTTGTATGTATATGATTCCAGGTCTGACTACCTGGTATTAGATAGCCTTAGAGGAGAACCTACCACCACTACTTTATTAAACTAGCATAATTCCTACCTATATTGTAAATATTCATACTTATATCCACAGATAAGTGTAGTTCTCATCTATCAATGGCCTTTTGATGAGTCTTTTCATTTTTAGTGGTTGTTTCAAGGATTACAATATACATCCTGCTTATCTGCAGTAGACCAGACTAGCCACCAATTCAAGAGATCCACCTGCCCCTGCCTCCCAAGTGCTGGGATTATAGGTACACCACCAATACCCTACTTTTTTTTTTTTTTTTTTTTGAGACAGAGTCTCTGTGTAGTCTGACAGTCTTGGAACTAACTCTGTAGACTAGGCTGGCCTCAAACTGAGATCTGCCTACTTCTTGCCTCCTGAGAATTAAAGATATGGACCACCATGCACGTACCTATGTATTCTTGATGTTCTTCTTATACTTGTGGTCTCAATAATTTGAGTGAGAAAGACTCTCTGAGGGCCAGCCAATTCTCTTAGAAGAGTTAGCAATGGGTTTGTATTATATAAACTACCCAATCTGGAATCTACATATTTTTACAATATTGTACTTACCCTTTATCAAGTCAGAAGGAATTAGATAAATTACTGGCAACCCTTTTATCCCAACTCCTTCCAGGATTATTCAAACTGGCCAGGTAGGTCTGTTAGTCACTGCACGCTGCCAGAATCTAAGAGCATACCGGAAGGTGGGTATGGTAGGTAGCTCATGTCTATAACCTCAGCAGGGAGGCAGGACTGTGAATTTGAGGCCAACCTAGGCTAATATAATAAGACACCGTTTGCTCCTGCCATCATTACCAACAATCAAGCCAAATAACTATGCTGGTTTCTCTTAGGGCTCCTTCTGCCGCCTCTCTCAGACTAGGGCTTGCCCAAGTTGCCATGCATATCATGACATGCCTTCCCAGAGAAAATCTCTGAAGACACGGCTCTCCTCCAGTTATCACTCAGTGACTTTCATAAATTTACATCTTTAATGGCAAAAATAAAACAACTAAATGCATTGTAAAGAAATTAAGAGAAAGGGGGAAAAGAGTATTTTAAAATTAAATTCATCTGAGGAACCACAAGACTAGCCTAGGGTATTACTTTTTCCTTAATGCAGTTCTATCTGGCAGTAAATTCCTAGTTTCCTCTTCACATGAAAACATCTCCATCTTGACTTTCGTTGTTTGGTATTATTTATTACTGGATACACAATTCTAACTTGACTTTTTTTGTCTTTCCAAGGCTTGACATCTATTAGTGACTTCTGAGTACACCAGAGTACTTTGTATCTCCACCCCTACATACTATGTACTGTTTTTTTTTTGTGTGTGTGTGTCCCCACAATGTCTGCACATGCTTATGTGCAGTTTTATTATCATTTATACTGTAAAAACCTATGAGTCTTTTCCAGTCTGTAAACTCAGCGTTTGATTTTCAACAATTATAGGAAACTAGATTTTTTTTTTTTGGGGGGGAGGGGGCATCTCACTATAACCTAGGCAGGCATGGGCCTAACATTGTTTTTTTTTAAATACACTTCCTGCCCCTCTCCTTGTCTACTGGTATAGTACTTCTGATACTAAATGGTTGCTGATGTTCTATCTGTATTCTTTTCCCCAATATTTTCTGTCCTTTAGATTGGCTAATTTTCCTAATGTGTTTGGGTAGCATAACAATCATTTTAAACATTCTTGTCACCAAATTTAAACTTGGATTACCTCTGGATCAGCCCTTAGAAACTACTCCTAGGCCTCGTTTTGTTTTTCTTGCGCCCCCCTCCCCAACAGTTTTGGATATATCTTTGACACTATGAAGATTATTTAGGATAGGCTCTGGATTACTATATATTCCCTTTAAGTATATATATACTTAAACAACTTGAAGTTGTTGTTTCATCAGAATTAACTATTTGAACTCAAAATGGACTCAAGTAGGAAACAACTGTAATCTTCAGATTTTGGATGCTTGAAGGCTACCTGTCTATCAATTCAGGGGTCACAAAGACTGAGGCAGAATGGCAGAATTTATTTAAAGACTAGGGGCTCTTCTTTTATGGACTTTTCCTAATCCAGTGGTTCTCAATCTTCCTAATGCAGCGACCATATAATATAATTCCTCTTGTGGTGGTGACCTCCAACCATATAATTATTTCTGTTGCTACTTCATAACTGTAATTTTGCTATTGTGATGAATCATAATGTAAGTATCTGTGTTTACCGATGGTCTTAGACGACCCCCATGAAAGGGTCAGTTGACTCCAAAGGGGTCGTGACCCACAGGTTGCTCTATACTCCCGCTCTATTCTTGATCATTATTATCATTTTTCATTTGCTGTGTCTTATCTAGGGCTTTCTGTGGTTAAACCAAGTTTTATAGCAGGATCTTAGGTGCTGTACTTGAAGCATCTTCAGTATGCACTTGGGGAAAAAACACAAAGACAGAAAAGTGATCCAGCACAGCTCCTTTCTTCCAAGTGTGGACTTTCAGTTTTGGACAGCTTTTGATTTCACCTTGTCATACACAGTTAATTTTTATACATGTCTGGAGTTTACAGCTATTGGTAAAAGTCTTGTCCAACAGGATCTAACATTCTCATAATAAAAACAGATCTCCTTGTTGGGCATGCAGTACACACCTTTAATACCAGCACTCCAGAGACAGAGGCAAGCAGATCCCTGAGTTTGAGGCCAGCCTGGTGTACAGAATAAGTTCCAGGACAGTCAGAGCTACACAGAGAAACCCTGTATTGGAAAACAAAACAAAAAAACCCCCAAAACATAAGATGTCCTAGGCTGTAGAGATGGTTTAGTGGTTAAGAGTTCTAGCTTCTCTTTTAGAAGACCTGGGTTTGATTCCCTGAATACCCATGACTGCTCACAACTGTCTATAACTCCAGTTCCGGGGTATTCAATGCCCTATTCTGGTGTCTGAGGGCACTGGGCAGGCAGGTGGTGCACAGGCATACATGTAGGCACAACATCTATACACATCAAAAGTAAATAAATAAAACTGAAACAAAACCCTCTATAGGCTCTTTTGTACTTTGCTTTTATTATTACCTCGGAGTCCTTCTCACATTAGAACAGTCAGATCTCATTCTAAATAAATATGCCAACAGAGTTAACCAATCTACATTTTAATTGCTTCTTGTTTTAAATTAACACAGTGCAAAAAGGTTCTGCCACAGAAATAATCTTACATATATCTATTGTATTTTTCTGAAATATCCTTCTTGATGGTAACTGAAAATACACCTAATTCCTTTGCAGGTGTCTTATGTAATAAAGAATTACAAAACAAGGCAGTATTTGGCTCTTATTGTTTTGGAGCAGCGATGTGAAGACTTAAAATTGAGAATGTGCCAGCAAACTCAACGGTAGGGGAGATTAAAAAAACAAGTCTAGTCATCATAGGTATGTAGTTGTTTACTCCTGACAGTAATCAGCTGACCTGAAACTAACAACTAATGAATTACAGTGAGTTTGCTAAAGCCAGTACCTATTTAATAGGACTGTATGATTTACATGGAATCCAGGAAAAAGATGAGTGAAAAAGAAAATGGATATTCATTCAGCACTGTCTGAAAGATTTTGCAGGATCTACAGGTAAGGGGATGACACAAACATTCTAACTGCCAGAGATACTGGAGTTTAGTTGTATGTATGTATGTATGTATGTATGTATGTATGTATGCATGCATGCACACAGCATAATTCTTTTCCAAAGCTTATACAAAATATTCCTAAAATTGCCTGGAGGAAGTGGTGCACATCTTTAATCCCAGCACTCAGGAGGCAGATGCAGGCGGATCTCTGTGAATTCAAGACCAGCTTGATTTACAGAGTTGAGTTCCAGGACAGCTAGGGCTGTTATTCAGAGAAACCCTCTCTTGAAAAATAAATAAATACAAATTCCTAAAACCCATTCATTTTTATCTCACATCTATGTTTACCCAGTTATCTCACTGCTAATTTAATTTTAAATCAAGAAAAAAAAACACCAAACACATTCAAGTCTACTAATAAAGAAGGGCTCCTATCAGGCCCAAGTATTGCAGACAGGTTTTGCCCTTTCTTCCTCTCCCTCACTAAACCATTAGATTACCCCCAAGGTCTAGTCTCTTATTTGGCCACCAACTCATTTCTAGACAAAGGTCTAGTAATCAAAACTCACTATTTGGCTAACCTGTCCAATCAGGACTTAACAACTCATCTTAACACAGATTTGCTTTTTCTCCTTAAAAACCTACTCCTGCAAAAACACCTGCTCTCTGCCTTTGCCTTATCTAGAGGTGCAGCCCCCCCCCCCAATAAATCTCCTCTGTGCCGAGAACTTGCTGTCTATGTGTTCTGAGCGGACTCCTCCCAAGGGCCTCCCTTACAAATACAGATGAATCGACTACTACTCTAGGGTTCTTTCTTTTGGATTATAATGAGTTAATTACCAAAATCCTTATAAATACTGAAAAATTTCAAGTTATTTGGCCACAAAACTAACTCGAATGTACTTATTAAACAACAACTACTACTACTACTACTACTATTGTAAAAGGTTTTTTACTTAGCTAATTGGTACCCTCTAAAGATGTTTTATTTAAATTTTTAGACAAATGAAACTAGGCTTGTGCATACGCAGATGTGGGTATGTTCATGTGATTGCATGTGTGTGTACACATGTATGCCACATGTGAGTCAAGCTATAGGAGAATCTTGGGAGTGGTTTGATTTTGAGATTGGTCTCTTGATGGCCAGGAACTCAGTAAGTTCAGCTGGCTGGTCACGAATCCCCAGATTTTTCATCAACCCAGGGTTGGGATTACCAGCCTGGGCCTCCAAACCTGGGACTGAGCTCACTCTCCCCAGGCTTGCATATCAAGCACTTACTTGACTGGCTATCTCCCCAGCCCTTCAACAACTTTGCATGTAAAAGAATTTTGGTAGTTTAATGACAGTGTATTTTAAAATACATACTTTTAAGCAAGTTTTTTAAACAGGGAGCATTGTAGTTTTGCAATTCATATTTCTTACTTTTCTCACTTACCTTTTTCTTTGTCCACTCTAATGACAACTACACACTCATTTCTGCCGATGCGGATCAGTTTGTTTATAGAACGGATACGTCTTCTGGACAATTCACTAAGAAGAATCATGCCTTCAATGTTATTGTATTCCAACAAGCTGACGTAAGCTCCCATCTCAGCAATGGATCTTACATTCACCATCACTACATCTTCCACCTCAGGGAATTTGTGTTGATAAAATCTACAACTTAGACCTGGCATTCTGCAATTTAAACAAACAAATACATAAATAAATAAAGTGAATTTTGTAGACCCTGTCAATGAAAGAACACAACAAAGGAAATAGACACTAGTCTCCAAAATGGACAGATACCCAGGAACCAAATTTTAGTTTTTATTTGCTCCATAGTTTTGTAATGCTGAGATAATCACTTTCAGAGGAACCATAAAAAATAATGACTATCTATAAAGTGCTGTGAGATCTAAGGATTAAAGGAATATGTCAAGAGTAAAGCACTATTTTAATATTACCACTTAAGTAGGACATCGTGGTGCATACCTGTAATGCCAAGGCTCTGAGGTTGAGCCAGAAGGATCACAAGTTTGAAGACCGCCTGGGCTATATACAGCTAGATGCTATCCTAAAGCAAAAGCAAAGCAAAAACAACCCCCAAACACAGTAAACCAGCACCCAACATTTAAGAAATATCACAGGGGGTTGGAGAGATGGCTCAGAGGTTAAGAGCACCGACTGCTCTTCCAGAGGTCCTGAGTTCAATTCCCAGCAACCACATGGGAACTATCACAGACCAGGAGGCATCACTATAACACGATTTCTAACATTACTAAGCTACTCTTTCTCTAAGTCAGCACAGATGGCATCCCCTACCACACAGCATACAAAGGGAAGACTACTCCTTAGCCAATATGGTAAATGTTCCAACCAGTCCTTTTTGTATGCTGTGGACTGAGCTAAGTTCCTATTTACTCAAGTAGCAAATCCTTTCTTACTTGCCTCTCATGAACTGCACCCCTAGTCTATTATCACTGCAGCAAAAACTACAGAATCACAACCTAAAAATTTATTAAGGGGCTGGAGAGATGGCTCAGTGGTTGAGAGCAAATGCAGGTTCGGTTTCCAGCACACTCTGCTCACAACCATCTGTAAATACAGTTCAAGGGAATCTGATGTCCTCTTCTGGCCTTTGTGGGCACTTCAAGCACATAACACCCATGGCACACGCCTTTAATCCCAGCACTTGGGAGCAGAGACAGACGGATCACTGTGAGTTCAAGGACAGCCAAAACTACACAGAGAAACCCTGTCTCTGTTTTTAAAACAAGTAATTAATCCACAGTCAATTTTTAAGCTGTACTAGTCTCCAACAGCTCGAGACACTAGGGTCTTGCCTATGCTAGGGAAGTACTTCGCCACCAAGCTCTACCCCAGTCCTTCTATTTTTATTTTGTTAACAAATATGCATAATCTTGAGAAGAGCCCTATAAATCTCCATAGTTCAAGTGTCTTTTAATCTCCATCCATTAACAATATTCAAAATTATTCCCTTTGATCCACCCAATTTCCAGCACCATCTCTTTAGTGACCCATATGCTGAAATTCCTACCAGTTAGCACTATACTTTAAAAAGGAAGTCCTCAGACTTTAATTGTAGCTGAGGACTTTTATGTTTTCCTATTAATCACAACCTACTTACTGTGTCAGAGCTCAGAAGACAGGTAGCAAATAGCACCTGAAGGCCTAAGGAACTCATTGTGAAATTTTAGTGACTTACTTCCTTGTTAATTGGGACTAAGGCATCAACAGAATTAGATACTCAGCCATGTTTAGTGTCACACGCCTTTAATCCCAGCACCCAGAAGGCAGAGGAAGGCAGGTTTCTGAGTTTGAGACCAGCTTGGTCTACAGAGTGAGCTCCAGGACAGCCAGGGTTACCCAGAGAAAGAAACCAACCAACCAGCCAACCAACCAAGAATGAGACTCTCACCCAGCATAAGGAACAACAAAGTTCTGTCCCGGTAGGGTTTGAAAACTACTACCTGACATGCACATATTTCTACTACCAAACGGGAACATGTATATGGGACTTACACATGCTTATATCAGGTAGGGCTATTCTTACAAGATCCTAGTCCATTGCCTAGCCCTGTGAGGTACCACTTTCTCTCTAGTTCTCCCTATTTGTAGATAAGGAAATAGAGGGCGGGCTGAGCAACTCGCTCCTTTATATACTGATATGCAGTGAAGGTCAAGATTTGAGCCTATTAAATTTTGAACCAGTTTGTGCTCTTAAAATCTGGATACATTATTAAGAAAGATCACAACTAGAAACATCTAACAAACAAAAAGCAATATTAATATACATATTCTGTGTTAGAAACACACCACAGCTTAGGCAAAACTATCAGGACAGAACTAACAGTACTGTTTAGCACACAAAAGTAACGTGTGCCAGGCTCAT
Source organism: Peromyscus maniculatus bairdii (assembly GCF_049852395.1). Classification (NCBI taxonomy): domain Eukaryota; kingdom Metazoa; phylum Chordata; class Mammalia; order Rodentia; family Cricetidae; genus Peromyscus; species Peromyscus maniculatus. The sequence goes on along the minus strand of NC_134865.1, from coordinate 51,082,159 downwards.
TCTCTTGCAGCTCAACAAAACAAGGATTTAGTAAACAAAAGAAATCCAACCCTCAGCTAGAATTACCCATTTGGAAACAGTTGTTTCATTTTTAAACAGTGCTTCTCTTAAGGGGGGGTGGTGGTGCAGAAGTTTTCAAATACTGGTATATAGAGAACTTGACAATTAAACAGACTTTTAATGAATAAATGTGGAACAATTTTAGGAGATTTAACAGCTGTTAATCATATTTATTCAGCAAATTTCCCCAAATAGTAAAGGTGATGCTTTGACTTAGTCTGCTGGTTGAAGAATACACGCAGCAGGCTAAGAGAACACAGAAGGGAGATGCCGCTGCTACTTTAGAAGGCACAATCTTTTTTTTTCCCAAGATGTAAATAACTGAACACTGCTAATGCTACATTACTTAGAGTACAAAGAAAGTAGCCCAAAACTACAAAGGAATTCCTGTTATATTGGCTGACTTTCTAAATCACTTTATGAAATGCTAGTAACTTTCTAAAAACAATTTTTAAAAGCCCATTCTTAATTCTGTCAATGAAACAGAAATCAAGCATTTATTCAGTCCTTTCCATAATTTTCAAAGTATTCTGACTTTTTCATTTTGCAATTTTGGGTAGTCACTACTAAGTACCAAACAATACGGACCCAAAAATCTTCCCTAGGGAATTAAGTACTAGTAGGAAAACAAACTAGGACTACAAGGCGCTATGAAAAACGCACAGAGAAGGAACTAACAGGAAACCAAGGAACATAAATATTAAATGACTTCAATAATTCAAGGACAAATACATAAGTACTAAAAATACAGACTTCTGTGTAATAGCCCTCCCTAGGTGTCCTGAAACTCACTTTGTAGACCAGTCTGGCCTCGAACTCACGAAGATCTGCCTGCCTCTGCCTCCTGAGGGCAGGCAAAACCAAGTCTTTTTTTTTTTTTTTTTAAGATTTATTATGTATACAGAAAAGGGTGCCAGATCTCATTGCAGATGGTTGTGAGCCACCACGTGGGTGCTGGGATTTGAACTCAGGACCTCTGGAAGAGCATTCAGTGCTCTTAACCTCTGAGCCATCTCTCCAGCCCCAAAACCAAGTCTTTTTAACACTAAATCTGATGTGTCTTTTATTTACAAAGTCTCAATATATCACAGTATGATAATACTGATTGATAAGCTTTCTCTCTTCCCGATTTTAGACAGTTTCACTGTGCAGCTCTGGCTGGCCTCAAGCTCCCAGGGCGCCTGGCTCTGTATCCTGAGTGCTGGATTCAAGACGTGTACACCACGACACCCCTCAAACTCAAGATCCCACGTCTGTACGTGGGATTAGAGGCACACACCATCACACAGGCAGTGATGTTGTTCTGATGTTTAAAAAAAGCCACTTTTCCAAAGATATTTATCCAAATTCAAAGTTAATTTCAAATACCTTCCATTATCAGTACTTTGCCCCTGTCAACAGTAGGTTCGACTTCTAGAACCAGTATAGTCACGTCATCATAGCAGATACAGGGAATAAATAAAGTGTACTGTGTCGGGAAAAGGCCTGTTCTAAAGTTTAACACTACAACTACACCTTCTGAGGATCAGCGCCTGCCATCTGGCGTCATATGCACTGAGAAAAGGGACAGGTTCATGAAAGTAACTGACACTTCTGAGGAACTACCGAGCTCCCCGCCCCCACCCCAACTTAAGGAGAAAAAGCAAGACTTCTCGGACGCACCCTTTTTTCAAGAAACAATGTTTCTTCCGTAATAAAAATTGAAGCATACTAAATTTCGTGTGTCTCTGTGTGTGTGTGTGTGGGAGGTTCTTAAAGAGCCCCAAGAGTGTGAACACACATTTAACTCTAAAGTTTTCCTTAATATTAGGCTTTCAGCTTCCATAATTAAAAAGATCCCAGGGCTATTCTCGCAGTAGCTCGAACATGGCAAATAAACCCCCTAATATCAAGAGTTTCAATGCCAGGGATGATTCACTCTACCGAAATGCACAACCAGAGCGAAAACTTAATGCCCTTCAACCTTACTGGTCACATTATGGACTAACTGGGACCTACTTTTTTACTTAAACATGGTGATCTAGGCTACAAGTTCTTTGGCGAAAACTTGGATCTCCACTGAGTCAGAGGAAAAGTTTTGGCAGTATCCTGGGGCGGGCGGGGGGGGGGGGAATAAAAGCCCAAATTCTCAGGCCGGGTAAAAGCAGAGCGCTCGATCGTGCTGAGCCGGGGTGGGGTGTCGGAGCGCTCTCCAGAGGCCTCCCCACCACAAGGCGTCTTTTCTTTAAGGAGGCTGTGAAACCCCTTCACCGGGTGCCTCCGCCCGCGCAACCACGTTTCCGGCTCCCAGGACCAGACCCCGGACTGGCGAGAAGACCTAGGGAGTCACCGGCCGGCTGTGGCGACGGGGTCCAGACACTTCCCGCGCAAGGACGGGAGAGGGGGGCTGAGAGCCCGGGGCCTGGCCTCGCTCGACCACTCCTGTCACCGGACCTAACGAAAGCGAGTTCCCGGGGAGAGCGAGCTGCGGGGCCAGTCACCTGAGCTGGATGTGTCAATCCCGGACGGGGCTCCCACGCCGTGCTCCGTAACGCCGACGAAGAGACTCGGGACAGCAGCACCGGACGCCGAACCTGCTCAGCGTGCGCTTCGCTCGACCCAGCGCGCATGCGGACCCACCGCCCACTGCGCACGCGCCGAGGGGGAAGGCCCTTCGTTACCACGAACCATAGAGTCTCGGTCCTCCTGATGTGAGCGGTGCGAGCCGCAGGGCAACCGGAGAAGTGCGTTTCCTTGGTTCTCGGTAGACTGGGCGGAGAGAACTTGCAAGGTTTAAAGAAAAGGGTAAGGTTCTGTTTCTGGCTCCAGAATGGATTGCTTTAAGTTTCATCAACCAAGAGATGGCGCTGTGACGGGTGGTGGGACGCCGAGGAGGAGGAGGAGGAGGAGGAGGGGCGTGATCTTCCGATCCGTCACTCGGAACAGGCAGCGAGCGGCCTCGGCGAGCGGCCGGCGGGCGGGGAGGCCAAGGGATCCGGAATTCCGGGCTCGGCGCGCCTCCACATCCGGGCATTCCCCAAGTCCAGCCCTCTCCTCCCTCTCCAGTCCGCAGGCCTGGAGGAACCGGAAGTGGGGACCGGTATCCCTGGAGCCTCTTAGCAACGCGAGAGGGTCAAGTGACACCATCAGCTGACTCCGGCGGAGGAAGGCGCGGTGGTAGCCAGTTCTGGAGGCGTTGACAGTCACGACTGCCCTGCCGGGGGCCCGCGCCCAACAGTCGCCGCCAGAATGTCGGGCAAAGACCGGATTGAAATCTTCCCTTCGCGAATGTAAGTGAAAGACAAGCGGCGCCGGGCTCAGGAACCCCTTCCCGGAGCGCGTTCCTGCGGACCCCGGGCCACCAGCGAGCTTCCTTGTTTTTTTTTGGGGGTGGTGGTGGTGCCGGGGTCTGCCCTTGAGTTCAGAGCGAGGCTTCCTTAGGGCCCCCTTCACCTGGTCCCTTCTGAGCGGACAGACTGGGGAAAGTGGTTGCAGTCCCAACGGAAAGGGGTCCTCCTGCTGGCTCTTTTGGAGGTCTGATGTCATTATACTCATTTTTTTTTCCCTCCCCGCACGCCCTCTGAGCTGCACACTCAGTTTACATAACCGAGCCGTCGCCATCTCCCGCCTCCCAGGGCTCATCAGTGCTGATGGGGTGAGAGGGAGAAGTTAAGGTGGCTTTGACCAAAGCCCTCAGACGGAAGTTATGTGATGAGAAGCATAGAGATGGCCCCTAAGCCAAAGTGGCATTGAATGAGTCGCCGCCCTACGCAGCTGTCGGTTTTCATCTGGGATCCCGTGGATCCCATCGATCCCGTCAAATGTCACCTGCTGTGGGAAGATAGACCTGCGCTTCTGAAGCACCCCTTCAGCCTCGTGATAACCGTCCTTTTTTCTACCTCCATCCGCCACTCATGACGTCGTCACGCGGGTATCTGTTCGGTGGGATCTTTCTCTCCCACCAATCTATGTATGGGCTGTCTTCTGGATGACGGAGGCATCTTTAAATGCATAGGAGTTCCTCAAAAATGTTCCTTGAACCCTTGCCCTGGGACCGGCTCAGTGGCAGGGTACCTTTCTGTGTTGGCCTACATCTTTGTCAGGGGAAATGACATTTGTAAAGGAAATTTTGAAGTTTTCTCAAATATGCATAGTAACCTGTGGAGAGTAAAGATTGCTCTTATTTGTGCTCATTTGTGCCTTAGGAAGGAAACCAGTTTTTACTCTGATATTTAGGTCTTTTCACTGAGGTCCTGTTTGGGGTGGGTGGAGTATGTGTGTGATGCTGTATTGTTTTCCTTATCCTATCTTTTTTTTTTTTTCTCCTCACAGAACTCGAGGACTCTTTAAATAGTCATACTTAAATCCCCGACTGAATTTCTGTCTGTGCCAGAATGTGTGTAGTTCTGAATGAATGAAAAAGAGTTTTAATTTTTTTTAAAGGACTGTCATCTCACTGACTTTGAACTGGCAGACTGTACTAACGGTACTGATGGGCAAGCTGTGGAAGAGATGCAGTGCCTGTGGAGCAGATAAAGATCCAGACTTCCCCGGGGCGATCTCAAACTCATCATGCTATGACCCCATCCAGACTTCACTGAGACACCATATTCCAACATGGCTTCTGGAAACAGAAGGCTACGCCCCTAGGATGGCCCCAGTCTTCCCCTCATCCCGATTATAATGCCGCTGAGTAGGAGTAGCCTGGTGGCAGAGCTCTTGCCTAGCATATACAAGGCCTTGGGCTGAATCCCCCAGCACCTCAAAAGAGAAAATCACCATGCCTGCCCGAAACAAACAAAACTCAAAGCCGACAGAAGAATTAAGTACTTGTTTTACCTAACACCTGATCCTAGACCTCACTTCCACAGAACATTTATTAAAAAGGGTTTGTTTTTTTTTTTTCTTTTTACAATTGGATATATATTTTGTATAACTCATAAATGTGTCAGGGACCTGAGAGAGCCCTTCTTTGAAAAGTCATCAGCCAGAAGGATGGCTTCTCTGTGTCTCTGTATCTGGGAGGCTGGACTCCTAGTTTGTATAATTGTCAGCAAGCAGACGCAGCTGACCCAGCCACAGGGTGGACTCGCCATCCCTTAGTGATTTTCATTTTTCTGGCTCTGCTTGGGTCTTACTCATCCTTTTAAAATGCCCAGGCATGTCTGCACGAACCAGAATGGAGCTCACTTTTTTTTTTTTTTTTTTTTTTGCCTTGCTGTCAATGGTCTCACTGTTTTAAATAATGTCTGGCCATATTTAATCACTATTCATAATGCTGATGTGTTCTTATTTTTACTTTGGAGCATTTAATTTAGGACTAGGAGGTGAAAATGGGCTTCTTTTGGGCTTAGGCAAGAAAAATGATAGGCATGTAAGGGTGAAAACTTACTTGAGAGCACTCAGCCTGCTGGGCGAGAGACGTCAGGTATAGGAAGTACATGTTTTCCCCACAGCCTGACAGCGGGCTCTTTGTCATACGGTCAGATGTCTTTGATTCAGCAGGAGATACAGTCACTGTTTTAGCTGAAGGTCACACTTCTTGTTGCTTTGCTTTTTTGTGGGGCTGAGCAGCTCTGAAACAGAAAAGAACAGGTCTAACAGCCATGGTCTAGATCACACAGGACTGATTTTGGTTCCACTTGCATGCACTTGGTGCTGTTGTCCTGTGGAATGTTGCCTTCATTCAGGTATCACCAGAGAAAAGGAAACAAATGTAGGTGGAAGCAGAGGATGTGGCTCAGCCATGTGGTAGAGCACTTGGCCAACATGCACACCAGCACCACATATGCCTGAAGCCCAGCACTCAAGAAGCAGAGGCAGGGGTTCAAAACCAGCCTGAGATACATAAGACCCTGTCTCAAGCTGGAAAAAAAAAGGGAGGGGGCACAAAAACTAGTTAATAGAAATCAGGTAAATTCTAGGTTCAGGCAAATCACCCCTTTTTCTTTTTAAAAAAATTTTGTGGCATGGTCTCATGTGTCCCAGGCTAGTCTCTAACTCATTATATCTATCCTAGGCTGGCCTTCAACTTCCAATCTTCTTGCCTCTACCTCCCCAGTGCTGGGATTACAGGTGTTCATCACTCCATCTCCAGTTCTAGTTACTCTCCAGTCTCACTAACTGAAAACCAGAGGTGCAGTCATCCAGAGGGAACTTGAGTTTTAGCTTATCAATCGGTCCATCCATGAGCTCCAAATTGGCAGGAATCTGCAGTGCTAGGAGCAACCTAAATTTTATCCAACTTTCTCTCCCCACTCGTGTGTGTGTGTGTGTGTGTGTGTGTGTGTGTGTGTGTGTGTGTGTGTTGCATGCAAGCCTGTGGGTACGTGTGCCTGTGGAGGTGAGAACAGGATATCTAATGTTGCTTTCCCCACTTTGCCTTGAGAGAGTCTCACTGGAAGCTTGTGGTTTGGGCTAGGCTGACTGATCAGGAAGCTCTCAGCATCTGTCTGTCTCCATCTACCAGTGCTGGGGTTCCAGGCACATGCAGGCATGCGTGGCTGTCTACCTGGGTACTGGATCCTCATGCTCGAAGAGCAAGTGCTCTTCCACACTGACTCATCTCCCCAGCCCCTCATCCAATCTTTTGATCTTAATTCTGGTGTTTAGTGTCAACAGTACAGAATGTTCTGTGTACACACTGGTGTGGGCAGCTCTTGTTTAGCTGGAAGCTGAAGCGGCCTCACTGGATTCGACCTCTGGCGAGACTGCTCTCTGCAGCCCCCACTGCTAACTGCCTGTCAGATGGAGAACTAACTGTTCAGGTGCTGCGACTGAACATCTTTCCGGGGGAGGCAGTGGGGACTTGGGGGCTGGTGAACCTAGCTTTGAGCCCCCTTTTGAGTCTTGGGCAAGTCGCGGGAATCAAATCCGGTTCAAATTCCCACCTGCTTGGGGAAATTGCTCTACTTTTCTGAGCCCCACTGTCCTAAAGTTAATGTCGAAGGTTTTTCCATTTGTAGAATTACCTGTTACCTTAACCTCTTAGTGAAAGTTTTTAGTAATCAAGGGATTTGCCCACAGATTCACTAATACATGCTGTTTTGCTGTTGTGTCTGGATTGAGCAGTCTGTTGAGAGATTATATTACCGAAACACTTCTTTTTCACTATTTAGTTTTATGTCATGTGACAACTGAAACAGCAATATCCCTTTCCACTATGACTTACTTTACTTTGGTGCTGGAACTTCTGGTGAGAAAAAATGCAGTAAGTTTAGGAGGCTTCCTTCAGAGGTTAGCTGGCCACTTACAGGTCTTACATATGCATTTGTTACTGGACACATTTAAAAATTCATTCACAACTGGGAATAGGGTCTTGGTTTATGACAGGGAAGCACTTGAACACCACACAGTAATGTAATGCATCATTGTGGAGAGAGTCTAGAATGTGCCATAAAATATAGCAGTAAAAAAGTAAGCTTATGTTTTCCCCAAGCATCATGTCCTGAAGAAAGCCATTTCTTGTTTCTGTGAGTCCTTTGTAGATCTGTCCTTTGCACCTGAATGAGCACGTTCATTTCTTTCTTCTCGTGAGACGGCACATACATCTGCTGTGGAGGTATTTTTTGTGTCTTTTAAGTGGTGACAGTACGTGTTTGCATTTTTTCTCTTTAGGGCTCAGACCATCATGAAGGCTCGATTAAAAGGAGCACAGACTGGTCGCAACCTCCTGAAGAAGAAATCTGATGCCTTAACCCTTCGATTTCGACAGATCCTAAAGAAGATAATAGAGGTAGAGTAAGCTTGCTTGGAGCAGGGTATCTATTTAATGTATGGCTAAGGAAAATCAAGTATGGCTTTGGCACTTATATTTTTACCCCCCCCCCCCTTTCTTTCTGGTGGTGGGGATTGAGCATAGAGCCTTACGTGTGCTAAATACACACCTTACCACTGAGGTAAATATCTGCTTCCTGATTTTTCTTTACATTATTTAAGTCAATTTTTTCTCCTTTCAAAGATAATAATCCTTCATAATAGGTGTAATAATAGAGAACAGCTGGCACATGTACACTTAGAGATTTCAGTTGCCAAGAATCATTTTAACACCTAAACTCTGTCATAGGTCTACAGAGCCACAGGATCTGTCTGATGCCTTGCCTGCCTCTTTGACCTCATGTGGAGTGCTCTTCCTAATGCCCCCTTCCAGGGCCTTTTCATTCTGTTGTATGACTAAAGTGCTTTTATCTTAGTCCTTTTAAAACTGAGATAGCCTGGGATGGTCTCGAACTCACAGCAGTTCTTCTGCCTCAGTCTTTCAGTGCTGGGATCACAGGCGTAAGGCGTAGTATCTGGCTCCCTAGAACTTCTTTTGACTGGCTTCTCTGGTCGTTCTGATCTCTCAGAGAGGCCATTGCTGGTCATCCAGTCTGAAGTGGCTACTGTTTTCACTTGGGTCCCATCTCCTCATTTTGGTCTTACACCGGTACAGACAACTGCATGATGGGTTCTTACCTGATGGTGTCACTTGTAAGGACTCGGTCTTTTCGGTACTCTAGCTCCAGTGCTGAACTAGTGTCAGCACATAGGAGGTTCTGGTCAGTGGTTATCTTGGGCAAATGGTGGGTGAAGTACACAGAATAGTGTGTAAATAATACAGATTCATTCTCAAAACTGAAGATTCTTTTGCTAGGTCTCTTCTTGCCTCCAGCAGTCCTGTTTCTCATTTCCCTGAGTTAGTTTTAGATACTTTCTAAGTATGAAATTGTTTATTGTAGTTTATGTGTGTGTGTGCACATGTGAGCACATGCCTCAGCATGTGTGTGTCGGTCAGAGGACCGCCTCAGGAGTCGGTTCTTGCCTTCCGTCTTGTTGAGGCAGTGTCTCCTTGTATCTGCTGCTGACCTGTGTACTCCAGCCTGTGTGACCAAATGATTCTTCCGCCCCGCCTGCGTGTCACGATGGGAGTGCTGGCATCACAGATGTGTGCCACTGTGTTTTTTTTTCCTTCCTGAGGCAGGGTCTCACTCTGTAATTCTGGCTGGCCTAGAACTCTTGATGTAGACCAGCCTGACCTTGAATTCAGAGAGATCTGCCTGCTTCTACTTTCTGAGCACTGGAATTAAAGGTGTGCACCACCATGCCCAGCCCTTCTGGCTTTCCTATGGGTTCTGGGGATCAAGACAAGTCATCAGGTGCTTTTTACCCTCTGAGCTGTCTCTGACCCGTGTTTGTAGAGTATCCCCAGAGTATTATGTGCATACACGTGGATTTTTAAAGTCACAGTAGTATTAACTTCTGAAGTGTTTTTGCCCTGTTCCCCACTCCCCTGTTCCATGACACAACACAGCTTTTCATATCAGTACACAAATCTGTCTTATTATAATACCTGAATAGTATTCTTTTGAGAATAATGGAATATGATGTGGCTGTTGTCCAATGTTTAGTCTTTTTTTTTTTTTTTTTTGGAGACAGGGTTTCTCTGTGTGGTTTTGGATCCTGTCCTGGAACTAGCTCTGTGGACCAGGCTGGCTTGGAACTCACAGAGATCCACCTGCCACTGCCTCCCGAGTGCTGGTGAATTTCTTCCCTTTTCATTTGAAAAAGGTCATTATACATTCTAGTAAATGTATAAAACACTAAAAATATTTCCTTCATATCTGTAAACTAAAGGACAACTGAGCTCTCTTGACTCTCTTAGATTCGAACCTATGGACTTAAAATTGCTAGGCAAATTCTCTTCCACTGAACTACGCCCCCTGCTCCTGAATTAAAAAAATAAAGAAAAGGATTAAAAATCCTTTTTATTTTGTCAGTGCTAAGTCTCCCCTCACCCTGCTTTTAGACAGGGTGTCACTTACAGGCCAGGTGGAGGTGGCCTGTGCTTCAGCCCTCTCCGTCTTCCGGCGCTGGGATTCTGTGAACCACTGGGCCTGGGACTCCTTATAGATCTGAATTATATAAGGCTTAGAAAGGCTTAAAAGGGCTAGGGAAATAGTTTTATTTTGTTACTTTATTGCTACTTATTTACTTTGAGAGAGAGTCTTACATTTTTGCCCAATTTGCCCCTGAATTCATGGGCTCAAGCAATCCTCTGGACTTGATTAATCTTCTGAATAATTGTGACTACAGGTTTATAACTCTACACCTGGCTTGCGGGCTGCCAGCCTGGCTCCAGTTTCAATAAGAGACCCTGTCTCAAGCAAATAAGATAGAGAGTTATAGAGCAGAACCACCAATACCCTTCTGCACATCCATCTGGTGTGTGTGTGTGTGTGTGTGTGTGTGTGTGTGTGTGTGTGTGTGTGTGTGTGAGAGAGAGAGAGAGAGAGAGAGAGAGAGAGAGAGAGAATAAATCCTTCTGTTGAATATGCACTGATCTCCTTTTTAGGGATGGGTCTTTTTTGGTGGAGGCATGTTATAAGGTAGGAATTTGTCATTTTGTAAATGGATGGACAGTTGAATTGTCTTTTTATTAAAATAAATTCTCATGTAGACCTGGGCTTGTTTCTGAATACTCTGTTCTGATTCTTCTGTGTTCCACACCAGATATGTTTCCTTATTTTAACAGATTTTTAATACTTGTTCAGCTAATTTCCTACCCATATTACTCAGTTTCTCTTTTCTTAAAAAAAAAAAAAAATTGGCTATTCCCAAGCATTACATTTCAGCTGATTCTGGAGTCTGTATGCCAATGGGGTTTTGAACTCTAAGAGAATTCAGAAGATTAATTTGAGCATATCGGCATGGACTTATTCAAGGAGAATGGAGCCTCACTAGATTTACTTTTCTGTTTGTCAGTGAGTTTATTTTAATTTTCAAGCTCATGGTTTCCTAACATTATCAGGACCCTGACCCAAACTGTTCAAAACTTGAGCTTTGTATTTCCTCATTATTAAATCAGTTTTTGATGCTGATACTTTATATAAAATACCAACTGTTGAAGGAACCAATTATGGTATGATTTGTTGTTGTTGGTTTATGCTTTCTCAGACTAAAATGCTGATGGGTGAAGTGATGAGAGAAGCTGCCTTTTCATTGGCTGAGGCCAAGTTCACAGCAGGGGACTTCAGGTAAGATGACGGGACAGGGTGTTTCCAGTTCATAATTTCCTAACATTTTCATAAAGGATGTATGAACATTAAAGACAAAGGCTACAGTCATGGGAATATTCTAATATCCTAACCATAACCCACTGCCTGTTACCTTCCACTGTGTCTTGTTTATAGCGGCAAGCGCAGAATACTGGTTGTTTTGAAGCCCATTTTCATTTTACATTGTGTCCTAACATTTTCCCGTTTCACAGGTTTGTCCTCTGAAGAAGTCTTATAACCTATTAACCTTTTCTTCTACTGCCAGATCTTTGAGTTGAATGCTAGATTTTTTGAAATCTGAGGGAATGAACTATGAACATTTCATACATACTTACTTTTGTTTCTAGGATACATTTTTTGAGATTGGAATCCATTATTCAAAATGGAGAGCTTTTGGCTTTTATCATGTCATAGCTTAACAAAGCACCCAAACTGGCTTGCAAGTGGATTATGCCCTTTAGTTCCTCATGATCCCCTAAGTAACTGTGCAAGTGGTGTTACTCCCATTCTGAGTGAAAGTGTTTCTGAGAGTCCATGGCTAGTTAGGGACAGAGGTGGACCTTGTTTTCTGGACTTTTTAGTTTCCTTGTTTAGTGGCATGGGCCCCACTTACCGTAGGAGCTTTTCCTGCCAGGAAGGCCTTACGCCTGACGACCGTGAGGCCAGTTGAGTTGAGTAGCAGGTCTTACTGTCTGCATGTGCTGGTAGGATAATATAATGGGCTGTTCTTACTTTCCCAGCAGAAGGGGAGCATTAAGAGAGTGTATCTTATGTGGTTATGAGGAAATTCTCTTTTTTGGTAACAGATGGTGAGTTGGATGACATCGGAACAATGTTACTATAAAGACTGGGAAATAGCAGCTTAGCCAGCTGAACAGCGAACCTAGAAGGAAAGAGTTTTCTTTAGTGTTCTGCCAGTAGTACACCCTCTAAAGTCACATACCCACTTGTGACTGAAACACAGCTGTCCACATACTTTAACTTGGTTGTCCTATGGCTAGGGATTTAGCTGTTCTTCGTTCTGCACTCTGAGGGCCTCTGCTGGCACTAGTGAGTTTTCTCTTCTGGAGTAAAGATGACTACCAATACATAAGGTGACTTTTTACTCCTGGTTTCAATGCTGAAACTATCCAGAGGGTCCTTGTTGATTTATTTCTTCAAACAAGACTAAATAAAGCTCTTTTTCTTCTCTTTTCTTCTTTCTTTCTTCCTATCTTTCTCTCTCTCTTTTTTTTCCCCAGCACCACAGTTATCCAAAATGTAAATAAAGCACAAGTGAAGATCCGTGCAAAGAAAGATAATGTAGCAGGTAAGTGACCAGCCCTGAGAGTCCCTGGAGGGGTAAAGGTGACATTTACAGCTAATCAGCTACACAACAACATCTTAATGTTCCAGTTTCTCTTAAATAAGAACAGCTTGATGGCATGCTAAGACCTTAGCTTGCCTAGTACTCAGGATAATTTGACTTTTGAGTAGAAGCAAACTCTTGAGAAAACAAATTCTTAAATACAGTACTTGAAGCCATTTACAATTCCAGACTTAATCACTTGGTTTTTTTAGTATTTGATACTTAGTGTAGAAAGCAGCACAGCTTCCAGGAGGCAGAGGCTAACTGATCTCAAAGTTCCAGGTCAGCCTGTTCTACATAGTTCTACCTTGTCTTACGAAAGAAAAAAGAAAGAGAAGAAAAGAGAAGAAGAGAAAAGAAAAGAAAAGCTGCCTGGGCTACATAGGCTGTTCTAGAAGAGCCAGAATCCATCCACGGACGGGGGACTAGAAGAAAAACCAAGCCTGGGTTGTTTGTGAATCCACATCTTCATTGTTTTCACTTAACAGGTGTTACCCTACCAGTGTTTGAACATTACCATGAAGGAACTGACAGTAAGTGTGAACATCTTAAGATGTAGAATTTTAACTGAGAAATACAGTTGGTCGTCAGTTGCCATTTAAAAATATGAGGCTTTGTCTTTTATTACCAGTTCACTAACTAGACTTTGGTGTTGACTCTTTGATTAAACTGTATTCACCATAGATTATTTATAATTTCTGGTGTGTGTCTTTTAAAAGTAGAATAAGATCTTATATTCTGTGGTGCATTCTGAATGCTGGATCTTTCTAGATAGTTTTAGTTCACTTCAAGCTTTTTGGAGTTGTTCCTTTCCTAATTTGGCAGCATTTGTGAGGCTAAGTAACACTGTTTAGTCTTCCTCCGACTGATGAAGTAGTTAACCTTATCCCATATAAAAATACTTTCTTCTGCCTCGTCTGATTGGTTCATGAACTTGCTCACTGAATTGTGCAGAATGTTAATTGTGGCTCACATAAAGGAATAGTCATCTGTACAGAAAGTTTCCATGTAGTAATGGCATTGACCACTATTAGCTAATTCATCAAGCTTGTGAAGTGGTTCAGTTTCCCCTAGAGGGCTGGTGATGTAGCCCTGTGGTCAAGCATTGTCTAGTGTGTTTAGTTTTGGATTCCATCCCCAACACACGCACGCACGCACGCACGCACGCACGCTCTTTCTCTGACACACACACATACACACTTCTTACCCAAGTTCTGTTTAGTATTTATAGAATGTTGTCATCTAAGCATACAGCCATTACTATCTCAATCAGACAAGCTGTGGTAACCTGCAAGAGACCCTGAAGATGCGCTTGTTGACCTTCCTCAGAGAGAAGGTAGGGTCATGAGATCCTTAGCTGAGAGTCTAGTCATTCCCTCAGGCATTTCGTTCTAGCTGCACATGGTCTCTGGGGGTGCTAGAGAACATTGAAGACTAACTAAAAGGAGACCTAAACTATGCAGCTAGAGGGAAGTTAACTATGCTAGGAGACTTTGCTGTGAGGTAACTTTTGGGGTCACCACATCCCTATAATATAAGCCCAATAGGCCGGGCGGTGGTGGCGCACGCCTTTAATCCCAGCACTTGGGAGGCAGAGCCAGGCGGATCTCTGTGAGTTCGAGGCCAGCCTGGGCTACCAAGTGAGCTCCAGGAAAGGTGCAAAGCTATGCAGAGAAGCCCTGTCTCAAAAAACCAAAAAAAAAAAAAAAAAAAAAAAAAAGCCCAATAAACTCACAAGTCCACCAAGCTAGACTGAAGTGGAATTGTTAGCTTGGTCTGTCACTGGTGCCCTTTGGGTGAGCAGACACCTGTTCACGTGAGCCTGGAATGTGTATTTTGTGTTTGGCAGTTGCATTTAATAGGAGTTAGTGAGTTTGTCTTTCCATGTTTGTTATTATTCTGAATTGTCTTCTTTTTGGGGATTCATGGAGGATTATTTCCTCCCTAATTAAAAATGTTGTCTGACTGGCTCTTTCAGGCTATGAACTGACTGGCTTAGCCAGAGGTGGGGAACAGCTGGCTAAACTAAAGAGGAATTATGCCAAAGCAGTGGAACTACTGGTGGAACTGGCTTCACTGCAGGTGTGTGGCGGCTAGAACTCTGCAGCGTGGCCTGACAGTCACGTGGGCAGTCAGGGTTTGTGGTGGAGCACACTCAACTCAGCTGAGCCTGGTGAAACACGCCTGTGAGCTGCCCGCTGGAGTGGTGGCTTCTGCTCACCCGCCTTTGCTCTTTGTTAATGAAGTGTATGTGCAGTGGTGCACCTGCACTCCGCTAGACGGGAACAGCAGGGGTCGGTACTGGAGTTAATGCACATGAAGCATGGTCCATGTGTGTGGCCAGTCACTGCATATCTAGGTTAGGAGTGAATGAATGCTTGTCTATGGAAGCAGCATTCATTCTATAGAAATCTCACATGAATTCTGTTTCTAAGGCAGGCTGCAAAGTTAGTTGTGTTTGGGTTCCCAAATGTTTTCTGTAAGTGCAGTCTGAGTCGGGTCAAGAGAACAGGCATGACTGACTATGGAGACGTGCGTTGTTAATAATTTGTCCCTTTATTTTAGACTTCCTTTGTTACTCTGGATGAAGCCATCAAGATAACCAACAGGCGTGTAAATGCCATTGAACATGGTGAGTCCAAGCTGCTGGGAGGTGCTTTGTTCATCCCCGCCCCGCCCCGCCCACTTGTTAGGCAGCTGCTAGTACTCAGGCCCAGCATTCCAGGTTGAGAGGTGAGATGTGCCCCTGCCAGTGTAGAGAGAAATGTGTCTGGCAGTATGAAAACATGGGTGCATCCTGAGGGAGTTCCAGGTCTTGGAATGCCATGCACTTCTGCTCATTCATGCAGTTAGTAAAGTTCTGTTCCTTATGAGCCTCGGTGCTTTCTTAACTTCTGTCCATTGGGGGAGATAACTGTTTTGTTTTGTTTTTAAACACATTAAATCTTTAAATCTCCCCTTCAGGCTATTCTTGTTTCATTTTGCTACGTTTATTTTCTATCTTTTATGCCACTATTTTAAAAATACAACCATGTTAACAATGTTCATGGCTGAAGAACTCAGTTTCCAGGAAAGAAATGTTTCTTCAACCTTAGGTAAGAAAGGAGCAAAGAAAATCCCTTCAGCTGGTGCCCTGACAGTATTAGCTCATCTAAAACTGTGTCTGGCCACGTTACTTGGTGGTGCCTTTGTCCAGGCTAGGCAAGTGTTGTACCACTGAGCTACACCATCCCCAGAAACACAGTTCTTGTCTGCTTTCCAGTGTCAGTCTTTGTCTCTGAACTCCATCAAAACACAATGGGTAAGGCTAATAGTTCTCAACTTCAGGAGGATAAGAACATCTGTGGAAAGCAGAGCTGAGTGACATACAGACACAACGATCCCAGCACTCTCTCCTTTCCGTTTTTAACCATGGTGTTAGCCGGGCGATGGTGGCGCACGCCTTTAATCCCAGCACTCAGGAGGCAGAGGCAGGCGGATCTCTGAGTTCAAGGCCAGCCTGGGCTACAGAGTGAATTCTAGGAAAGATGCAAAACTACACAGAGAAACCCTGTCTTGGAAAAAAACAAAAACAAAAACCAAACAAACCATGGTGTTCTAGTGTATTTAAGCTAACATCCAGCTTATTGTGACCTGTTCAGGTAGACTTAGTAGTATCTAGCGTTAGATCTGTTTGGGCCCAATCTTGGTATCTGTATGTAGAAAGATCCTGGAAGGGCACATGCCAAAATAATGACAAGGTGATTTTATTTGCCTGGATTATATCTCTTTTTTAATTCTTTTCCAAGTTCTCTTCATTAAGTATACATTATTTCTACAATTAGAAAATAGTAAGTACTGTACCGCTAAATATTGGTAATTTTTTGAAAAGGCATTTAAGTTCTCACATATGTGTATTTTTAAACCCTAGTTATCATCCCCCGGATTGAACGCACCCTTGCCTATATCATCACAGAGCTGGATGAGAGAGAGCGAGAAGAATTCTACAGGTTTGTTGGTTTTTTTCCCCCATACACTAGTCTCAGTTTGCTTAGTGACTAATTTACTTAACGTTCTTTTGAATAAACAGTTCATTTTATTCTGTTAAATAAAAACAAGAAATAAATGTTGGGCATATGGTGTTTGCTTAAAATCCCAGAACTCAGAAGGCAAGACTATGCTTAAGGCTAGCCTGGGCTATATCGGAATATATACTCTGAGACAGTAAGACTGAAAGAAGAAATAACAGTTGTCCCCGTTACCTTGGTCTTCCATTTCAGTTTACTGTGGTTAACTGCAGTTCACAAATATTAAATGGAAGGGGAAAGACCTAGTGTGTAGGTTTTCAGTTGTGTGCTCTTCAAGTAGCGCGAGGTGGAGGTGCTGTGCTATGGATGAAGCATCATTTCAGCCAACACACCACACCCACCCTGTGCACCCACTACCTGCCGTCTGTCCCTTGGTAGCTGTCATGTTACAGTGGCTCTTGTGTTCACAGAGGCTGTGTCTCCTTTAAGGAAGGAGGTGAAAGCTTTTGACTTAAAAATGTGTTATTCCCTCACTGTACTTAATTTTTAGATTCAACTTTATCGATTTTTCACACTTGCCTTAGTATACAGAGACAGCACTGAGGCACTAAGGGCTGACTGTGCATGAAGGAGGCATACTATACAACATGGTTTCAGATCTATGGGTCATGTAGTGTCTCCAGTGCAGAGTGACAACTGTATTTCCAAAGGCTTGGAGATCGGTGTCATGTTCTGCACATAGATCAAACATGACAGCTCCAAAAATTTATGCCTTTCAGAAAAACTAGAAGATTATTCTTTAAAACGGAGTAGTGATTGGGTTGGATGTCTCCTCTGTAAAACCCGAGATGAGAAATGAATCAAGCTAGCCACTCAGTTCAGCGCACGTTGAATACGTGCAGGTGGCAGAAAGTACTTGGGCATTCCCAACTCAAGAATCACACCACTAGAGAATTAGCACAGTACATGGTGAGGGACATGCCCACAGCTGTTCGTGGAGAGAAGAGCAGTAGTGGCGAATACTAACCAGAGGGGCCGTGCTCTAAGTTTGCACAAGTGGAGGGTGGGTGAGAGCAGTGTTTAGGAGCATGCGTGAAGCAGCTCGGTGTGACGTAGAATTGTAGTTACCATTCGTGTTCAGGGTTGTAGTGATCCAAAAATTTTGAAAACAGAATGCTCAGAATCTGTCCCATTACAGGATGGGTTTCAAGTTTTACTTAATGTCGGCTAGGGTGTCTGCAATCAGATATTAATAGGATCTCCCCTCAGACATGTTAAGATGGCTTTTCAGTGACAGAAAAAGAAAGCCAGACTCTAGTTTTCCCGAGTGTACTGCCTAGTTACAGAACCTGCAGACATTCACGTTCCTTGGCACTGAAACAGCACTCAGAAGTCTCCTTCCTGCAGGCTAAAGAAAATACAGGAGAAGAAAAAGATTATCAAGGAAAAATTTGAGAAGGAGTTGGAGCAGCGGCGAGCAGCTGGAGAAGTGATGGAACCTGCCAACCTGCTGGCTGAGGAGAAGGACGAGGACCTGCTGTTTGAGTAACAGCCTTCGCCCCCTTCAGACCCAGCTCCGTTTTAGCTCAGTATGTAGGTTTGGTATGTGTGGGTATTTATTTTGGCATAACAATTTCCCTGGCTATAGGATTAAGGATGCCCTGTGAGACCATTTCTCCTGCTCAGAATTCAGCAACCACTTGTCACAGTTGAATGAGATTGCACAACATGCTCAGCAACTTACATCATTTCCTCTGTGAGAGTCACACGATTCTATTTAAGGAGTTTCATTGGTACCTGCAAACATTTATGGTCTCAGCCAACTGCTGCGAGCAGCCTTCGTTCCTACTCACTTGCAAACCTTGTCGCTGTTGTCCGTGAGTTCGCAGCCACTGTTGTGTTACTGTGGTCTCCTCAGCTCTACATCTATTTTTCTTTGCACGATAAGTCTGCCTGTAATGGAAGCAGTTCTGCCCATTTCAATGTGACTTACGAACAGAGTAAAATGACTTAAAAAACATGTTGTTTCTTTTTCTTTTTACTAAGAATAGTGGTTATGTCCTTGTTTCAGATCAGTGACCTTATTGCCACTCACAGCTTTTACCAAAGGCATGTAGCTATCCCTATCTCAGTGTGTTACTAGGTTTATCTGAGATAGTTACTGCATTTTGGAGTAAGTAACTGCCAGTGCTAAGCAGGCTCCTAACACGTCTCTCCTAAGAACGATACTAATCCCTACTTTGGACTGACCAGATAACTTTGTATGTTTTAGAAGCAATAGCATTTTGCTGTCTTTTATGAAGATGAGATGCCAAAGTGGACAGACCAGGTAGTGCCTGCCTTGAGTTTCCAGTACTGTTTGATTTGGCATGATTACTGTGATTACTCAGACTGCAATGCAACCAGTTCCAGGCATTCTGGGCTTGACTGAGCATGACACAGTTATGGGAATGACACTAGCATTAATATATTATGATAACTGCCATCACAAGGTAGACTTTTTTTTTTTTTTTTTTTTTTTTTCCGAGACAGGGTTTCTCTGTGTAGCTTTGCGCCTTTTCCTGGAACTCACTTGGTAGCCCAGGCTGGCCTCGAACTCACAGAGATCCGCCTGCCTCTGCCTCCCAAGTGCTGGGATTAAAGGCGTGCGCCACCACCGCCCAGCTCAACAAGGTAGACTTTTAAAGATGTTAAATGATTATGGAAACATTTAGGACTATTTGCCAGGTACTTACTGTTTTGTGTGTTTAAGTTCTCAAAATAACCAACCATATTAAGGTTTTTTTGTTTTTTTTTAAAGTGGTACTAGGGAGTGGACCCATGGTCTCATGATAAGCAAGTATTTACATTAAGTCACATCCCCAGTCCAAAAATACATATTTTAGTTCATTCCATGGAATAAAAATTGAGACACGTTGGCGATTAAGTAAAAAGGCTGGAAAGTGATGTTGGTGAATCCAGAATTTAACCCAAGTAGTGTAACTTCAATTATATGAAGAATTGTATGTATTATGTGTATAGGTACGTAGAGGTGGAGGGCTGTGTGTACCACAGTTCACACAAGTCAGTTTTCCCTTTGACCATGTGGGTCCCAGGATGGAACTCGGTAACCTTTATCCATTGAACCATCTCACCGACCCTACCTTCAGAGATTCACACTTAACCTTTTGTCTTTTTTGATGTGTAATGTACATGTTTGTATGTGCATGTGGAGGCCAGAGGACACCCTTGGGAGCTATTCCTTAAGACCTGCCTTTTTTTTTGAAAGCCCTACTGGCTTGGCTCTTGCCTGGTAGGCTAGACTAGCAGGCTAGCAAGCCCCGCCTCTGTTCTCCTGGACTTATAAGCATGCACTACCATGCTGCTTTTTTTCTACTTGGGTTCTTGGCAGGGTATTGAACTTAGATCCTCTTGGCAAACCCTTCAGTAATCTCCCAGTCTATATCTTTTTTTTATCCTTGTCTCTTCCATATTTAAAATTCTAAGTATTCCAGAGCAAGATAGCCTCTCTCGGAGGAGCTGATTTGTAGAAAACCAGATATGGCTTACAGGAGAAAATGTCAGGTTTGGAGTCAGTTCAATAGCCAAGTTCACAGTAGGTGACATTGAACTGTTCAGCAATCAGCTTCCCAGTATCTTGGTGAGGTGTAAACAGTACCATTTCAGTTCTGCATATGGAGAAACTGAGCAGTTGATATAGGTCAAATCGCATAGGTGGAAATACATGCAAGTCAAGCGAGACTTACTAGAGGCATAATCCTTGAGCACTCGGCACTGCTCTTAGTTTGAAGAGCGCCACATTTGGTGATTTTATTTTTAAGAAAATCAATTCACCTGAAAGCATTGGACCAAAGGAATTTAGATTTCTCATGTAGTGTCATTAAAGCTCTGATACTTACTGGGCTGTCCAGATCGACAGGTGAGTTCCTTTTGAAATAGGGTCTTGTATGTTCCAGGGTGGTCTGGAACTCCCGAGTGCGGGGATTATGGGCATGCGTCATCACATTCAGCTAAAACTTCAGATGACTTTATGGCTTCACATTAAAAAGTCAAAATTAAACAGTGGGTAAATGTTGGGTTTCGCTAGGAGTGAGCTGACCCAAGGGGAAAGACCAGGAGTAGAAAAGAAAGATGGAGTAACTCAGGTTGTATATACATAGTATAACTTTTTATGTGTTGTAATCTTTGGGAGGTCAACAGCAGGAAAATGAAGTATGTACCAACAACTAGAAATTCCCAAATCCCTGGCTGCCCTAGAGTGAATCTGCCTACTATACACCTCTTCTCTCTGAAAAGTTTTGTTTTTGCAACTGTAAGCTGGCTACTTTCAAAAGTTTTAGGTTAAACCGTGAGCTGCTAGGTCTAGTAGTACACGCCTTTAATCCCAGCATTTGGGAGGCAGACACAGGTGGATCTCTGAGTTCGAGGCCAGCCTGGTCTATAGAGGGAGTTCTGGGACAGCCAGGACTCTGGAGAGACCCTGTCTCAAAAAACCAAGTTTCTTGTTTGTTCCAACAATAAAGAAATAGACTGACCATCTATGCAATTAAAGGACAACCCACGACAAATGACACTGTGATTTGTATTCCACTCAGACTCCAGCAGTGGTGCTTCTGACAAACCCTTGGAAGAGGAGTGGTCTGGATGTGTACAAACCTTGGCTCGGACCATAATAAAAGAAAGTATTTAATGGCTTTTATGATTCGAAACATAGTTTTACCTTTTATTTTTACAATACAGTGTGCAGTATGACATCTCAAGATAACGAGTGGAGGACAAGACAGTCCTAAGGGAGGTCAACAACGAATGTCAGAGTGATTACCTTCATGAAGGAGAAATCCCTGGTTAATATTTTACACATTCACAAAAATTACATTCAAATCATTCCTTGTCAATATTTACTCCTTAGGCCACGAGAGAAGGAAAACAATCCATACACTAGATTTTCATAGAAAAAAAATCTGGACCAGTCTAAATACTAATGTCCTATTTGTTCTTACATTGGAAAATTTAAATGTTTGGGTTTCCCAAGGACATGTCATTAGCTGATACTATCTACTTTTGTTTCTGAGACAGGGTCTCATGTGGCTGATGGTAACCGTGAGCTGCTGATCCTTCTGCTTTCACTCTCCCAAGCGCTGGGACTACAGCCATGAACCCCCATGCTGGGTTTCTGTAGTGGCTGGGGATCTAGCCAGGGCTTTGTGCATGTTAGGCAAAACTCGATCAACTGCCAACCACAATACAGTTTCCAATCAACCACAGAGGGATGGGAAATCGAATTGGCCTTAATACCGTACAATTATATGTATAACAAAGCTTTTTTTTTGTGTGTGTTTTTTTTTTTTTTTTTTTTAGCATAGCTTAACTTTTCATTGTTTAGGGACTATGTTGAGCATTAGTACATTCATAATCACTAGGATTTAGAAAAGTTCAGGACATATACTATCCATCTGTGGATATGAGTAAAGAGAACTACAGGATCTCACTGACCTTGAAAATCACAGTCTAAAAGGAGGCATGGTGGCATGGCACGTGCCTAAGTATAGGCTCTGCCGGTGAAGGTCCTGTGTTTGAGTCTTGATAGCACATGGCCCCACTGTCCCCAGTGGCACTGACACTACTTAAAACTTGACTCAAATCCAACAATATTTTTTGTCTTTTCTTTCTTTCCTTTTGGAGATAGAGTCTCATGTAGCTCAGGCCAGCCTTGAACTCTAGATCTTCCTGCCAGGGTTACAGGTGTGCACCAAGTCTCAGTCAGTATTTTCAGTCAGTATGCAGATCACAAAGCTCTACTGACCACTGACTACCCTTTCATTCCTGAGGAGAAAACACAGTGGAAAACTGAAAAGATTTCATCTTTGAAGTGCTGAGTATCAATTGACCTTCAATGCTGACAAGGATGTGGACTTTGCATTTTTCCTGCTGTAAACTGGAAGTGTTCAGATTTGAAACTGTACAGCATTCCTTCCTTCAACCCAAGAATGTTCCTTTATTCCTAAGGAAAATCATTTAAAAAATATTTCTAAATAGACACACTTGCCAGCCAACCACAAAAGGCATGCAAAAACTGAATATAAAAAGACATCACAAGCTCTAATTTGTTCCAATAAGATTATCTAGAAGAGAAATCAGACACACAGACGGCACAGACAGACATCAACAACTGCTGGTGCTGAGTGACAATTCAGTATCATTCCAGTGTTTAGCTTTGGGAACATGAACTGCTGTAGCAAAATAAAATCAAGACATTCACATTGTCACACATCACACTTTGCTTATAGGCTTGAGAAGACTACAAGTTAACTGTCCATGCAGATTTGTAGACACTGCATTTTAAAGCTGTAGCTGTAGAAACAGTACAAAAATCCTATTAGCGTCATTTAAGATTTAGCAAGCTGTTGTATACCGGTCACAAGGCAGACCTTGTTAGGACAAAAACTTGTCTGTACATGCTTAAATAAACTTTCCTCCAATGTCCTTTTCTAAAATGCTCGATAACTTTTTAAGTCTTCCATCTGATCTCAAAGTTAGTTGTCATGGTATTCCCTCAGTGTATAAAAGTGTATTCCAATGCTGAAGGCAGCTATTTATTAGTCCATTAAATATTAGTATACAGTACAGCAGATTTCCAGTTTGATACTTACATACATAGCACAGTCATAGGTAAAATTCTGAACTCTGATATAAAAATGCAGAAACTGTCAAATGTATTATATCTTTCCATGGAAATAAAAAACTATTTCCATCACAAGGAAGAAACTTCAATGGTCAACACAGTTTATACGAATTCTTGTATCAGAGAAAGGAATCAAGGCTATCAAATCACCACAATTTACTAAAAGAATTTAGAAAATTCTATCTTAAAAAATGTCAGCATCTTTTGTATACTTTTAACTACACTAGAGGCTACTGAGTGTGCATTTTCATCCACAAAGTCCGGACTAAAAAGTTGGTTCTTCTCTTTTTATTTTTGTTTTTTTGAGACAGGGTTTCTCTGTGTAGCCTTGGCTGTCCTGGAACTCACTCTGTAGACCAGGTTGGCCTTGAAATCAGAGATCCGCCTGCCTCTGCCTCCTGAGTGCTGGGATTTAAAAGCATGCCCTGCCATGTCCAGCAATGTTGGTACTTCTGATGGAATGTTTTTTTTTAGAATGATAAGACATAAAATTAACTTTAAAAGTTACTACAAACTAAAGCGGCATTTTTTTCTTTTTAAGAGAAATATTTCTGATGACTAAATCAGTCGTTTAAGAAAATACTGTTATCCCCAGTGCACAGAAGCACAGCCCCTTCTCCCAGTAATCCCACAAAGTCATTTAAGTGTTAAATAATGTTAATATCTGTTACTCTGTGAGACATGGAGTATTATGTATATACTATACCAGTTTTGTCATTGACATCTGACTGAGAAGCAGAGTCAGGAAGGTGAAAACAAAAGGTTTCACCAGGATAAATCAGAAATGCTCT
Organism: Peromyscus maniculatus bairdii; assembly: GCF_049852395.1. Classification (NCBI taxonomy): domain Eukaryota; kingdom Metazoa; phylum Chordata; class Mammalia; order Rodentia; family Cricetidae; genus Peromyscus; species Peromyscus maniculatus. The sequence goes on along the minus strand of NC_134865.1, from coordinate 51,058,259 downwards.
GAAGAAAGTTTCCATTTTAAATCTCCAAACAAGCCAAGGATCCCTAAAGCCATGCACAGGAAGTAAGAGTGTTGTGTACAAACTGCCTAAGGGACCTTTCTCACTAGTTTAAGAGATCTACAAATGGGTCAGCTGCTTATTCTGCCTCCCTCTACCTTATCTCAGCATTGAAGCCATCTTCCTGTTGGTGGTTTGCCAAATAAAGTTCACCATGATGACACAGAATAGAATAGCTGTTTCCTTCACCTTAGCCAAGTAGATGGCACCCACTGAGGTTCAGTGTCCAGTTTGTTAATGAGCCTAAGCAGTTCCTGATAGGCTTTATCAAGATCTGAATTCACAATCGCAGTGTCAAAGTAGTGGCCATTGTTCTGTTCCATCTCCCTAGTCTTCTCAATGATCTCCCTTAACTCTTCAGGCTGCAAAGAAAAAAAGGAAGACAGTGAGGGAGGTTACACAGAATACACAGTGAGTCAGGAGTGTCACTATATGGCTTCCTCTGTCTGTGGCAGACCCCAGAGCTCCTTCCCGACCCTTCTCTTGGATCACCTTGGCATCAGTATCTCCAGAATTGTGTTTGAATCCTGGCTTATAGCACTTTCGTTTTCATTTATTTCCATTTCATCTTTATGTCTGAAGAACACGGGCAATTACTTTGAATTCCCTAAAAACTTTCATTTTCAAACATTTCAGAGCATAATAACCTTTATCTAAAAGTAACATTGTGGGCTGGAGAGATGGCTCAGCAGTTAAAACACTACTTTTCTTACAGAGGACCCAGGTTCGGTTCCCAACACTCACATGACAGAGTTCACAACCATCGGTAACCTCTGACTGTTGCGAAAAGGGGAAGTGCTGTGGATATCACCCTATATAAATAAAACACTGATGGCCAGTGACCAGACAGGAAGTATAGGCGGGACAAGGAGAGAGGAGAACTGGGGAAACAGGAAGAAGGAGAGACACTGCAGCCACCGACAGGACAAGCAGCATGTAGAAGCCGGTAAGCCACCAGCCACGTGGCAAGGTATAGATTTATAAAAATGGGTTAAAGATAAAAGAACAGTTAGCAAGAAGCCTGCCACGGCCATACAGTTTGTAAACAGTATAAGTCTCTGTGTTTACTTGGTTGGGTCTGAGCAGCTGTGGGACTGGCGGGTGACAAAGACTTGTCCTGACTGTGGGCAAGGCAGGAAAACTCTAACTACATCTGACCTCCTAGGGGACTGTAGGCATGTGCTGCAGACATAAATGCGGGTAAAACACCCATACACATAAAAGTAAATAAACTTTAAAAAATAATAGTAATATCTTGTATCATATGGAGTCCAACTTAGTGCCTCTAATACATTCTTCACAAGAGCATTTGCTTCTGCTGGGTCTGGTGGCATGCACCTTTAATGTCGGCACTCAGGAGGCAGAGGCAGGGGAGTCTGAAGGCATCTTGGTCTACATAGTTCCAAACCACCCAGGGCTACACAGTGAGACGCTTTCTCGAAGACAACAATAAAAGTGCCTTTATGTGTGTGGCAATTTAGGCAGAATTAATATGGGAAAGGATTAATACATTGGGTTATCTTTTGCTAAGAAAATCAGTCCAAGATTTAATAACACACTGGGGGAAGTATTCCACTTACTACACTTTAAAACTCTGTTTTTAATGTACAAAAGATTCTCCCCCCACCCCTGCCTCTCTTTTGAGACAGGATCTGACTATGTATCCCCAGGCTGGCCTCGAACTCTTGGCCTTCCTACTTCTGGTGTGGGATAACAAGTGTATACCGCCACACTGGGCTCTCCTAAGGGCAGTTTTTTATTTTTTATATAACTTTCTCCTCCCCCCACTCCGCACCAAGCTATATGGCTCTGGTTGTCCTGGAATTCCCCATGTGAACTAAGCAGGTATGGAACTCACAGAGATCCGCCTACCTTTGCCTCCTGAGTGCTGGGATTAAAGGCCTGTGCTGCCAAAACTGTGCTTGGCCCTACAAAGGACAGTTTAAGATGCAAAAGAACACCCCACTCGAGTCTGGGAAACAATATAAAACAGGCTACTTTAAAATACTGAGTAAAGGAATGATATTTAATGGGAGTAAGCCAGGGGGAAGGCTATAAGCAAAAATTACCCAGAGCCCTACAACAATCAGGTTCGCGGTCAAGAAATGGAAACTACCGTAACCACACTTGTCAATCAAGATGTCTAATTAAACCAGACCAGATGTTGAAGTATCACTGTACTGGGCCCACAAAATGACTCCCACTCAACTGCAACAGAAAACCAGAAAAAGCATGGCAACTCTTCCACGGCTATCTGGTTTCCATTGTGAAATGCTGTGATTGGGTACCCAAGATGCTCTGTTCACAACAGACTCATTATAACCAAACACTGTGACATTTTTATAAAACCTGTCTACTCAAAGCTTGAGATTAGTTGTTAACTAAAGCATTAGTTAACATCTTTTTATCATTTACTACCATATATCTGAATTTCTTATTCAAATTATAACCCATGACTCAGATAAAATGTTTTACCTGAAAATTGTATGAACTGAAAAAAATTAACCGTTCACCAAAATCTGACATCCATCACCTCATCCCATCTCCTCTCAAGCCCCTCCCCCAAACCCAGGACAGGTTCCACAATTGCGAGTACAGGACGTTCCACCAGGGGTTTACATTTGGAACCAACCGAGTAAGCAACGCTGTCACTAAGACCTGTGTTTACCCACTAGTGATATCATGTGATAAAGTACTATAAGACTGGTCTACATATTTCAAGTCACCAAGGGCTACACAGTGAGACCCTGTCTCCAAGACAACATACATACATACATACATACATACATACAAATGTAAGTGGAATAAAAAGGCAACCATACATACCACCCTCTAGCCACAAGTACAGAGCAGACACTTACAAGCATGGGTATTAAGAGTGGGTGATGGGCCATAAAATAAAATTCAACATATTTTAAAAGATTGACATCTCCTGGGGTCCATTCTCTGATAATGATGGAACTGTAATTCAGTAATGCATTCTTTAAAATCACCAAATGGGTGAAAATTAACATATATCTAAATAACCCATGAGTTAAAGATAAAAATGACAGCAGAAAGTAGAAAATATTCTATCAAAATGATAACAAAAATACATCAAAAGTTACGGGGTACAGCTAACAAGTTGCTTACAAATGCCTCCATTTGAAAAGAGAAAAGGCTTAAAAATGATGTAAGGTTTCATCTTCAGAAGTTAGAGCATGTGTGAATGAAAATCAAAGTGAAGGGGAACTAACTTCAATAGAAAAGAGAAGACAGACTCTTCAAGCTTTCTACAGGGTTTTGGTAATTTTGTTCAATTTTGATGGCAGTTTCTAATCAGTTACTCAACTTCTACAGAAAAGCCTGATGAGACTGTTTTTCTCCTGCCTTGGGAAAGTTAACAGTTTTATTGAGATACAATTCATGCACCATACAATTTACCAATTTAAAATATACAATTCCATAGGTTTTAGTATGGTTGTAGAGTTTTGCATTAATACCATAATCAATTTCAGAACAATTTTTTCACCCCCACTTGTGGTTTGAATGAGAAAGGCTCATATTTTTGAAGGCTTGGTCTCTGGTTGGTAGAACTATTTAAGGAAGGATTAGGAGGTGTAGCCTTGTTGGAGAAGGTATGTCATTGGGGCTGGGCTTTGGGGGTTCAAAAGCTCACACCAGGCCTAGTCTCTGTCTGACTCCAATGAAAACTCTAAGCTACTGCTCCAGCACCATGCCTGTCTGCCATGCTCCCCACCCCACCGTCACGGTCATAGACTCACCCTCTGAAACTGTAAGTAAGCCCCCAATGAAATGTTTTAAGTTGCCTTGGTCATGGTGTCTCTACACAGCCATAGAACAGTAACTGAGACACCACCTAAAAATATTTATAAGCTTGTAGCCATTAACCCTTTTCGCCCATGCCTTAGCAATTACTAATTTATGTCATGTATCCACAGATTGTCTGTTCGGGGCATCTCATATGTATGGAATCATATAACCTGTGCTCTAGTGAGTCTGAGTTTTTTCAACTGGCATAGCATTTTTAAGTTTTCCCCTTGTTGCATTATGCACCAGTACTTCTTTCTTCTTTATTGTCTGCTTTTCAAGACATAACAGTAAAGGTACAGGAATCAAAATGCTATGGAATCAGTCTAAGTGCAGAAGAGAATCCAGAAATAAAAGTGCCAGCACAGCGACTCAGCAGGTGAATGAGCTTACTTACCCAGAACTCAGTTAAAGGCAGAAGGAGAAAATCAACTCCACAAGGCTGTCCTCTGACCTCCACATGTGTCCTGTGGCACCCATCCATCATGCACATACACACACATACCAAATACCATAGGAAAGACAGACTTCCCAACAAAGATTGTTGGAACAATTTGATATCCATGTTATTTCAAAAACAAAATAAAACTTCCCTGTCACATCACACTATGATTAATTCAACCAAAACACACAAGCTAAAACTAGAAATATTTAAGAAGAAAACATAGGATAATATCTTTACAATTTTTTAGACATGCCTAAAATTCACCAACTGTAAGAAAATGAAAAAGTGAACTTCATTAAAATTGAACATTTCTCTGGCAGGGTACTATGGCACATGGCTACACTCCCAGAATTTGTGAGGCAGAGAAAGACAAGAGGGAGGATGGACGGTTTCATATCATTATAAGCTACAGAGCAAGATCCTGTTTTCAAACCAAACCAAACCAAACCAAACTAAACCTATTTTTTATCACTAAAGAATTAAAAAAAAAAAAAAAAAAAAAAAAAAAGACAGCTGGACGTGGGTGTAAGCCTTTAATCCCAACACTCAGGAAGCACAAGTAGATGGGTCTCTATGAGTTCAAGGCCACCTGGTCTACACAGCAAGTTTCAGGCTATTGAGACCCATCTTGAAAACAAAGAAACAAAGGACCAAAACAACAAAAAAGAACACAAGATGTGGATAAAATCACTGAAATATATAGTATGTGCAAGGGGCACCAACATAGCTCAGGGGGCAATGAGCTCACCACACAAGCCTGGCAACCTCAGCTCAATTCCTGGAACCCAGGTAAAGGTGGAGGAGAGAAACAATGCCACAAATTTGACCTCTGACCTTGACATCCACATCACGGCACACAAGCACCCATTTACACAAATGTACACATACATATACACAGTCAAAAATTCTAAATGAATACAAAAAACAACCCAACTTTTGAAAAATGACAAAGTTTGAGGTCTTCACAGAAGAGCATGCTCAAACGCCTACATGAGATTTTCATTATTCATCAGGAAAATGCAGATGAAAACCATATATAACATGGACTCCATCAACACATACAGCAAATATCTAAAATAATTTAAACCTTTGCTCCCTTTCTGTTCCAGATCATGTTCAAAAACGAAGAGAAGAAAAACCAAAACAAAGCTCGGGTAAAAAGAAGACAATTCTGGAACCCTGAAAATGTGGACTAGCTAAGGAGAAAAGTGGGTGATTGCCAAGGGTTTGCTGAGACCTTTGAACGGGGAGGAAGCAGCAATATGATCCCCTTGGAAATGTCAGACCTTTCTCGAGAGTACACAAGTTTTAAGGGGTTCTGGAGGCTCTCATAGATCTGGGGTTAGCAGAAGGGATAGGGGAGACAGGAGCAGCCCTCTGATTTGGACAGCTGCCATGGTCCAGAGGGCTGCAGCTGCAGCAGTTTCGGGGCAAGTGATATAGAAAGAATAATCAGCTTGATAGCTGATGCTGATACAGCTTCTCAACTCCAGGAGGAAAGACGAGGGAGATTTCCTGCTTGACGTCAGTGGACTGATAGAGCACTGTGACAAGTTTACCTTTGGATTCTTGCCTTCTTTGGCTAACAATGCCCGAAGTCTTTCTTGTGAAGGTGGTGCAATGAAGATGATATATGGTTTCAAATCCGAATTCCGGAGGGTCTTCAAAGACTGTAAAGATATTTGGGTTTTAGAAATAACTCCCATCATGGAACTACTTCTCAATAATATATATTGTTAAGATGTCTATAAATATTTCCAAGCATTTTACCATAAATCGTACCCGTAACATTCTGAGATAGTATCTTCATTCACTGTAAAAGTATAAATATAAATTCACATATATTATGTAAGCCTAGTGTTCTATATACTGAAATAGAGGTAAAAGACATTGAAGGGATTACAACTGTATAATAAATCACGTGGATTATAATAACCATATTAAAATTCATTTTTGAGGAATCAGAATCCGGGCAGTTGCCTTTCTAGGTGAAGCAAAACCAGAGAGAAAAACTTCCTATACACAGGCCAAAGAGACCCAGGACAAGACAGATTGTTTGCAGTCAGACACGGGACTCACACTGTCCTATCACTGCACTGCTGGGCACGTCAAGTTGAGTACTCTAACCAGCAGTATTAGACAGACACGCCCTTTCTTATGTGAAGAAGCATTAACATGCTCAACTATTTTAAGTCTTATGGTAATATCTGTTAATCCAAATAAAGAATTCTAAAAGAAATTTCAAAGTTTTCTTAGCCTGGTGGTGGTGGTGGCGGCGGCGGCGGCGGCGGCGGCGGCGGCGGTGCACACCTTTAATCCCAGCAATTGGGAGGCAGAGCCAGGCAGACCTGAGTTCGAAGCCAGTCTGGTCTACAGAGCGAGATCCAGGACAGGCACCAAAACTATGCAGAGAAAAAAACAAAACAAAACAACAACAAAGAAAGTTTCCTTAAATAAAATGTTTATGACTGAAATAGCACAAACCTAGTGCCTCTGCCCTCTAAAAACCCAAATCCAAAACGAACAAAGAGAAAACTAATTACTATCTTAGGAAGCCATTTAAGAGTCAACTTCTGTCTGTGTAAATCTACTTAATGCCCACTGATGTTGTGGCTTGAGTTGGTATCAGCAACAGACTCAGCCACATTAATTAAAGTTCTATGTTAAAGCTGAATCATTTATAAAAAGTAGAACATTTCCATAGCAAACACAATCTTTAAAACTCCAAATTTTGAAGGTAGCATTTAAAATGTAAATCTAAGATGCATTGGCTGGTAATTTTAAGTGTGGATTATTCTATCAAATAGGTGAATCTAAGGTCTTCTTACTCAGATAATACTGAGTCTTGACTGGGACCTGTGTGGCCTTTAAAACTAAGATTAACCTTTGAATTTTCTAATTTTCCTCAGATCAGAAAAGATAGTTTCTAGAGACTTAAAGTATAGTCAGTACCAGAGTTAAGTATATTTTTAAGTTTCAAAAATATGTACATGTTGCAAGTGACAGAGATTTAGTGACATATTTGATTTTAGAAAATGAATGGAAAATTGCACGAGAACAAACATAGTCATTCTTGGACCCAAATACAGTTTTTGTTTTGTTTTTTTTTTTTTTTTTTTTTTTTTAACTAGATTACTTAACAAAATATGCCCTTCAAGTTTAACACTCTAAAACACAATTCTAGCTTTACCTGTGTTCGAAGACTTAAAAGACAGATTTTGCCAGAGTTGATGACTTGTCGTACAGAATCTATGCTGGTTCCATACAGATTTTTCTCAAATTCACCATGCTCGATGAACTTGCCAGCTGCTACATCTGCCTCAAACGCTTGCCGTGACACAAAGTGGTAGTCTCTACCAGCTACTTCGTGGTCCCGTCTATTCCGAGTTGTATCTAAACAATCACAATTAGATAAAAACCATAAACACAAGGGGCTGGACAGAGGGCGGCTAACAGTATAGTCTGGCCTTTCCGTAAGACCTGAGTTCGGTTCCCAACACTCACATCAGGTGGCCCATAGTTCCAGGGTAAATGGAGCCCTCTTCTGCTCACCACAGGCAAATGCACTAACATGTACACACCCCTTCCCCAACATACATATAAGTAAAATAAATCTTTAATAATAATATTAATAATATGGGTCAGTGTGGAGAGGAAGGATAAAACCAGGAAGAATTTTTATTTTATAACACAAATTATGAAATAATGAGGAAATGTTAAGGGCCTGTGTATTTAGCACTGTTCCTATAGAGTCATGAACAAAAACATTTACAGTGTCTTACTAGTTAGCCTTAGTTACCTTGATCCATTTTGTTTATACTGTAAAACACCACCAACTCACCTCTTCTTAAAGTTTATTTCAGTAAGAGTAGGTACTATGTAATCTGAAATTTCTTTTCAGAAATTAGGTCTAAATTGCTATCTTCAACATCAGTTTAAGAATGAAGAATTCAGTTTCCCATGAAATAGGGAAATGGGCCTAAACTAAAATTTATTTAGAAAATTTCCTAGTGCCATACACTCGGGACAATTTTAAGTCCTCAAGACCTACCTTTAATAAAAACCTGCCAACAGGTTTGGTTAAAAAAATTTCCTCTTTCATTGACAACACTGTTTCACTAAATGTCATTGAGATTCTGAGTAGAGCACAGGAAAACGGGAATGTGTCCAGACTTACGAGGGACTGCAGATGCAAAGCGGTCCTTTTCTTTGTTCATGAGTCTCTGACGCAGCTCATTCTGGCCACAGTTCTGGGGACCAATCAAGATAATAGGTCTTTTCCTATTTGCTGGCTGATGGTAAAGTGACATCTCCTCATACGTTAAGATCTCTTCATTGTCATAATCTTTGGGAGAGAAAGAGTTAAGAATTTCAGCTATAACTAATGCCATGTCATAAAGATATACTTTCTTACATAGAATAGCTAAGTTTTGTTCGTGCTGTTGTGTTTGTTTCTGAGTTAGGAGCTTACTCTGTAGCCCAGGCTAGCTTCAAACTTGTGGTGATCCTCTTGCCTCAACCTCCCAAGTTCTGGGATTACAGGTGTTTAAGCCACCCTGTCTGATTTAAAAGTTACTAGTTTGCAGTGAGTACTGTACCAGAGGGGACTGTAGGGATAAGTTTATGGGACATGTGTCATTTTCATAGACTCCACTTAATAGGGCTCCTTTTAGGATCAGCTATAAATGGAGAGCAAGCATGGACAAACATCTGCATAACGTGGCTACCACCAGTATATCTGAGAGGGCTAGAATGCTTTCCTGTAGGTACACAAGTTAAAAATACATTATATTTCTACTACTTACCTTTAATCCAGAATCATGACTCAAAATACAAACTGTAAGGAGTGGGGTGACATCTTAAAAACCCAAGATACACATGAAGCCAAAGCCATCAAGTCAGAACAAATGCAGGCAATTAACAGCCAGCATGAGGATGAGGCACCAGGAAGTTCCATGAGGGAGGGAACCTTTTAAGTCTTGCTCATGTCTAGCATAGATTTGGGGCTCAGACTGTTTAAATTTCAACTCAACTGTTTAATTAGCTGCAACAATTTAAACAGAAACTTTAATATCTGAATTTGAATCTCTTAGTCTGCAACCTCAAGAAATTTACTGTGAGACGAAAGTACATCGTTTATTGCTATAGAGCACAGCAGGTACTTTCAGTAACAATGACAATTGCTTCTTTTCTCAGTCACTTTTCTTCTGAGCTTCTTCTAACGTGTACAGTCACGCTGGTGACATTCTGATTTCCAGACTTAGTCTCGTCTACATCTGGGGGCTCCAGTCTAGAAGCTCTAGAGCTGTACTTATCACCTTGAGTCTGTTTTAAGAAATAAAATAAGAGCTGCTGGGACGTGGCTCAACAGTGGAACACTTGCCTCACAGAAAGAGATCGGGAGTGGAGGCAGAAAGAAAAGGAAATGAAGAAAACAGGGCTCATCTCCACTTAGATCTGCAATGTACTAGCAAACAAAGATATTAATCAGTTTTAGCCAGTAAGATAAGAAACTTATTGACTCTTCTTAGTTACATAATATACCACGCATAAAGGAAGCTTGCTTTAGAAAACAATGATTAAAGCTGATTGAATTTTAGATTCAGCATTATATAGAGTATCTAATAATCTACCTGGGTGGTGGTGGTACACACTTTTAATCCCAGCACTCAGCAAGCAAAGGCAGGCATCTCTGTTGAGTTCTAGGACAGCCTGGTCTACAGAGTGAGTTTCAGAAGAGCCAGGGCTACACAGAGAAACCTTGTCTCAAAACACAAATAAACAAGAATACCTAATAATCCTAAATTTTGCTTTAGTAGTTTAATTTATGCTTCATATTCTTGAGAATAAGCCTTGCAGCTTTTAAAGGAGTGCTTCTGACTTATTCCTTGGTTTTTCTAATGTGGACCAAAGCAGGGCTGAGGAATTTGAAAGCAATGAAGACCAATCACAAAGGTAATGAGTCCAGAGAAGCAAATGAGAAAAATCACAGGTGGTGGTGACAGCTGACCTAGATTGTAGGTGCCCCAGTCAGGGCCATAGTTGTCAGTCAGTACAGAAAACTGCTGTCCCTGGGAACAGAACCCCAGTGTTAACTGAGTTCTGCATTTTCAGAGATGTTATGACTTTATAACTTCTAATCTTAGCAATCTGTAAAGATAAAAAAAAAAATTCCTGTGTGCTGGCCTTAGCCAGTAAGCAGTGTGCTCTGTAGAATGAGCTGCTTTTGTGACTTAAGATACCGTTGACGAACTTATTTTACTTCAAACACATTTTTTTTTAAAAAAAAAAAAAAGAAAATTGTTAGAGACAAGTAATAGTTTTGTAAAAACTTTAAGAAAAAAAAAAAACCTTACAGGAAACAATTGAATATTACAAATGTTATAAACACAACTCCTGCTATACCTGAGATTAGAACTTACCATCATTTTTATTGGCGTTATATAAAACCTTTTTCCTCTTCTTTTTGTTCTTCTTTGCACACCACAGTTTTCCTGTTGATTAATTAAAAATAATTATAAATACAGTATTTATTTCCTTAAACAATGCTATTTCAAACTGATCTAAGATTTAACACATACTGTTCACAGAACTATTTTTCATTTGTCATTTCCTATTAATTACACACTATAATATTTTCATCTTTTCTTACATCCAAAGATAATGTGTTCTGGCCAGGTGGCAGTGGTGCACACCTTTAATCCCAGCACTGGGGAGGCAGAGCCTGGCAGATCTCTGTGAGTTCAAGGCCAGCCTGGTCTACAGAGAGAGTTCCAGGACAGGCTCCAAAACGACACAGAGAAACCCTGTCTTGGGAGGAAAAAAAGAAAAAAAAAAGATATTGAGTTTTGCCTCTAATACTCCTTTCTCTCTTGATAATTCTAGTGTGTATATTCAACATGGTTCCAGATGAAAACCCAAGACTCTTGTTTTTACTAATACCAAATGTAAGTCTCTAACCTGATTTCTCTGGCTCCTTATCTTCTTCTATGGTTTGCTTCATGGCTTCCCTTTGCTGCTGAAAGCTTTTCCCTTAATAACACAAAGAGAAAGAACAGTGAAACATTTAAGATAAAAGGATAAAAATATTTTTAATGAGAGGAAACATTAGAAGTAATTTTTTATACTGCCTTCCAAACCCTTCTGCCAACACAAGAATAATTCCAGCTAAGATATATAGCCTACAAATGTCCTTGAAATAAAAAAGTTTATTTTTAATTATGTGGGGGGAGAGTGTGCGGGGGTGGGGGTTGGGGGGGTGCAATGTGGATTCTGGAGACCAAATCTGGGTCCTTTGAAAGAGTAGTATGTACTCTTAATTGTTGAGTCGTCTTTCTGCTCCAAGCCTACAAATGTTTAAGTTTTGACCCAGCTTATCAATCTAATCATATGTATTATTTATTTATTACATATTATAAAAAGATAAATAATCGACAAATATCAGAAAACCTAATGGTTGAACTTTAAATAAAGTTTCAATGAACATTACTATATATAAAGTACCATGCTGGGACAGATAATGCTTCTGCTCACTGAGGATTATCTCAAATCAGACATATAATTCTAGACTTTAACTTTCGAAGTAATATGCAGCAGGCATTCTTCATTTTCTGCTTCTAAGACACCATCAACATACATATTCATTGGCATTTATTATTCATAATTTCTCTTGTTTTCATGTATGTATGTGTGATAATGATTTCACTTCTACGTTTATTACCAATGATACAGACAAGTAGAAAAGATTTTAATGTAAGAGGTGACTAACCTTCATCTTCTCAGATCTCTGCCTTCAGGTAATTAGGGGAGGAGATGGTAAGGGTTTTGATTCCAGGCCTCTGTATAGCTAAGTACATGTCCTACCACTGGGTTGTGCCCTCAGTCCTTCAAATGCTTTCAATCTTGTCTCTTACCTGGAACAAGTCCAGCTAGAGGCTGATTGTCTTCATCCCCCTCTCTATAGGCCTGCCACCAATTCGGATCTTCTTGACTGATCACATGAAGTATATCTCCTTTTTGAAAAGACAGACCTAACTCTCGACATGGAACATAAGGGTCATCTGAAGGGTCATAGTCAAAATGAGCTTTTACATGGATCTGAAACATAAAAAAGGTAAAAATAGAGCAAGAATAAATAAAATGGTAAAGTAAAATATCTAGCACAAATGTAACGTGTGTTAGAGCAGTGCAGAGAAATGAACTAAAAGGGCACTTAGTTAAGTTACAATGCTTTAGGGTAGGATTCACTTAAGCTCATCTGTCGATATCTCTGTAGACTACAAAGAAATAGAAGAGTATTCCAGCTGGGTTATTGTTAACAGCTAACAAAGGGCAAGTTAAGCAGAATAGAAACAATTTGACCTGTGAAAACAGTGGTCCTCACTCAGTAAGGTACGCAGCTTCTAAAGCACCACTATGAGAAAAGGCAGATTAATCTCACCAGGTTCCATGGAAGTGTCCATTTCCCCGGGGCTGTCGTAGCTGGCGGGCTTCATGATTGGTGCAACTGTGCCTTAGTTGCTCAGTGTTTCTTTTAAAAGTGTATGTAACTAGCACGTTCCACACTGCTAAATTATCTAAATCAGGATGGTCAACTGGGAAAAATATCCTTACCATTTTTGACCCAAATCTATGCAATCAATCCATTTATAGAAAATAAAATACAAAGAACTAGTGTTTCTAGAAATAAGGACAATGTTTATGCTGGGCATGGGGTGGACTACAAGGCGAATAGTGGCTAAAGGGGATTCAAGGTTGGGATTTTTGATGCAGATGACATTGTGGTTCTTTAATTGGGTGTTATCTGCAAATACAGTAACGATCCTTTGTCCAAGTTGCAAGTGGGGTCTGTTTACTAAGAGGGTTCCCTAGGGAACCTTCTATTCTTGATAAGAAAACAGACATTTGATGTAATCATATGCTACACAGCTTATGCATTTAGTATATTCAGAGGCAGGCTTACCATCGATAGTGGTAGACTATTTTAACTCTCCTGTACTCAATACTGATGAGGGACTATTCCTGTTCTCTCCCTATTCCCCAATCGCACATCTAAGGAACCACTGATAAATTTCTTACCTATAGATTTACCTATTTTTGGATAGTATATAAATGAACCAGTAAAGGCCTTTTGACTGGCATGAGTTTTCCAAGTTCATCTTTGTTGTATCATATACTCACACTTTAGCCTTTTTTTTTAATCAAATAATATCTCAGTGTACAAACAAACTACACTGTATTTTCTGATGTTGCTGGTAGCTATTTTAAAGTTTTTTTTTTTTTAACTTTTTGGATCTTATAATACTTGCACGAATATTCATGTGCAAGTTGTTCTATGAATATATGTTTCTAATTATCTTCAATATATACTTAATAGAAATTGTTGGGTTGTACAGTAATCAAGTCTATCATTTAATAGAGCTGAGTTAAATATTTAACATGCAGCAATACACTAAAGTAATGAGTTACATATATTTGTAAAAGTACCTTTTTCCTCAATGTTACTGAGCTAAAGTCAATTATAACTGTAAACATCAATGTCAAGAATAACAAAAATTCTGAGACTAAAATAATTGTATATTTTACTTTTAAAAAGTTCAAAGTTTACTACATTTTAAATGTTGATATTTTATACTTATTCTAATAAAATCACCCAAATGCTCTGTTTTTACTTATCACTCTATATTCAGTGAAGTTTCTGATACAGAAGAGTATACGTCAAGGAACAATAAATAATAAATATTTAAAAGTTACTTACTACAGTTTCTTTAGCAGGAGGAGGCTTGATTTGTTGACTAGGAATCAGAACAAATGTCAAAGTACCATGCATATCAGACTGAAACAGAAAGGTTAAACTACTTTAGAAATCTTTATGAAAATCATTCCACTATCTTATTATACTCCCTAAACAGGATGATCTCAGTCCTCCAGGAAAACATTTTCCATTCTCAGATGCTGTCTTTCCCAGATTTAGTCTTTCTGTTCTACTGTTTACCGTACTGAGTTGTACAGCTAGGTTCATAATTATTGCTGAGTACAGAACTAGCTGTTTTCAGACATACCCAGCCTAGACAGCAATCACCACAAATTTTGGTCATAACAAAACAGGGAACAATGCTCAACCTAAGACACCCACCAATGAAATGGGCTGCAAGTGACACCCAATGACACTTTGCTCTACCAGAGCAATGGGCTAAGATTTGGTGGAAATGAAGATATGGATATTTTCTAGCTTTTACAATAGATATCAGCAGGCAGTAGACATACTACTGTATCAACTGATGCTAAATAATTAAGAATATAAATACTGTTTGTCTCTGGGAGTACTGGCTGATGCTTCTAATCCCAGCACTTAGGAAGCCATGGGAGGAGAATCACCAAAAAGGTCAGTCTAGGCTACACAGTAAGTTTTACCTCAGCCTAGATTAAGAGTGATACCTTATCTCCAAAGAGAAAAATCATAATTTGTACTTCTGTACAATATGATCAAAAATTGTTCTCAAAAAGACAATTATTCTGAGTGTGGCAGCAAATGACTTTAATCCCAGTACTCAGGAGGCATGGGTAGGTGCATCTCTGTGAGTTCGAGGCCAGTCTAGTCTACATAGTGAGTTCCAGGACAGCCAGAATTTCATACAAAATGAATGAATGAATAAAAGAAAGAAAGGAGGAGAGAGGGGGAGGGAGAGAAGGGGAGAGAGGGAGAGAGAGAAAAGAAAGAAAGAAGGGAGGGAGGGAGGAAGGGAAGGAGGAAGGGGAGGAAGAAAGAGAAAGCAAGAAAAAAGAAAGAGAACGAGAAAAAGATGGTTCATCAACTAAGATCACTTGTAGCTCTATCAGAGAATTTGGGTTTGATTTCCAGTACCCATAGGGTGGCTCACAACCATATGTAACTCTAGTTCCAGGGGATCTTAATGCCTTTTCAGAATTTCTCAGTTATCAGGCATGTACATGGAGCCATACATACATGAAAACAAAACACTTTACACATAAAATAAATAAATCTTAAAAAATTATTTTTATAAAGGTAATTAGAAATGAGAACCTGATTATACTAGCACTGCCCAACAGAATTTCCTCAACAGATATGTGCTGTGGCCATCTTTCAAGATGACAGCCATTAACTACACTATAAATCTTGGTCAATTGTAGCTAGTGAAAATGAGAAACTGAATTTTAATTTAATTTACCAGGCATGCACAGGGTGTACAGACACGCATAAAATAAAGACAAATCTTTAAAAAATAATAGAAGGAAAAATAAAGTTGTTATAATAAAGTGCAAATTAAATAAACAAACCCAAACCCAAAAATAAAATAACAGAAATTGACAAATACTGTAAAGTTAGGCTAAAGACTATCTTATACTCAGTGCTCTGAAATAATCCTTTCTAAGTTTAATAACAAGACAGGTTTTCAAAGGAATAGATTATTACTCTACAGTCTGAACGTACCAACAAGTCAAACACCTCATTGACATCTTTCCCCCGAATTTCAATGCCGTTGATCTCTAGAACTTCATCGCCTTCATGTAGGAGTCCACTCTTCTCTGCGGCTCCTCCTTTCACTATCCGGCTGATGATGACAGAGTCCATTTCATTACGAACTGTGGCACCCTAAAAACACCCAACATCTAATTTAAACATAAAAATGTAATTTTTGTTAAGAATTTCACTTTTAAATTCTATTTATTTAATCTAATAAAACTAGCCTTTAATTTATCTTGAGAATAAATTTACTCACATTGCACAGTAATAACTGTAATTATACATGAAAGCAAAGCATCCCCTCAAACATTTTCTGCTTCAGAAATACTTTATTCATTAAAATTCTGAAATCACACAGATTTCTGGAGCATATAATAACAGAAAATGTATTCAGTGTTTAAAGACATAAAATGGTAATTGTTTTCTTCTGGATCCTATTTCAACAACTAGAAAACATCTAGGCATAATTAATAAACATAGTGCCTAACTATAAGGAATTTCTTAAAATTCAAAATACAATTATGGGATAAATAGCAATATGGTTAATTATGCAAATGTTAAATACAGCTGCAGCCATCTCACATTAAAATGTATTAAATACTAATATTTATTATACAAATTTGAAGAACAGTGAAAAAATATACACTCAAAAGCTAGAAATGTAAGATACAAGATAAAACTTATTTTCTGGGGCTCAGTGATTAATAGCCCTCGCTGTTCCTTCAAAGGACCTCAGTTTTGTTCCCAGCACCCACACTGGACAGCTCACAAACCCCTGTAACTCCAAAACCAATTCCTTTTCCTGGCATCTTCATGTTCCTGCATGTATGTGGTACACATACATACACTCTAGCATATACACATACACACAACGAATAATTTTCTTAAGAATTTACTAACATTGTCATAACTTTCCTTTTTATTCTCCTGGAAGGAGCTAGTTACATAAACTGCTTATACATTCTTTTTAAAAATTATCTTTATTACTCTATTTGTGTGTGTATGTTGTGTGTATTTGTATGTGCATGCTCATTTGTGCATACCCCAGAAGTCCTAAATATAACACCAGCAGCACGGATACTAAGCACAACAATTCATAAATGGGACCTCTTAAAACTGAGAAGCTTTCGTAGGGCAAAAGATACAGTCAGTAAGACAAAAAGACAGCCTACAGAATGGGAAAAGACCTTCACCAACCCCACATCTGACAGAGGCCTGATCTCTAAAGTATATAAAGAACTCAAGAAACTAGACATCAAAATACTGAACAATCCAATTTAAAAAAATGGGCTAAAGAGCTAAACAGAGAATTCTCAAAAGAAGAATCTCAAATGGCTGAAAGACATTTAAGGAAATGCTCAACATCCTTAGTTATCAGAGAAATGCAAATCAAAATGACTCTGAGATACCACCTTATACCTATCAGAATGGCTAAGATCAAAAACACCAATGACAGTCTATGCTGGAGAGGATGTAGAGCAAAGGGAACACCCCTCCACTGTTGGTGGGAATGCATACTTGTACAACCACTGTGGAAATCAGTATAGCGGTTTCTCAGAAAATTGGGAAATCGATCTACCTCAAGACCCAGCCATACCACTCTTGGGCATATACCCAAGGAATGCTCAATCATACCACAAAGATACAAACTCAACTATGTTCATAGCAGCACTATTTGTAATAGCCAGAACCTGGAAACAACCTAGATGCCCGTCAGCTGAAGAATGGATTAAGAAAATGTGGTACATATACACAATGGAGTACTACTCAGCAGAGAAAAACAATGACAGCATGAAATTTGCAGGCAAATGGATGGAACTAGAAAATATCATCCTGAGTGAGGTAACCCAAACCCAGAAGAACAAACATGGTATGTACTCACTCATAAGTGGATTCTAGATATAAAGCAAAGAACAATCAGACTGCAACCCACAGAACCAGGGAGGCTATATAGCAGGGGGGACCCTAGGATGACTGAGGCTTATAATAAGTTTTGGTTTTACTCAATTACTGGGTAAGACTCAATCAAACATTTCACTATTAGGATAAGAATTTGTACTGTATCAAGCCGATAATAGAAAAATAAATAAATAAATAAAATATTTTTATTACCCTATTTGTGTGTGTATGTTGTGTGTATTTGTGTGTGTACGCTCGTTTGTGCGCGCCCCAAAAGTCCTCAGTCACTCACATATTTGGAGACAAGGTCACTAAACCCAGAGCTGACTGATTAGCTAGGCTGGTGGCTAGGCTCCAGAGAAGTCTGCTTGTCTCTGAGAGAGTTGGGATCACAGACACATGCCATCATCTTGGATCTCCAGGTCCTCATGCTTGGATATCAAGCATGTTCCAATTAAGCCATCTACCTAGCTCCCAAAGATTAGATTTTCTAGCTGTAGTTGTAAAGAGTAAGTTGGAAGAAAATTAGTTATCTCTTCTTGATCCTCAATAGGTATTTTATAAGCTATTATTTTCACTATATCATGAATGAGAAAAGGTAATGAAATTTGTTTTGCAACCAATAAGGGTTTTGAGCAAGAGCATATTAGAACTCCAACAAATTAACCCACAAAGAGAAAACTCTCCAGGAACATAACAGGATCTTCTGCTGTGCACCATATGAGACCTTTGTATAGAAAAACATCTCAGATCAGACGTGGGAACACTTACCAATGGAATATCACGAGCCTTTTCTATACGAACTATTTTTACAGTTTCTCCTCCATACTGGCCGATACTTTCATAAACTCTCTCATCTGTAATGGGCTCTAGCTGCATTTCTTGCTCAGCAACCTTATCATGGGCCAGTAACAGTGCCTGTTTCAAAGAAACCCACAGTATTTTAAGGAAGAGCACAACTGTAGTAAGACTTAGTTCTCTCATACACATAGTATTATGACCAAGTCCTTAAGGGCTTAAAATGCAAGATAATCATGCAAGGAATTTCTGCCCAGTTTTAAAATAAGCTATTTAAAAACATGATTTGGATAGTTTTACATATGAAAAATGTATAGCTCAACAATAATTACTTTGCAGTGAGGTTACAAACACAAATATTAGAAACATATACAACGTTCTGTGCTTTCTTTACCTGAATATGTGGAGCATTTAACAAAGCAGTTAATTCTTGTCCTTCCTTTTGATGGACTGGCTTTAAGACAGTTTGTACCTAAGAAATTAAAAAAATTTTTTT
Organism: Peromyscus maniculatus bairdii; assembly: GCF_049852395.1. Lineage (NCBI taxonomy): Eukaryota > Metazoa > Chordata > Mammalia > Rodentia > Cricetidae > Peromyscus > Peromyscus maniculatus. The sequence goes on along the minus strand of NC_134865.1, from coordinate 51,039,269 downwards.
TTTCTGATTCATAGGAATTAACAGCAGCATCTATGTAACATCGTACTTTCATTTTTTTAAAAAAAGATTTATTTATTATGTATAGAGCATGTATGACTGCAGGCCAGAAGAGGACACCAGATCTTATTACAGATAGTTGTGAGCCACCATGTGGTTGCTGAGAATTGAACTCAGGACCTCTGGAAGAGCAGTCAGTGCTCTTAACCTCTGAGCCATCTCTCCAGCCTAGTACTTTCATTTTTAAGTGAGAATCAAAATGGCAAAAATCACTTATGGGGAAGAAAAACACTAAACAAATATATGAATAAAAACCCTTTCCCACAGATCTTTCGATTTTGTTATGGGTAAAAATTACATTTTGAAAGCATTCTCCAAATGTGGTACTTCCATCTACAAGTGAGCCATTTCAAGTTCCAAAGCTTCTCCCAACATAGCATAAAGTACATTAAGGATGGCATGACAGAATACCTGCTTACCAGTTAGTTACCACACTACTTGAGAGATTTTAAAGCCTATGTGTTTTTGAGATAGGGTTTCTCTGTGTAGTTTTGGTGCCTGTCCTGGATCTCGCTCTGTAGCCCAGGCTGGCCTTGAACTCACAGAGATCCGCCTGGCTCTGCCTCCTGAATGCTGGGATTAAAGGCGTGCACCACCACGGCCTGGCTAAGTCCTATGTTTTAAGAACTACATAAAAAATCTGAGATGTCAATTTAAAGTTATAGACTTACAAGATAAACGTAGTGACGTTGGACAAAGTGTTCTTAAGATAAACTCCCACAGTCATGATACATTTTTGAGGCTCCTGTGTCTTAGGCAGGCTCTTCAAAGACTGACTAGATGCCCTCAATCTGTGTCTGCATTTGTGTTCTGTCTTTCCTAACAATGCTGGATGGCTTAACTTACCATAGGTGTTGTCTACTTTCTCATCCTTTGCAGAGAACCAGCTTCTAATGTAATGATTATCTATTCTTCCTATTAAGAAATTTAATTAGTCTTTCCTATTTCCTTGGTTTCTAGTTACTTGAACTAAAAATTAAGTCCACTTATTTGCAATTCTGTCTTTTACCAATGAATACTGAGGTAGGTATGTTTCTCTGTACATCACTTTCTCTCAAAGATTTTATTCTATGCTCTTACTGTTTATGTCTCTTTTTTGCCTTTGTACCTCCAAACCCCACAGCCACTCCGGAATGGTACACTGAAACAACATGGATTACAAACCAACATTTTCACTATTAGTGAAATTGTAAGAGTAATCAATGATTAGAGCAGGAATTCTATATCCTTTACAGCTATTTGATTAGCAATTCTCCAATTAAACCTATCAGATGATAAGATGAGGACCAATTTTACCACAACAAGCATAGCAAAGCAGTGAGAAGAGCTGGAGAGGTGGCTCCACAGGCTTGCTATTCTTGTAAAGGATTGGAGTTGGATTCCCAACACCCAAAGCTGGCAGCTCACAACCACCTGTAACTCCAGATCAAGGGGATCGGATGCCTTCCTCTGGTCCCTGCAAGCACCCACACATACACGTACACACGTACACATGTGTACACGTGTACACGCACACACACACACACACACACCCCAAAATACTGTGATACTACTGGGTGTGGTGGTGCATGCTTAATTCTCCTCACTCCACAGGCAGGAGGGAGGATCCCTGTGAATTCCAGGTAGGCCAGGGCTAACCAGTGAAATACTGCCTAACAAACAAAGTGCCGAAAACTACCCTGTCCCCAGTTTTGGTACCTAGAAACTACAAGACAGTGCTTTCCTTTTGAAACTTCATGAAAACTACCACATGAAGTTAACTTAAAATTTATAATCCCTGACCAAAACACCTTTTGACTGCTGGAGAAAGCAATTCTGAGAAAGACAGTTTTGAATTAATAATGTATCAAGACTTTATAAAAGCTACAAATCAACTCAATAATAATATTCTATGTGCAACACTTCCCCCGCCCCCATTTCTACTTTTAAGTCAGTTCCTAAACATCTCTGAAATTTTTCTTAAAAAACAAACAAACAAACAAAAAAAAAAAAAAAAACAAAAAAAAAACTAGGCCGGGCAGTAGTGGCACACACCTTTGATCCCAGCATTCAAGAGGGGAGGCATTTGGATCTCTGTGAGGGAGTTCGAGGCCAGCCTGTTGTACAAAATGAGTTCCAGGACAGTCAGGACTGTTACACAGAAAAACCCTGTCTCGAAAAACTAAAAACAAAACAAACAAAAACATAGAACTCTGATAAATACCCCTTTCTCTACCAGCAAGCCCAGATATTATCTTTTCTAGTGTCAGTACACATCATCAGCTGTATTTACAAGGCTAAAGGAATTGAAGGACTGTTCTTATATGTTACTGGCCCCTTCCCACCAAGCTATAATCAGAATATATTAAAAACTCAAACTGCAAATATTTTACCGTGAAAACATCTGACCAAATAGTAAAGACAGAGAAATGGCCAATAACTGTGCAAAAATAGTCAGCAATCATGATGGAAATGCAAATTAAAACAAAACACCACCACACCACATATCTGAGGATCAGTAACCAGAAAGATGGCAAGATGGTTCAGTGGGTAGGTAAAGACACTTTCCACCAACCTGACAACCCAAGTTCAATTCTCAGAATACGCATGGTGGAAGAGGGAACGGACTCCTCAAAGTTTTGCTTTGAGCTCCACATTCACACTCCACAATAAACAAAAACATGTAAAAATAAATTTACAATGAATCAGTAATAGGAAACAACCAATCTCTCTCAACAGGTTTAAGAGACTAAACACTGTGGGATAGCTACACAATAGAATACTACTCAGAAAACATTACCAACTACGGAGGCTGGAACTTGGGTGCGTGGTAGTGTGCCTACCATGTGTGAAGTGTTGGGTTCAACTTGACACATGCACAAGAGATGAACCTCAAGATCACACTGAGCAGAGGACCTCGACAACTGTCATGGTTTGATGTGGAATTACCCCACAGGCTCATGCTGTTGGACATGTGATCCGCAAGTGGGGGTGCTGTGTTGTGAGGCAGTGGGCTGCTGATGGTTTCTGTGTGTATGTGTCATGGGTTATAGCCAGCTGTCCTACACTCCTGCCACAGTGAGCTACCTCAATGTTTCACCTTCCCAACCAGGATAAGCTATGTCCTCCCGAATCCTGTGAGCCCAAACGTATCTATTGAAGCTGCTTCTTGTCAGGTACTTAGCACACTGACAAGAAAAATAACTAATGCAGACACAAAAGAATAAATACTGTCTATTTATTTGACATGTTCATAAATGGCAGATTAGTAAAGCAGGAAGCAGATTAGCTATGACAAAGGGGCAAAAGAGTAGAAGAGATGATTACTGTCTGTTCAGGCCTTGAGTGAGCTCTGTGGATGGTGGATGTTTTAGTAACTTCCTGGCAGGTGGTAGATTGCACAGGTGTATACACAGATATTTACACTGAACCAACCACAAAACACCAGTTTTTAATAAATGCTAACTATATCTCAGTAAAACTGGACACACACACAGCACCGAGGACATACCAGCACTCTATGTATACAGTTACTCCTCAGTATCACACAGAATTAGTTACAGGAATTCTTGTTCCATACCCAAATCCATAGTCACTTGAGTTTCTTCTACAAAAAGGCAGAGTATCTGCATGTAACTAACATACTTTTCCATCCATATACTTTAAATTTTTCCCCTAGTAATATTACCTAATATAATGTAATAGTTGTGTAATATTGTGTAGGGAATAATAAGGAAAAAAAAACTGTGTTCAGTCCAGATTTAAATTCTTTTAGCAAACTAAGGCTGAATCTGAGGATGTACAGCCCAATGACATAGAAAGGCAATTATACATCCTTTTTGTTTGTTTTTGTACAGTGCTTTAGGACTGAATTCAGGGCCTCACACATGCTAGGCAAGCACTCTAGCACTGAGCTCTATCCTCCGCCCTGGTGGATAACTCTACACCTATTTTTACCAAAATGAGATCATGCTGTTCAAACTGGATCAGAATATTGGGTAACTCTTTTGATTTGATTTTCAATTATAAAACAGAAAATGACCACTGTCATCCTCACTGCCTCTTTCTCAGCCACTTACAGGATCAAGTCTAAGAACCTCGGCATTAAGTGTCCCCTTATTCTTGCCTTGTTCCTGGCCCTGGCATTACTCACGCCCTTAGGGTCCACCATAAAACCACTGTTGCCCACATATGCCACACTGTCTTCCCACAACCCCTGTGCTCATGCTAACACGCTAACACACACACACACACACACACACACACACACACACACACACACACACACACACCAGTATTTCAAAATAAAAAAAAAATCAAATTTTATTTCCTGATACGTTGATTTACATTTTACTCATAGATGTTTTTTGGATAAACAAAAGTTTATTTCATGAAATTCAAGTTACCAATCTTCTTTAAAAAAAGCATAACAACCACAAAATGTGCTTGTTTATTAATGTTTAAGAATTAGGTTATCAAAGATTTAATCTGGATCTTAGTATTTTCAATTTTTCGAAGTCTATTACTTATCACTTAGTAGTAAATGTTAACTGAGGTTTTGTTCACTTTCTTTACGGCAATGCTGGAGATGAAATCGAGGGCCCTCTACCACTGAGGGCCATCTCCAGCCCTTCAATGATACATACATAAATATTTAACTTTTAATATATTTATTTTCTCTGTGTGTGCGTGTGCGTATGTGGGTATATACACGCAATGGTACACATGTGATCAGACGCCAAATTGTAGGAGTTGAATCTTTCTTTCGACCATGTTTGTTCCAGAGATCAAACTCAGGATAGTAGGCTTGGTGGAAAGTGTCTTTACCTGCTGAGCCATTTCACCAGCCCTTAGCTTACATTTTCGTTATTAACAACAAAGACTACTACTACTATGTTGTTGTTGTTGTTGTTTTTTAGAAATTGTACTTGCTCCCAGTCCCTTTTCTGTATTTTATGCAGACTCAAAGAAGTACATTTTATTTGAGGTTTTCAGAATTATTTATTGTAAGATTAAAATAACCTGTAATTCTATAATAATGACAGAATGTATACTGTCCCGAAATCAGAGCTTATTCGTAATGCTTTAAAACCTTCAATGTGAAAGATGCTTGGGGACATATTAAACACTGGGCATCAACTAGCATTTGAACCTAGAATTTAAAAGCAGTATGTTAACAAAAGAAACTTTTTAAAGCAGTAGAACTGGATAATATGGGCTGGAGAGATGGTCAGTGATTAGGGCAGGGGCTCCTCTTCCAGGGGACTTGGGTTTAATTGCCAGTGCCCAGATGGCAGCTAACAACTGCCTGTTAACTTTAATCCCAGGGGACCAGACACCTTCTGGCCTCTATGGACATTGCATTTATGGGGTGCACAGACATACATGCTGGTGTAACATATCAACATATAAAATAAATAATAAAAATTAATAATCTGCAACATTTGTACTATTTTCATAAGAAAAATCCCCCAATTATCAGCAATGTATCTTCAAGAGTTATATATTTATAATCCCTGATTATTAGGGATTATTTTATCTGAGTTTATAATATATAATGAATGGTTAAATAAAACCATACTGAATTCATTAAAGTTGAAACATTTGCTACCATCTATACTTATTTTATGTATAAAATTAACTCTTCCTGATCAGTATTAACTAGGTTATAAATACTTTCAGAACATAATGCATGCAGCAATTTTTTTTCTCATTTTCCATTGCAGTATCTTAGCAGGTGACCACTATCAATTACCTCAGACAATAATCACATCAGCCTTGCCAACAGTCTGCTTCACTATGACTAATCACTACCCTGTGGATGTCAACAAGATGTTTAGACACGTACCTCTTGTACAAGGTCTTGTACATTGGAGATAAGAGGAAATGGAGGACTGGCCTTGTTCATGTGCACTGTGACAGCATTGTGTATCTTGAACGCATTCTGAAAGTCTTTGTTTTGTACAAGTTGTAAAAGCAGTGAAATATCCTCCTGGCTCTGAGAATCAACCAAAGTGTGTTGGATATGTTTAAGTGAAGAAAATAAGTCTTCAACTTCTAGTAGGAAAAGGAAAGTTGTCCCAAAATTAATTGTTTTGGTTTAAATTCAACACATGTTTTAAGATAAAATTCCTTGAATCAGTAAAACTTTGTCTTTAGGGTAAAAATAGTTTGTATAGTTTTAAGTGTCAATCATTGTTATTTTAATAACACTACATAAAACTGTTAAAGTATAAAACATAATAACTTGCATTTTAAGAAAGCATTTTAATTGGAAAGATACATTCTTACTATAAAATAAATGAGAGAATACAGTATTAAAGTTGAAAATATCAATAATCCCACTATCTAGAAATATTTCACCTCTTAGCATAACAGTACATTGTAACTGCTTTCCCACATCACTCTTTTTAAAAGAACATTACAAGTAATGGGTCCATCATATTTTACATGGCTAAAGCACAACTTATAATAATTACATTCAAGTTCAACATTTTGGATGCTTCCATTTTAACTATCATAAGCAATAAGAAGTACTTCAGTACAAAAAAATCATTGCTGCATATAAATTTGTCTGAGATTCTGTTAAGATGATTTCTAGAAACCATTACTAGGAAGATGGCTTAGTGGTTAAGAGTACTCATTGGCTGTTCTTCCTGAGGACCCAGGTTTGATCCTCATGCACCCACATTGAAGCTCATAACTGTAACTCAAGTTCCAGAGGATCCAACACTATTTGGTCCTTTGAAGACACTAGGCTTGTAGATGGTGTACAGACATACACACAGGCAAAATATCCATACATATAAAACAAACAAATGAAAAAAAAATTTAATTTCTAGAAACAGAACTTTTACTTAAGAGTCTCACATTTTAAAAGCCAAACTCAGCCTGTCAGTGGTGGCCCATGCCTTTAATGCCAGCATCTGGGAGGCTGAGACTGGTGGGTCTTTGTGAGTTTGAGGACAGCTAGGACTATTACACAGTGAAACCCTGTCTTGAAAACAAACAAACAAACAAAAAATCAAACTCATCTTAATGAGTTTTTGCTAATTTATAATACATTAGTAATTTCATTACCAATATTCAATATTATTTGCAAAACTGATTTAATAGGGAGAATGAAGTGTATTCATATTACCAATACTACTTAGGGTTTCTACTGCTGTGATAACACCATGACCAACAGCCTCTTGTGGAGGACAGGGTTTATTTCATCTTACACTTCCAGGAAACAGTCTGTCCCTGAGGGAGGTCAGGGCAGGAATACAAGCAGGGCAGGAACCTAAAGGGAGGGACTGAGGCAGAGGTCATGGAGGAACACTGCTTATTGGCTTGCTCCCTAGGCCTTGCTCAGCCTGCCTTTTTTTTTTTTTTTTTTTTTTTTTTGAGACAAGGTTTCTCTGTGTAGCTTTGCACCTTTCTTGGATCTCGCTCTGTAGACCAGGCTGGCCTCGAACTCACAGAGATCCACCTGCCTCTGCCTCCCAAGTGCTGGGATTAAAGGTATGTGCCACCACCGCCTGGCTATCAGCCTGCTTTCTTACACACTCCAGGACCAACAGCACTGCAGTGGCACCACCCAAAATGGGCTGGGCCCTCCCACATAAATCACCACTTAAGAAAATACCCCACAGATTTGCCAGTCTTATGGGGCCATTTTCTCACTGTGGTTCCCTCCTCTCAGATAACTAGCTTGCACCAAGTTGACAAAACAAAACAAACTAGCTATCACAAACAACTACTTTTGTTGTCTACAAAACTAATGAATGTGTGTGTCTCCTAAAATGTGAAAGTTCCTGGTCTGTGTGTTTTCTGTGCCTACTGGTATGCATACACAGCACACTCATTTTTCCAGGCCCAAATGTTTAAGAACTATTAGTAGTTTCTCCCCTGTTCCCCAATAGGGTTTTGGGGGGAGGGGAGAGTATCAAAATGAAAATGCTTTAAAAATCTTTACTTTCAAAATTACTCACAATCTTTGGCATATGTTCCATTCTCTTTTTTCTTATTTTTCTAAAATGAAAAGTCCCTTTGTGATTTTGACAAAAACTAAGTTTGTAAATGAATCTGGCAAAAACATATAGTGGACACTGTTACAGTCACATGGGGAAATGCCTTAACTCTTGTTAGTTCTGAAGAGAAATTACCAACTTTCATTCCTTCATTTTGTATGCTACCATTTTAATAGCAGTTAAATTTTAAAACTTTACACTTAATTTTGTGTGTATTTGTGTGTGCAATGCATGTGTGTGGAGGTCAGAGGACAACTTGCAGGCATCAACTCTTGCCTTCCACTGTGTGGGTTGAACTCAGGCTGTCAGACTTGGTGGGAAATACCTTTAGCACTGAGTTCAACTTTAGACAGGCTCTAAAAGCACTTCAGTTGACTCCTGGAGTTTCATATCTATCCCTCCCAAATCACAAGAGCCCTAGTGACCCTTGTTTTTTGTTGTGTGAGTGTGTGTGTGCCTCTGCATGTGCACACACAAACCCCTCATTAAGTACACAGCACAATGAGAAATTACATAGTTATCAACATTTTAAAATGATTCAAAACTGAGAAAAACCACATGACCTAGGAAATTGTTCCAGAGCTATGGAAGGAAGCCTTGAAGAGAGACAGAGCTTAGGCACAAACTATTGTTATATTTACAAGAGTAGATAAGAATATGGAATTTAAGATTCTATCAAATTCTAAGAGGTGACCATATTAATAACTTTAAAGTATCTTTAGAGCAATACAGGAAAACATTTAATAACTTAAAAGAAAAAATATGAAATCTACAAAGCAGTTAAGATAATTGTCCACAATCTTAAGGGAACTACAGATACTTCCCAAAGTGGAGGGAGTCTTATTAAAAATGTTAATAACTTAACCGTTAAAAGAGGCTCAGGGGGGTTGTCCGGGAAATGAGACAAGTGAGGCGCCTCAGGCCTCACTGCTGACTGAAACCAATAAGCAACCTATTGCAGAAGGGAACCGCTTCTCGGGGTCTCTGCAACTCCAGGGAGAATGAAATTATTTTAAGACAAAAAGTTGTTGGAAAATCTCTCCTGCACACTAAAGCTACTTAAAAATGACATACTACTAATACTAATGCATACTACTGATATATATATATATATATTCTATATTTTCACCTATTTGTCATAATTACTCGCATTACTTCATACCATATAGCTTTTCCAGGTTTTTTTTTTCAAGGCAGATCTAACCATATAGTGACAATGTTAATTTTTGGAATTGAAATACTATTTATTCATGAGAATAAATCCCTAGGGTAAACTTACTGAGAGTAGAAACACCTAGGACTTTGATACATATTGCCAAACTGCCTCCCAGATCTGTACCAACTTATACTGCCATAAGCAATGACTGAGAGTTTCTGCTTTCAAACAAACCAAATTAAGGATTGCTGATCTTTATTCTTTGGTGAATGCATTTCTCTAAGACATGGCCATTTGCATTTCTTTTTTCCATTAATTTATCCTTAACAGCTGGAATTTCACTGGTTATATTGATATTCCTGCAGTCTTCAGTGGAACACACTGAATGTAATTTCATTGCTCTATTGGAGTAATAGCTTTTAGTCGAAAGGATCTATAAAATAACTGAAGAGGGAGTGGGAGATGGCTCACAGTAGGAAGTGTCTGCTGCCCGAGTTCTGGTCACCAGCACCCACTGCTCACGTCGGCCCTGTGGAGTGGAGGCAAGGTTCCCGGGGCACTTGGCAGGCTCTGGGTGTAGTCACAGACCCTGCTTCAGGAAAATGAAGTGGAGAGCAACTGAAGATGACAATGGATGGCAACCCTGGCTTCCACACCATGTACACACCTATGTACAAGCACACGTATGAACACACAGATAGACATCTCCCCTCCTCTGAAAAAAAAAATCACTAAAGAAATTTAAAAGAGTTGTGTATCTAAGAGTTCTACCACAAATACAATTCCAATTTCAGTGTCTCTACTGATATTATTAAGTTGACTATAATGTACCATCTTCTGAATTAGAGCCACTGACTTAAGGTATTCAAATAAGTTAGCATAATATAAGAAATCATGTATTTGGGACTATTATTTGTACCTATTTTCTCAATTACTATGAGTTTCTTTCTTTTTAAAAAAGTAATGTATTTGGCCAGGTGGTGGTGGTGGCGGTGGCGGCAGCTGGCAGTGCACGCCTTTAATCCCAGCACTCGGGAAGCAGAGGCAGGCGGATCGCTGTGAGTTCTAGGCCAGCCTGGGCTACAGAATGAGATCCAGGACAGGCACCAAAACTACAAAGAGAAACCCTGTCTCAGGAAAAAAAAAAAAGAAAAAAAAAAAAGAAAGAAAAAAGAAATTTTTATTTTATGTGTTTTATATTATGGGTGGGTGGTTTGCCTATATATACGTCTATGCACCATGTGTGTACCTGATGCTTTTGGAAGCTAGAAGAAGGCATCTGATTACCTGGAACTGGAGTTATAGACTGTTTTGAGACACCATGTGGGTGCTGGGAATTGAATCTGGGTCCTCTGGACTGGCAATAAGTGCTCTTAACTGCTGAGCCATCTCTCCAGCCCCTACTATGAGTTTCTTATGTTTGCTTTGTTATTCTACTTCCTCCTTGGCAATTATCTGTCACCTTTATCCTTACTTTCAGATTTAAAATAAAACATGTAAATAATTTTTTCAAGTCTATCAGATAGTGTAGTCATAAGCTAGGAAAGCAGGAGGTGGTACCTAGACTAGGGATGCTAACTGAGAGAGAATGCTTGAGACCAATACCATTACTTTGGAAGATTAGCAGAGTTAAGATACTGTTCAGAGGCCAAAGGCAAGTAGATCTCTATGAGTTTGAGGCCAGCCTGGTATACAAAGTACATTCCAGAACATCTAGAGCTACATCATAGACACCCTGTCCAAAAAACAAATAAACAAGATACTGTTCAGACAGTAAATAGGAAATTTGAAGAAATTAGTAGGCTTTTTCTGTTGATAGGATCTAAAATAATGAATACAGGTTCCAAAGAAAGGTCATGTCTAGCCAATCTGTCCACATTGATTTCTAAAGCTGTTATGACCATGAGGCAATTTCTAACTCAGAGTGGGGAAAAACTACTCAAGAGCTGCCTTCACTCGGGGTGCTTGAGAACAAGGTAAGATCACAGGTACAGGCAGCCAGGGAATAATGATAATACAGCTGAAACTTAAAAGATTCAGGACACAGAAGCTATGCACATTCAAGGATAAAAGTAGGGGATAGAGAGATGGCTTCATGGTTAAAAGTATTGGCTGCTCTTCCAGGACCTGGGCTCAATTCCACATGGCAGCTCACAACCATTTGCACGTCCAGTTCCAGGTGACCAGATGCCCTCTTTTGGCCTCGATAGGAACCAGGCACACAAGTGGTGCACAGACATACACAAAGGCAAAATACCCATACATAAAATAATAAGTTAAAAAGATGAAAGCAACTAGTGAGAAAACATTAAAACTACACTAATTCTAGAAATGCCTATAAATTTCACCTAGGTGTAAGACTAATTTAAACTTGTTCCAAGGAGCATTCTTTAAAACCAATACTCAAGTCTATCAAGACCTATTCATGTTTGCTTCTGTTTTTTTTTTCTTTAATTACTAAAAAGTTTTCACCAAAACTCCAAATGCATTGTGTTAATCAATGTCACCAAACTAGACTGAGATCACTTGTACTGAAGCTCAGCTTTTATAACTAGGTATTACCATTACTGACTAAAACACTATGAATATTTGGCTGAATTTCATATAGCTATCACCCTTCTTGAATAGTAAAATATAGTATATATTTTATGTGTATTACTTTATTTAATCATCATTAAAATCTTGATAATTTTCCCTCTGTGTGTCTCTGTTTATATAATTTTTGAAAAGGTCTCATGTAGCCCAGTGTAGTGGTTTGAATAGAAAAGGCCACCAAAGGCTCATGTGTTTAAATGCTTGGTCCTAGGGAGTGGCACTATTAGGAGGTGTGACCTTGTTGGAAGAAGTGTGTCAGTAAGGGGTGGGCTTTGAGGTCTAGAAGCTCAAGCCATTCGCTTCCTGTTGCCTGCTGATCCAGATGTAGAATTCTCAGTTCCTTCTCCAGCACCAAGTCTGTCTGCACACTGCTATGCTTATCACCATGATAACTATGTGTTTTCCTTTATAAGAACTGTCATGGTCATAGTGTCTCTTCACAGTGATAGAAACCCTAAGAAGACACTCAGGCTGGCCTGAATCCACTAAGAAACTGGGGAAAACCATGAGGTCCTGATCCTTCTACCTCCATCTCCTGAATGCTGGGAGGTGTGCACCACCAAGCTTGTTTTTTTTTTTTTTTTTTAGCAAGGCTGGGGAATAGTACACAGGGTTTCATGCATGCTAGACAAGCAGTCTATCAACTGATCTTTATTCCCAGACCCTGAGGAACTTTCCCAAATTAAACAAACACTTAAAGACACATCAAATTTATACAAGTGGAGAAAAAAAATGACAGATTAGACTAATGTTATACATAAATGGCATGAGAGAGTCCACTGCAACTTCTAACCAGGGGTGGGAGGTGGAGCTGGGGTCCAGGGCTTGAGGGTATGTACAGTATTACTTACTTGTTGTGGTTTCTGCCCATTTCAGCAACACATAATTTTTTTTAACTTGAATTTAAAGGAATGCATGTGTTATGGCTGTATCACTACCTATTTATAGGAGATGTTTCCTACAGTTAATTGGCTTGTGTAAGCTCGCTTTCCAATTCACCCTCCAAATGCTACTTTTACAATATTGCTGCATTGTATTTTCTGATAATTTAGATAAGAATCTTATTTTTAAATATTTTCTCAGAGTATTCTATTTAATATCATAATAGTAGGTAAAATATGGAGGCAGTTATGCAAAGTAAGCCAGAGCTGCAAGTTTTCTGACTAACAAGGCTAAATGCCTTTTTGAGAAATGGAAAGGATTTCTGATAGCAGTGCACTGCTACCAGTAACCAAGATGTACAAGATAGTTAACAGCTAGGATCTGAAGATAAATCCCACGGCTGCTTTCATGACTGAATTAACTGGGAAAGGAAGAAAGCTGCCCAAAGTGCTTTTAACGAACAAGCAGAACAGGCTAAGTTACCAGTCACTCAGGAGACTTTCAAAACTTCATCAAATGTACATAGCATGACAAGATATAAACTAAACATATGTAGGTGCAGCATTTTACAGAAAATGTGAAATACCAAATAACATAAGCCCTCTAATTGAAACTAGTATAAATAAGTTGGTCACTTTAAAGGACATCTAAATTATGCTTCATTTGCTCACAATAATTTTATCACATAAAAAATAATAAACATGTATAGCCTTAAAACATGATAAATGATAATAAATAAAATTATACTGCTTTCTCATTTTTTTTACTAATGAACATGAGAAACTATTTTTGTTTTTTGTTGTTGTTTTGCTTTTTCGAGACAGGGTTTCTCTGTATAGCCCTGGCTGTCCTGGACCCCATTCTGTAGACCAGGCTGGCCTTGAACTCACAGAGATTCTCCTGACTCTGCCTCCCAAGTGCTGAGATTAAAGGTATGTGCCACCACTACCAAGCAAGGGTTTTATCTCTGAAATTAAGAATAATGTCATAATGAGTAATACTAACAGCAACATTAAATCTGTGACTAGTTTTGATGGTTCTCAATCATCTTGATATGATTTTCAGCCTTATTTTGATCTCCAATGAAAAATTTTAATTTCATTACATTGGAACTTGAAATTGGCTCGGTAGTTAAGAGCTCTGGCTGCTCTTCCAGAGGACTCAGGTTCTATTCCCAACCACCTGTAATTGCAGTTCCAGGGGATTTGATCATCTTCTTCTGGCATGCATGTGGTAAACAAACATACATGCAGGCAAAACATTAATACACACTCACATTTTTTCTATTTACTTTGTGTGTGTGTGTGCACATGCACGCATGTAGGTAGCTACAGGGACAACTTGAAGGAGTTGGTGCTCTCCTACTACATGGGCCCTAGGGATATAATTTAAGGTGATTATCAGGCTCAGCAGCAAGCATCTTGACCCTGCTGGCCTCCTCACCAGCCCCCAAAATACTTACTTTCAAAGATTAGAATATTTAGTTGTAAATTTAAAAAAAAAAAAAAAAAAAAAGCTTTGTTCTAAACAGTAGATCGTTAAAGGCCTCACACCAATATGCTATATGCTATTTCGGGACAGTTCATTTCTTACCCACTAAAGAAAGCTCCCGCCACCGATGGTTGTACTTGTAAATTAAATCTGCTTAAATCTGCGTAAGTTCTTCAACAGTAAACAAGGCCAGAGGAAATTTCAAACCATCCTATCAATTAGACAGGACAAAATCAGTCCTGACAAACATGCATGCTCTTCTGAAATTACAAGGAAGATGGGGTTAGGCTGTGCTCAGTGGGGAGCTCTCACAATCAACATGCGTAACATCTATCTACTAGCCTAGCTCAATCTTTAGCACCGTAAAACAAAGCAAAGCAAAACAAAACCCCAGACACAGAGGCAACAGAGAAACAAGACAGGGACAGCATAAGACTTCCTTCATCCTCCCCACACAGACAACGGACCAGGAAAAAGAACCCCGGACAGAGAAAACAGGTGGAAGAACACAGGGCTGGACAGAGACTGGCGTGAGGGCGAAGCAGGGAGCGACAAAGGGCGTCCAGGACAGAGAGGTGAGGGATAGTCTTCAGTGTGGAGGCGTCCCAGGGCAGAGAGGTGGGGGATAGTCTGCAGTGTGGAGGCATCCAGGGGCAGAGAGGTGAGGGATGGTCTGCAGTGTGGAGGTGTCCAGGGGCAGAGAGGTGAGGGATAGTCTACAGTGTGGAGGCAAAGGTAACATGGCAAGTCTGGCTTTGGTAATAAATTCTACGGGGGGCGGGGCTAGGGGGTGGGGTGTGTGTCACAACTTTCCTATAAAGCATTTCTTAATATCTAGATTAGATTAAATTCCTCACTGGTACAATGCATAGTTCTTTCTTACTTGATTTTCAGTAGAAATTATTATTATTATTATTATTTTGGTTTTTCGAGACAGGGTTTCTTTGTGTAGCTTTGCGCCTTTCCTGGAACTCAGTTGGTAGCCCAGGCTGGCCTTGAACTCACAGAGATCCGCCTGGCTCTGCCTCCCGCGTGCTGGGATTAAAGGCGTGCACCACCACTGCCCGGTCAGTAGAAATTATTTTAAGTTCCCGCTATCACATCTACTATGTCATGTGATTTAAGTGTTGATTTCATATGCTAACAGAAACCAAGTATATTGTCTTTGGGATATAATTAAAAACAAAAGCACAGGTCCTTAAATTCACCTCTTGACTTTTCTCCAGTCTTGGCTTGCTCCCAAGAATAGAAAACAGAAGGAAGACTCTAAGACAGGCAATGGGATCGGGCATGAGGGCACAACCTTACAGTTGTAGTGCTTAGAGGTGGGAGGCAGAAGCATCAGTTAGAATCCAGCACGGTCTACATAGGGAGCTCCAGGCCAGTCAAGGCTTTATAAGGAGACTTTCTCAAAAACTAATGAACCAAAAATAGGTAATAAGAAGCAAACATCTATTTTTCTAGTACTTAAGAATCTGGACAAGCATCTGGGAACATCTTTTAAATTTACTTTTATTTATATGCATGTCTTCTCTGTGTGGCTATGCACACATCTGTGATGGTGCTTGTGGAAGCCAGAGACATCAGGTTCCCCTGGAGCTAGAGTTACAGGCATGCTGGTGCAAGGAACCAAACCTGGGTCCTTTGCAAGAGCCCTATGCTCTCTCAACCAAGAATCATCTCTCCAGTCCCCAGACTTTTTGGACTAGAACTGGGAACAGAACAAGGGTAATTGCTAAACTTACCTACAGAAGCTAAAGACCTCCGTCTCTAGAGCTGTTTCACAGCACGAGACAGCCGTATTCTGTGAGTTAACCTCACCGTTACTTAGTGCTTCCACTTAGCCATAAGTAGACAATCTAGCAGTTTACCCCAGCACTGAGTCCCAGGGATCAAAGCCAAAGCCTGGCTCACTCTCAGCAGGCACTGCACCGCGCTCACTGCACCGTGCTCACCGCACCGCGTTCACACTCCTACCCTCTTTTCTCTTTGCAAACCTAAGAACAGAAAATCCAGATCTTTGAACTTTGATTTTTAGTGGACTAGGTCAGTATGAATTTGTTTCAAATAATCAGAAACTTAAGAAAACCCTGAACAGTAATGACTCATTAAGCTAAATTTAAAAAACCCTAGAGACAGGGTTTTAACATAGTAATAAAACACTGCTTGCCTAGAATGTGCCAGGTTTTGGTTAAGTTACTAACAGTGCAACAAATAAAAACAATAACAAAAAACTCCAAATACAAGTGTACCACTTGCCTTCCATTTGGGCCTCAAGAAAACCTTAATACCAAAGGTTTAGAAAAATAAATAACTTGTCCAAAGTCAATAGTAATTAAGTGACAATAAAAATGACTTAAAATCAAGTGTGGGCCTGAGTTTTGGGCACCACATGCATGCAGGAGTCACTGAAGGTCAGGAGAGGGCATCGGATCCTCTGGAAATGGAGGTACAGGTGGTTGGACACCCCTCCCCATTGTGGGCCTCTGCAAGTGCAGTAAGGTCTCTTGACCATCCAGCCATCTCTCCTGGCCCCCGCCAAGCACTTAACATGCCATAAAAGGAAGAAGCAAGTCTTTGCAAGAAAGGAAAAAGTTAAAAACTAGTATTACCTAGTAACAGAATCAAAATTTAGGTATGTGTAAAAAAGTTTGAATGATGTAGCACTGAATCACTTTTAGTAAAATTACAATGAAGAACCAAAATTTATAGGAGTATGTACATATCCAGTGAATTCCTAAATCTTTAGGGAAGCTCTGATTTTAGCAATCCCACTCAGAAACTTTTCAAATGGTCTCAACATTTCAACAAAGCTATTTTCAATTGGTTTATCACTTCATTTGCAGGAAGAAACAAATGTCAATGAAGGTATGGCTAACACAGTTTATTTAGAAGGACCTGTAGCAGGGTAAGCAGACATCTGATGGTGAAACTAACCTCACAAGAAAGATAATGTAAAAAGATTCATTGGCCCTAACATTTTGCTAGCTTTAAAGAAACTTTTTTTTTTTTTTTTTTTTGGTTTTTTGAGACAGGGTTTCTCTGTGTAGCTTTTCGCCTTTCCTGGAAATTACTTGGTAGTCCAGGCTGACCTCGAACTCACAGAGATCCGCCTGGCTCTGCCTCCCAAGTGCTGGGATTAAAGGTGTGCGCCACCACCGCCCGGTGAAACTTATTTTTAAAAGCTTATTACAGTAGGACAAAATTGTAGTCTCACGATCAATACAAAAATTGATCAAGTTAGTTTATATTAGAAACGTGCAGGAGCTGTGTTACTCTAATTTCATTCTTTTTTCACCCTTGTTTTCTTCACTTTTTTCTTTTCTTCAACATTAAAATATCTGGTATAAATCAGAAGGTTCTAACTACAAAACTCAAGAGTTTTCTACACAACTGTCAAACAACTCAGTGTGTGTGTGTGTGTGTGTGTGTGTGTGTGTATGTGTGTGTCCCCTTTCCTGCCGCCTCTTCAAGGATGTATCATTTACACAGACATGTATGTAACAGAAAGTAGTTTTCTCTAGCTTATTTCCTTTACCCTGCCTACTTGTTCACAACTCTGGTCCCAAATTATGTAACTGTTAATATAAAACAGAAGCTGAAATACATAACCTAGAAATATCTGAGAAGCACTTGATTATATCTCCTACTCTGATCTACACTTTTTTCAGGATTTGTCTTACAAGATAGTTTGCTCTGATAAATGAGAAAATTTATTTTATTTGTAATAAAGCAAGGTTTTAAATGTATGTCAATTTTAAGGAAATTTTAATAAATTAAAATCCTTACAACTTGTAACAGTATTATTTACTGGATTCTGACTGCTTTGAAAAAAATTCAATTTATCCCTTCTGAGTATTTTCTATATCAATTCCCCTTTTTGAGTCTTTATTATTATACATTACAAATTTACAAATACTTTCATTTAAAATAACCTTTCTAATAACATTTTAAATTCTTATGGAATATTTTGTCTACTCACAGATAAATGATGTATCGTTTGGAAACTGAAGGTATCTTCTCAGAGAAATAAACTGGCTGCTCCATCCTTCCCTCACTTAAAACAACACTGTTGTTTCTGGCTGTGAAGGCTGACACCGTCTCCTATCATGTGTGTTTAATTAAAATACTGACAAGTAGACACTATTTTTAAGGGAGTATTTCTGTTGTAGTCTGATGTGTTAGCAGATTATTAGCAGAGAAAAATATTTAGTAAACACTATTACACTTCTTTAGAAGTATTTTTCAGTTCTTGCACAAAATGATGAGTTTCATTATGATTTATTAAATCTTCTGAGAAATACATTACTAATACCTGGCACTATATTTTAATTTACTTTAAACAGCCTTAAGTTCAAAGTCCACAATGAAGGTATTAATGAAAACCACAGTGGATTATAAATTGGAAGAAAGAATAGTTCTTTTAAACCTGTAGGAAAGCGAGTTATGGAAACCATGAGCAGGAACAGAGAAAAGCAGGGAACGTCACTTAGTGGTGAGGGGAGAGAAGAGGAGTCGAAAGCAGAGGAGGAAGAGGATAAAGAGAGGGAGAGGAGGGTTGGAAACTCACTAGAAAGGCTGAGACAGGAGGATAACTTGAACCCAAAAAATGTGAGACCAATTAGAACAATGTAGTGAGAAAAAAGGATATGAAAAATCAAAAAACAAATAATAAAACTAGAAATTATTTTACTTTTTGTGTGAAAACAAAACATTACATTTTCCCTAAACTAACCTAGCTTAAGCTACAATACATTGTGCCAACAGCCTGATTCTAAGTAGTACACGTGGACAAATGCATTAAGATTTTAAACTAATAACAGATCAATCCAGACTACATGAGGGAGGGAGAAGGAAAAAGGGAGAGATGGTGAGAAATGAGGGGTAAGCAAGAAGAAATAGGGAATGACTTTCAGTGGGAAAAGTACTAAAATTCCTTCATGTAAGTGTACTAAATACGTAATTTTCCCACTGTAATTACATCTGAAGACATGCAGACTTGACTATCTCTGAACACACTGTTGGAATAAACCTGGAACAAACTGTCAGATCCTGACCAAGGAACTTCCCCTTCCCTTCCGACTTGCTGAGACCCCACACCCCATATTGAAACTCTAGCCCCTTCTCCCTCACCTAACTCAGTCCCTCGTTGTCATCTGCATCCGGAAAGCTGCATCACGGTAGCCCCTATACCCTATGGGGGGGCAAGGCAGTTTTGAAAGAAAAAATGGCCTTGTCTGGACAACAATTCCAGGAGGTAGAGACTGAAAAAGGCCCCTGCAGCTGCACTTAACTTCCCATTCCCAAAACCCCTAAACAAACTCCAAGTACTCCCTTTCCTCTTTGCAGAACACTCCTCCACATATATCCAGGTCTGTCCTTCCCTGGTTCAAACAGTCCTTTCTGCTGAGGTCAAACTGGTCTCTTTCTGACTTCTGTCTCTTTAAGCTGCCCCAGAAGTCTAACATACATTATCTATGATTTTTTAAAACAGGCATGAACATCTGAAATAGGTGTTCTAAAAAAAAAATTACCGAGCCGGGCGTGGTGGCGCACGCCTTTAATCCCAGCACTCGGGAGGCAGAGCCAGGCGGATCTCTGTGAGTTCGAGGCCAGCCTGGGCTACCAAGTGAGCTCCAGGAAAGGCGCAAAGCTACACAGAGAAACCCTGTCTCGAAAAAACCAAAAAAAAAAAAAAAAAAAAAATTACCAAAGCAAAGTAAATGAGATAGAATAGAAACTGCTCCATATCTGAAATAAAAAGACCCATCAAAGAACAAATGTAGCATATATATGATGCTTGTGGGCAAATTAGGGTTAGCATGAGCCCTGGTCCGGTGCATAAGGTGCAGGTTAGATAGATATCACACTATCTAAACTACTACTTGCTGCAGTAGCAACACCAGATCTGGCAAATTCAAATTGGACCCTCCCAGGTATTAGCTTGATATCTTTATCAAGTGTGATGTGACTGAGATTCAACTGTTGCTCCTTTTGTTATTTTGTTTGAGACCACGTCCCATCATGCTGCCCTGGCTGGTCTGGAACTCACAATCTTCTCACATTCGTTCCCCAGTAGCTGGGATTACATGTGTGCACTGGTACTGGCTACTTCCTTCATCTCTGAAATAGAGATGATAGAGGCCTTCTTAACAGGATTGTTATAGGAACGGTGTTTGCTAAGGTACCTAGGCTGCAGGGTTCAATAGGCATGGGAATGGCAGAATGACGACAATAACATAAAAAAAGGAAGCATGTCTTTATCACATCTAAAAACCAGGAACCACAAGAAACAGCACCAGCTCTAAAGAAAACACAAATTAACGTGCAGGGCAACATTTCTCAAAATGACTTCTACTGGCTTCCAACACACCCCTGAAAGTGTTGGTGTGTGCAGGAATAACGTTCATTGATTAAATATTCTAAGTGTGGTAATACATATCTGCCATCACTCATCAATCTCATTAGATCTACACTGCCAGCTAACATTATAAAGGCTTAAAGAAATTCTTTATGAGAAGGCTTTTAACCTAATATTCTCATGTTTTTTGCACATAGAACTCTGCATATATATTGTATCCTAGGTCCTAGTTTTCAGTTTTTATCAGGCAATACAATTTAGAGATAAGTTGATCCTACATGAGCAGTTCCTGTTTGTCTTACTGACAGTCATAAAAAATAGATTTTAAGATGTAGTTATCATTTTCATTATTGTTTAACTTTGCTTTCCAGTAGTTTGATTAAAAAAATTGAGTTAATAGGAAAGATGAAAATATCAACTCACTTTACAGTATAAAGCCTATAGTAATCATTTGTGCTGGTTAGTTTCTGTCAACCTAACACAAAACTAGACATATCTGGGAAGAGAGACTCTTAAATGAGGAACTGCATCTTTTCAGACTGGCCTGTGGGCATGTCAGGGAGGTGTTTTCTTGAATACCGACTGATGTGGGAGGGTGCAGACCATTGTGGGCAGTGCCACTCCTAGGCAGGTGGTCCTGGGCTACTGTATAAAAGAGTAAGCTGAGCAAGTCACATAGATCATGCCAATGAGTAGCTTTCCAGCAGAGCTCCTACCCTAACTTCCCTCAATGATGAACTCTGATTCTCCCCAAGTCGCTTTAGGTCATTGTGTTTATCACAGCAACAGGAAGCAAAGGAGGCCACGAGTAGTACAGGAGTACAGTATTTCTGTGACAGATCTGACCATAATGTTTTCGGGAGGACTGTGGCGAAAACTGGAACCTAGGGCTGGTAAAGCTTTGGAGTGCTTAGAGCTTAACAGGCTGTTCTATTAACAGCCTGGAAGAGAAGAAGATCAAGGGGAATGCAGACAATGGAAGCCCAGCATGTAAAGAGAAGTTTGAGAGTCTCTCAACGATTTTATCAGGGCTTTCCTATGATATTTTCAAATTAAGAATCTCTAGTTTCTGGTTGCTGAGGTTGAAGAATCAGTGAATTCTAATAAACCAGCATCACTAAAGTGAAATGTTTGCTTAGGTAGGACAATTGATACTAGTTAGCAGAGGCTGAAAAATAAACTGTGATTAACAAGAGACCAGCAACACTGTGTGTCGATATATTGTGTACCCTAATAAGCTTGTTTGAGGAGCCAAGGACAGAGCCAGCCACTAGATTAGACAGAGAGGCCAGGCAGTGGTGGCATACACCTTTAATCCCAGTACTGGGAAGCACACACACCTTTAATCCCAGGAAGTGATGTCTGGGCAGCGAAAGGTATATAAGGCATGAGGAAACAGAAACTCCATCTCTTGAGGCTGAGGATTTTGTAGAGGTAAGAACTAGTGGCTGGCTGTTCTGCCTCTCTGATCTTTCAGCTTTCACCCCAGTATCTGCCTCTGGGTTTTTATTATAAGACCTCTTAAGATTTGTGTTACGGGTTGGGGATTTAACTCATTGGTAGAGTGCTTGCCTAGCAAGTGCAAGGCCCTGGGTTCGGTCCCCAGCTCGGGGGAGGGGGGGGTTCGTGTTACAACACTAAGGTGAAATTTTTTGGCAACTATTTCCTCCAGGAGAACACAATAAAGCTGTGGTCCCCACCAAGGCTGCATCTCAAGATGGCAGATGAAGCTGGCAATGTGAAAGTCTCCCACACAGTTTGTGCCGACTGGTTTTTGAAGGCACAAAATTTCAGAACTGAAGAGGTCATGAAGACAAGCTGAGGCCTGGCACCTTGTGGCGGGTAGGAATCCCTGAGAGGACATGAGAGGCCACAGGTGAAGATGTAGCCTTCACTGCAGTGGAGACTCCAGAATATTGGGAGATGACAATACCATGGGATAACCACCAAGGATGGTAGTATGATGGAGTGAAGCCAACTGAGCCTATGACACAAGCTGTGTTTTGCAGACGGCAGAGCTAAGAGGCTGAGCTGCCCAAGCCCTTTGGTACTTAGAAGATCATAACTGAGTTCCAGACACTGGACACTGGTCCATTTACACTACTGGGATTTTGCTTTGCTTTGATTATTCAATGGTTCTTCCCTTTTGAAATAAGAAAGTATATAACTTGTTTTTTTTTTATTTTCTAAGGTTTATTTTTATTATTTTAATTACGTGTACGGATGTGGGGAGTATGTGTACATGAATGCAAGTGCTCAAATAGGCCAGTGGAATGAGATCCCCCTGGAGCTAGGTTTATAGCACTTGTAAGCCACCTGATGTGAGTCCTGGGAATTGAACTCAGGAAGAGCAGTATGTGCTCCTAACAACCGAGCCATCTCTCTAGTCCCGTGTTTTGTTTTTAGAGGAGCACACAGTAAGAGATTTTGGATTTTTAAGAATTTGGGCTTTTAAATTGCAGGAATTTTTAAAACACTGTGGAAATTTTAAAAGTTAGATTGTCTTACACTGTGATATTAATATTAACACGATACATTGGGGACAAGTAAGAAAGGAACAGCTATGGTTTAATAGTGATGTATTTGTATATCATGTTGGCAAAGGGTCAGTTGTGCTGGTTTACATTAGACATAAACCTAGACTTATCTGAGAAGAATCTAAGTTGAGGAATTACCTGCCATATTGACCTATAGGCATGGCTGGGAGCATTTTCTTGACTAATGGCTGATGTGAGGGGGCAGACTATGGTGGGCAGTACCACTAGTTATAATGCATGTTCCTAAGAATTGAGGGAATGTTTGCTTTAGGAAGGAAGGGGAGGATCGTGAGCCTCATGAAATAAACAAAAAGGCACATGTCAGGGAGAACAGGAACTTACAATCTCATTCTTCAGGGCCCCTTCCCAGCAGTTTAAAAAAAAAACAAAAAACAAAACAAAACAAAAACAAACAAACAAACCAAAAAAAAAAATTATTAGGGGCAGAGGGGAGACTCTGGCCAACTAAACTGGCTGAAAAAGAAATTCAGACTGTCAAGCTGTCTGTCAGCTGCATAGAGACAGTGAAGTTTGCAGTTTTGGGGAGCTGCTACCCACATTGGTATTTCTGGTGCTGAGCTGCTTTTACATTATCCTTGCTCCTTGTAAGTAACCCTTTACCCATAGTCCAGTTAGTAACCCCAATAAAAAATGCATTGGCTCACCAAATTGGACATTGGTGCAACCGTTACTTTGGTCTGTCCTGGCTCCTTTTCTGGGATGAATAGACATGTATTACATCTCCCCAGGAAAAGTCTGTGAAACAACAGCCACCCCTGGGCAGTTAAAACAAGCAATTTGAGGAAGCAAGTCACGGGTAAGCCAGGAAGTAGCTTTCCTCTAAGGTTCCTGCCCTGACTTCCCTCAGTAACCGACTGTAAACTGGGACATGCAAGCCAAATAAATCGTTCTTCCCCAAATTGCTTTCGGTTGTGATGTTATCCCAGCAACAGAAAGCAAACTAGGACAATATTCAAAGCAATGCTTTTGCTCTAAGTACAAAGACCTAATCCTAGTCTTTAATTCAACTTGCCATTACTTACATCCTCTTAAAGCTGGCCCCTTCTCATAGACATTTTGTGATAGTGTAAGTAAGCCAAAGCAAAACATGCTGAGCTATCTTTACTCACCTAATATTTTCACAGCATAGTGAGGACTTTCTAAAACAATTCCTTCTTCTGTGTCAAATATAGGGTTATCTATTCCAGTCTTTGGAGGAATTTGAGCTAGTTTCTTCAGTCTCATGGAAGAGTTTAGGTCAAGTTCTTGCTTTTTCCCTTCTTCCTCACGCCTGCGTCTCATATCCTCCTGCTGCTGCCGAATCCTCTCCAGCTGTGCACTTCTTCGCACGGGCATCATCCTGGTGCCCAAATCTCCAGGGCAGTCAACAGCCATCTCTCGGTGCTTCTGATGTTCCTCTGGTGATGCAAGATCAAGATTTTTTATTCCGATGGCTGATTCCTCTGTTACATGCCCATTCATATACGATGTTGTCATGGTTATCTATAAACACCTGTACCACTTTTTAGATATCAATTTTTCCTATAAAGCCAATTCTTTTAATTCTGTAGTATAAAATCCATGTTACTTCAAAGAAAAAAAAATAACTTCTCATATCACATAATAACGCTATGAAAATGTATCCATGAGGGAAATCTAAGAGGAAAGATGAAGGGAAAAGTGTAAGAATTACAATATAAAAACAAACTTTACATAGCCCACTTCCCATTTCTATACAATATAGAAAATATCAACTAAGTTCTTAATGTAGTTTACAATGCAAATTAAGGCCATGCATTCCCTTCATTTTACAGATAATGTTGAGGACATCAAGATATTTTTTAAAAAGTTGCCCCTCCAGAATATGAAGCATACTATTCAATTTACAGGTTAAGAAAACCAGTTTACTGTAAAGTTTAGCAGAGTGAGAAAGTAAAACGGTTTGGCTATTAATTCTGTAGAGAATAGGTGCTTGGGATATAAGGAGATACTTCAACAGTCACTTTAAACATCTTATGCTTAATTACCACACACAGGATTAGTTAACTGTGTGAACAACAGCCATGTAAATGGATTACTTGAAATACAGAAAGTGTTTTTAGGTAAAATTCATTTGTAAGTGGGTTTTGTAATGAAGATGATGCCCCACAACAATAAGGCTTATCAGTGAAACTATCTAAGGACAAAACTACATAGGTTAGAAAAGGACTATGTAGAACATCAGTTTTTATAACTGGTGATATTTTATAAAGAAAATTAAAATTAACTTTGTAAGGACTCATTTGAGAAAATGGTAGTTTCTGTACCATTAAACCAAAGACACCCAGCAAAAGGAGCACACAGACCAGAAAAATGAATTTTCATTTTGGCTCTATTATATTTCCCAGCTTGTTGTTTAGAGTTTCCCTCTGAACCTCAGAGGCACTTAGAAAATTTACTCACAGAACTTTTTTTTTTAGTTTTAAAAAAGATAATGTATACAAGTTACAATATAAATATGTGCTACTAGTATTAACTTGATTCTATCTTAAGAGTCCTCCAACATAAATTAAACTAGAAAAACAGTTTATTCAATGGCACTAAGTTTTAATCAAGCCACTTAGGCATAAATACACAGGATGTTTATGTGTGCAGACCCACACATTAAATTTAATTAGCTTCTTCTGCCCAGGCTTTAAAAATATTGACAATAATGAGCCTTCTACCTCCTTGAGTTGAGCATCATCTCAGTAAATATGTAGAGAGCACAATGCTGACTGAGTAAAATCCAGGTTTTTAGACAGTGTTCCTAATTCCAATCAATCTTTCAAATGTCATTACAGTGAAACAGGGAAAAAAGGCAAACTACTTAATACAAATAAACACCTATACAGGCTCTAGGAGAACTACTAAGATCAACAATCAAGAGAATAGATACAAATGACAGGAACTACTAAAATTGTATTTTTGTAAGAATGACAGATTATCCTCCATCAAACTTTAAGTCTCGTTATTTATAAGCATGTGACCTATACAGAAGCACCATATTTACCATTATGTTGACTTCTGTTCCATGAAAATTAGAGCTATTTAATTTATATTAGGTGATCTTTAAACTTTGTGTTAATTATAAAAAGGAATAAATTAGAGACAGCTTACTTAATGTTTTCATTATAAATAAGCAGAAACTTTGTGTAGGAATTACTATAGTGCTATGGTTAATTTTAATTTTAAAAACCTAGAAAGTTACATATTTCCAAAAATGAACTCTTAGTTTTTTAATTTGTAATTATTGGCTATTTTAAAATGTATGTATATTCACTACACTGAATCATGAAAAAGAATTATAAATCACACATCTGGATCAGAATTCTCATCGTTAGACTATTATTAATCCACTTAACACTCTATTTTAGCTATTTCTCCTAAGTGTCCAGTTTAGTGAGAGAGAGAAAAATTAAATGCTTATTTTCCTCTGGTTCTCCTCATCAGATTTCAAATGTATTAGAGAACAGGTTATGTCTTATTTTTACATCTCCAGTACTTAACATAATACATGTGATAGAGGAAATGTCCAAGAAATATTTGTACAACTAAACTCAGAGTATCAGAAGTTTGAGGAGGGTGCAGACATCTAAAACAGAGTAATAAGAAACAAGGAAAATCTAACGATTCAGTTCTTTGTGCTGCACTCTGAAGTACAACTAACCATACACATGTAGGTCTGTTGTAGATAAATGGAAATCACATGACCAAATGATAGAGATGGAGGAAACTAAAACTCAATACCAAGAAACAACCATTTGTACCAAAGCTGGGGAACAAAGCAGGTTATTGGGAAAATAGTTTCTTATTTAATCTTAAGCTTTTGGTAGAGAGACAGGAAAGAGACTTCACATGCATGATTATGTTCACTGCCTACCTAGAGTCTAACCACTCCCCCTCCAGTTCATCTTTCCTTCTCTTTTCTAGCATGTAACACCCTTTGACCAGCAGCTGGAAAGTCTCATTTTAAGTGATCAGCATTCCTCTGACATTTTAAGAGGCTGGACTATGTTTCCATAGAAACAGCTTTGTCAGCTAATACAGGACTTAGGCCAAAAATAGTGAAAAGAACTTACATTATGCAAACTGAAAAACCTTGTCTTCTATCTGTTTCTCTACTCTTGTTTTTTCTCCAAAATTCAGGTTAGCTTTTTTATTCTGCAAAACAGAAAAAGGAGATAATTAACTAAGCATAAAAGTATGCAACTAACCAAGTGTTATATAATGTTTTGTGGGCAAATGAAAAGGAAAGGGTAATTCAGCATGATAGTCTTTTTGCAGATAGTTAGGTTTTTTTTTTGTAAAGTTACATATACATATATATATAAATTATATAATTTTTTTGCACACCACTATCATCCCAGTCACTAAGAGACATCAATTAAAATCAATGTTGTTATATATTAGTGTAAACACAAACTGCTAATCATGGTGGTAAATGTCTGTAAGGCCAGTGCATGGGGAGTACTAAGACAAGTGGATTCTTGGAACTCATTGTCCAGCCAACCTAGCCAAAATAATGAGCTCCAGGTTCAGTGATAGATACTGTTTCAAAAAAATAGGGTAAAGGGGGGCTGAGGAGCTTACACATGCACATGTATATGTGTATACCCACACAAACACATATATACACCACACATACACACATACACCAGAAAGAAAAAGCTAGTTATAAAAGCCCACATACTGTACAATTCTATTTATTGTCTAGAACTGGTAAGACTATAAAGACAGAAAGTAAATAGGTTGCTTAGGATTTAGGTGGGAAGGTGGGCAAGAGAATTGTAACTGAGGTGTGTAGTTCCTGCCTCTGGGTTCTTGCCTCATTAATGGACTGTAAAAAGTAAGATGAAATAAATCTTTGCTTCCCCTAAGCTGTTTTCAGTTTTTGGTCACTGTGTTTATCACAGCAACAGAAACCAAACTAAAACAATAAAATCATTAAGATTAAAAAGACTAGCTTTGGGTTGGGGATTTAGCTCAGTGGTAGAGCGCTTGCCTAGCAAGCGCAAGGCCCTGGGTTCAGTCCTCAGCTCTGGAAAAAAAAAAAAAAAAAAAAAAAAGACTAGCTTTACTATGCATTGAAGGAAGGTGTGGAGAAACCCAAACTCTTTGAAAATTCAAGGACTCTGTTCTCTCCTTCTGCCATGTGGGCCCAAGGATGGACTCAGATTTGTAAGACTTGGCAGCAAGCACTTTTACCTGCAGCTCTCTCCAGCCCTACATAAACTATTTTTAAAATTCACTAAACACTTAAAATCAGATTTTAATGTAAGTTTTGCCAATTCATCAATTTTAAAGGAAAACAAAACCTGAGTGTACACTTAAAATGACATCTTCTAGAGCTGGGGATAAAGCCTAGTCTACAATTATTACTTAGTATGCATGAGACCCTGTGTTCAAATGCCAGCCTACACACACACACACACACACACACACACACACACACACAAAAAAAAAAAAAAAAAAAAAAAAAAAAAGGAGATATCATTGTTATGTGTGAATTATACCTCAAAGGAACAGCTGTATGTGTGTTACTAGGAGTGAGGTTGGGGGTGTGACACAGACAGACTCATATAGCTCAGGCTGGCCCAACTCACTATGTAGCTGATGATGACCTTGGAACTCCACTGCACCCCCCAGGGGGGAAATAATCACAGAAGGAACTAGCTTTATCCAAAACAAAGTAAA
Source organism: Peromyscus maniculatus bairdii (assembly GCF_049852395.1). NCBI lineage: Eukaryota > Metazoa > Chordata > Mammalia > Rodentia > Cricetidae > Peromyscus > Peromyscus maniculatus. The sequence continues at coordinate 51,010,481 of NC_134865.1, read as the reverse complement.
TACAAATCAAAACTGAAATACATTTGGGTTAATCATACAAGGTATTAACTCGGAAATTATTACTCAGTAAAAAGGGTACAACTTTAACAAAAATCAATCCAGCTGAAAAAAAAATTTTGTTTTTTTGTTTGTCTGCTTTGAGACCAGGTTACACATAGCGTAGGCTGGCCTAGAATCCGACATGTGACTGAGGCACTGAGGCAGACTCGCAGCTCCTGACCCTCCTGCCTCCTTACCTTACCCTCAGTGCGGGGACTACAGGCATGCATTACTATTCCTGGCTGGAGAACTAGTTCATAAATTTCAGAAGGAAAGAATTGCTGTTCTTGTCTTGGAGATCTATACTGTAGCTAGAGTTTTCCGCCTTGCCCACAGTCAGGACAAATCTTTGTCACCCGCCAGTCCCACAGCCGCTCAGACCCAACCAAGTAAACACAGAGACTTATATTGCTTACAAACTGTACGGCCGTGGCAGGCTTCTTGCTAACTGTTCTTTTATCTTAAATTAACCATTTCCATAAATCTATACCTTGCCACGTGGCTGGTGGCTTACCGGCATCTTCACATGCTGCTGGTCATGGCGGCATCTGCAGCCAGTCCTTCTGCCTTCCTGTCCTTTTATTTCTCCTCTCTGTTAGTCCCGCCTATCCTTCCTGCCTAGGCACAGCCGATCAGGTTTTATTTATTGATCAATCAGAACAACTTGACATACAGACCATCCCCCAGCACAGCCAAGTGCAGACCATCTCAGACACCTGCACTCAGGCCCATGGTCCTAATCATCCTCTATGCGGACCTGCTGGGTAACGCCACAAAGAACCCAAGAAGAGCTCTCACAGGACATACAGAACATCCCACAGCACTATACTTTTATTATTTTTAACTACATGCATTTGTATCTTTTTGGGATATGTGCACACATGTGCTAGTTCCTGTGGAGGCCAGAGGCATAGATCCCTGGAGCTGGAGTTACAGATAGTGAGCCACCTGATATGGGTACTGGGAAGAGGAGTACCTGCTCTTAACCACTGGACCACCTCTCCAACACAGGAGCCTTTGTAAAGAAATACTTTTAAACATCTGAAGTAAACTGAACTCAGTTAGCTCAATAGCACACTATTAAATTAAAAGACCAAGTACAAATAACCTGGGTTTACTTTTTAGTAGAACACACTGGCAAGTCTTGTAAGGTCATTTTAAAATCTTACATAGTTTAGGTTTCAGATAAGACTGCATTTACTTGTCATTCACATAATTGCATTCCAAAGGAGTTATTGCTACTTGCACATCATTAAAACTAACTATATTAAAACACAAAATGCCAAGTAAGTTTATAGGGAGTGGAAGCAAAATTCCATTAAAAAAATATTTAGCTGGGCACCATGGTGCACATCTGTAACTCTGGACCTTGGAATACGATGTAGGAGGATCAAGAGTTCAAAACATAACAAAGCTGGGCAGGGCGGCTCATGCCTGTAAACTCGAGGATCCCTGAGTCAGACTAGCCTGTACTATACAAAAGTTCCCAATGAGCCTCAGCGACAAATTAAGACTCAGCCTCCAAAAACAAAAAAGCTGCTGGGTGGTGGTGGCTCACACCTTTAATTCCAGCACTTAGGAGGCAGAGGCAGGCGGATCTCTGTGAGTTCAAGGCCAGCCTGGTCTACAAAGTGAGTTTCAGGAAAGCTAAGGAAGGCTACACAAAAAAACCCTGTCTCAAAAAACAAAACAAACAAACAACAACAACAACAAAGCTTATAGAGTAAAAACCCAATTAGAACAAGGAGGGAGATACCATGATGAAGACCCCAGGGGAATAAATAGGAAGAAGCAGAGTGATAGAGAGGTCCCCAGAAATCCACAAAGATACCTCCACTGTAGACTACTGCCAATGGTCGAGAGAGTGCCTGAGCTGACCTGCTCTGGTGATCGGATGGCCGAACACCCTGGCTGTCATGATAGAACTCTCATCCAGTGTCTGATGGAAGTGGATGCAGAGATCCATGGCCGAGCCCCACCGGGAGCCCAATTGGCGAGAAAGAGGAGGGATTGTATGAGCGAGAGATATTGAAACCATGATTGGAAAAAGTACAGGGACAAATAGCCAAACTAGTGGAAACACATGAACTGTGAACCAATGGCTAAAAAGCCCTCATGGAACTGGACTGGGCCCTCTAGATAAGTGGGACAGTTGATTAGCTTGAACTGTTTGGGAGGCCCCCAGGCAGTGGAGCCGGGACCTGTCCTTGGTGCATGGACTGGCCTTTGGAGCCTAGGGCCTATGCTGGGACACTTTGCTCAGCCTGGGTGAAGGGAGGAGAGAACTGGACCTGCCTTGGCTGAGTCTACCAGGCTGGGCTGACTCCTCAGGGGAGACCTTGCCTTGGAGGAGGTGGGAATTGGGGGTGGACTGGCTGGGGGGGAGGGCTGGGGGATGGGAGGAGGGAGGACAGGGGAATCCGTGGCTGATATGTGAAATTAAGTTAAATATATATATATATATATATATTAAATTTAAGACAGCACAAAATATTTTTAAAAAATTATCTCAAAGAGGGGCTGGAGAGATGGCTCGGGGGTTAAGAGCACTGGCTGCTCTTCCAGAGGTCTTGAGTTCAACTCTCAGGAACCACATGATGGCTTACAACCATCTATGATGATATCTGGGGCCCTCTTCTGGTGTGCAGACATACATTCTGGCAGAACACTATTCAAAATAAATAAATAAATCTTATAAATAAATAAAAACTGACATAAAAACATCTCAAAGAGGACTAAGGGTAACATATATCTTAAAGCCATAAAAATCTTCAGCCTTTGAGGATAGAAAATAATAAGATTCTTGACACTCAGCTGGGTATCAGTAAGATGATGTCATCTATTTAGAAGATCTATTTATCTTCTTCTGATATAAACTTTCAAGGATTTAGCAGTTTTTTCATTCCTGAACAAAATTATATATCAAACACATCTGAACTCAGACTTAAGTTTACAAGTTCCTTCACTCCTCCTATGATTGTGGGTCATACACTGCCTTGACATAAAAATAAAATAATACAGACCAAGTAGATAGGACAAATACTGCTACATTTATAATTTACAAAACTCAACCCAAAATTGGTTAAAGACTTAAACATTAGGACCAGAAACTCAAAGTTACTAGTGTTAAACATGGGTTGGGGGATGGGAGATCATACACTTAGTGACGGTGATTTTTTTTTTTTGAGGGACTCATCCAAAGGCAGATCCAAATGACTCAACAAAAAAAGAAACAAACACTATCCAACTAAAAAGGTTGGTACAGCAAAGGGGACAAATGACAGAAGGCCCCTTCCGATGGAGAGACAACATCTGCACACCACGAATCAAGAAAAGTGAGTATCCAAAATGTGTAAGGAGCTTAACTAATCTACACTAAGAAAAATGCAAAAAAAAAAAAAAAAAACACAATTAAGGGGCTAGAGAGCTGGTAATGGGTAAATATGCAAGCATGAGGGACTGATGCAATCCTCAGCACCCACATCAAGGCCAAGCACTGCTTTGCACATCTGTATTCCAGCCTACCTGTAAAGATGAGCTCCAGGTTCAGTGAGAGACCCTACTTCAAACAAAGTGGGAGAGGGATAACAAAGACACCTCACATCAGCTCCCACACATGCAAACATGCACATACACATGCATTATACACAAATGTTTTTAATTAAAAAGAGAAACAGAAAGGAGAAAATGGAACACATATACAATACCATTCAGCTTTGAAAAAGAAACTAGCCATTTTTATAAATATGGTATCAAAGAATATTATGCCAAGTGACATAAGCTGTGCACAAAGACAAACACTGCATGCCCTCACCTAGATGTAAAGGAATAAGACAGACATTTAGGAAGAAGCAAAGAATAGATGGCAGTTAGAGGGGGACAGGGAGAGGGGATGACAACGTTTAAAGACACAAAATCTCAGACAGGAGAGCAGGAGAGCAATACCTGAGATACACTAAATAGCACAGTGAATGCAGTCAACAAAGCAGGATTATACATTCAAAATTGCTCAGATAATACATTTCAAATGTTTTACAACAGATCCTTTAACTTTGTGATAGTGGATGATCCCAGGACCATTCAAACAAGAGGAGGAGAGGGAACTTTTAAGTATTTGAGGTGATGTGCATATTATTTAGCTTGATCATTCCATTCTGTATTCAATAATCATAATGGCTACTTTGTGCCCCCAAAGCACGTGCCATTATAAACTATAAATTTAATAATTTAAAGCAAACAGTAGTGTTTAAAAAATTCATTCTCAGGGAACTGTGTTATCAGAGAACTGAAAGAACATATGGCAGATAAGCAGCAAACAGCAGAGTCCAGCTTCTCAGTGACTTAGGATGTACACAGCCAGAGAACTGCTATGCAGTGGGGTGGGCGACAGAAGGAATCTCTGTATGGACTTCAAAGGGGCGCCTGAGGTCCAGGAGTTCAGCAGAGTCTGGAAATAAATCAAGTTAATCTGTTCAGGGTAAACTTAAAGCCAAGGCAACTTCAGTGCGGTGCTACTTGGTGTCAGCCACAAGGAAAACCAAGTCATTCCAACCCACTCTGATGCTGACCACTCCTACGGACCCAACGGTGGGCCACACACAGAGAAAAAGGGAGTATGTCCCAGCGTTTGCCTTTTCCAGGGAGCTCACAGTCAAAGAAAACACAGAAAAAAGTGTAGACTGACCGAGGCAGAGAACAGGCACTCCTGCCTGCAAAATCATTTAAGCAGAGACAATACACTTTTGTTAAAACCTGCCTCTCCTTCCCTTTTAGAATTTGCTGGTAGGTACATAAGTTCATAATTTCACTACATGTGTATGTACATATACACACTGTTATATATACATGCACACTAGCCTGGATTTTGCTGTCACTTTTTCTAATAGTAAAGTTCTTTTATCCGCTCCTTCTTCCTCCACACATTTATTATATATGCATATTTATTTTTCAGGGTTTTGTTGTTACTTTTTCTCTTCTTAGTTCTTTTATCCATTCCATCTTTCATTCTCCCCCTACTTTCTAAAATTACAACCTTGTTTCTCCTGCCTTCTCCCTTTTTCACATTTTTGAATACTAAACTTTCTCTTGCTTTTCACTTTCCATTTTCTTCTGCTAACTGTTGCTTTCCTTTACATCCTTAAAGTTTTCAGTTTATTATGACCACACAATTCCTGCTGTTGTTCGAGCTGTAGATGCTACAGTTGGTTCTTGGTTTTTACTTTATTTCTGTGTTCACTGTTATTCGTTACTAGTCCTACTACTTGTTTCCTGGAGAGGAGTTCAAGCACAACATTTGTGTGCACTATAGAAACACTGTTGCTGAACTATACCCATAACTCGGCTAAGAAATAGCAACAAGTTGTTCTGTACACAACTTATGCTTGCTCAAAAGTCAGAGAATACTTTAACTCAAAAGAATAGTGGAGATCAAACCTCCATTTAGGGCTGGGGAGATGGCTTAGTGGGTAAGAAAGAGTACTTGCCGCACAGCACAAGGACCTGACTTCAGATCTCAGGCACCTACATAAAAGCTAGGTATGGCTGCGTGTGCTGCAACCCCAGTGACGGGAAGCATGGAGAGGGTCACTGGGTTCCCTGGGACAGACAACCAACCAAGCTCCAGGTGCAGTGAAAAAGGAATGAAGGCAGAGTGACAGTGAGCAGGACATGTGATGTTCTCCTCCAGCCTCCACACACATGTGCACTGCACACCGCAAACCAAACAAACGCATGGTAGTGACTAGGCTCAAAGCAGGCATAGCGAGGAGTGGCTGGAGATGGTGTTTTTCACCACAGTTTTATTGTACACACAGTTTTCTACTTTGTTTATACAAACATGATGATTAAATGTGGAAAACAAAAACTTGTAATATTTTCCTGCCATCATTCCTCAGTGTAAGTATCAAATTAGAATATCCCTGGATTGTATTGTGTTAGTGTATCTGATTTTAAAAACTGCTGTTTGGAGCCGGGTGGTAGTGGCACATGCCTTTAATCCCATCACTCAGGAGGAGGCAGTTGGATCTCTGTAAGTTTGAGGCCAGCCTGGTCTACAGAGCGAGTTCCAGGATAGGCTCCCAAAGCTACACAGAGAAACCCTGTCTTGAAGAACAATAAATAAATAAATAAATAAATGAATGAATGAATGAATGAATGAATAGACAGGTAGATAAATATGAAAATAAAAACCCTGCTGTTTGGGATCTGAAAAGATAGATGGCTGTGTGGTTACAAGTACTGGCGGCTCTTGCAGAGGATCCAGGTTTTATTTCCAGCGCCCACACCCAGTTCAACTCTAGCCACTGGGAACAGATGTCCTCTTCTGACTTCCACAGGCACTGCATGCAAGGAGTGTCCAGAAACACATGCAGGTGAAACACCCACACAAATAAAATAAAGGTTAAAATACAAACAAAATACAATTTGCTGTTTGAATTGCTAACAGCGTCAAAAGAAATGGAGTGGTAGCTCAGTTGTTAAGAGCACATACAGAGGACTAAGCTCAGTTCCCAGCACCCACATCAGGCAGCTCACAACCCCCTCTAACTCCAGATCCAATGTGCTCTCTGATCTGATGCGCTCTCTGGCATTCACAGGCACCAGCACACATCATATACAAATAAAATAATACAAGAAATCACCTATTTAATTTTGGTTTGAGAATAGGATATAATTTCCATTTGTAAAAAGGCTATAAATATACTTCTACCACTTTGTACTCCACTTTATACTTTTATGTAAAAGTGGCATTTTCAGAATTAATGATTATAAAGTCAAAATATTGCATGCACATGGTGCACATCACATACATGCTGGTAAAACATTCTCACACACAACATTTTTAAATCTAAAAAGAATTAGAATTAGAAATATAAAGCCAAAATATTGGTCAGTTCTGAAAATTGCTAAACATGTCCTACATCCTACAGTATAAATATTCGGCCAAGATTTCATTCTTGGGGCTTGTGAGTCGGCAAGTTTCAGACCAGCCTGGTTAGGAATGCTTACTGTTTCTGCTGGGGACAGGAGTTGGATGCCCAGCACCCAAGTTTGGTGGCTCACAACTGCCTGTAACTTAAACTCCAGGGGATCTGATACCTCTGGCCTCCACAGGAACATGCACTCACAGGTGCATACCAAGACACTGATACATACACATACATATACACAAAAAGGAACTCTTTTAAAAAAGATTTAATTCCTTACATTTAAAATAAGTAATTCAGGGCTGGAGAGATGGCCCAGCAGTTAAGAGCACTGGCTGCTCTTCTAGAGGTTCTGAGTTCAATTCCCAGTACCAACATGGTGGCTCACAACCATCTGTGGTGAGATCTGGCGCCCTCTTCTGGCCTGCAGGGATACGTGCAGGCAGAACAATGAACACATAATAAAAAAATCTTTTAAAAAGAAAAAAAATAAGTAATTCATCTCTTTTGTCTTTAATAAATGGTAAAATTATATGTATATTCAAGAATTATTTTCTAAATAAACTTTTCTAAATAAAAGTTTATGATTTATTATCAGTAAATGTTTAATTTGTATACCTATCTTACATACTTACATGTTGAATGGCAGTAGGAAAGCATTAAGGTCTTTGTTGTTTTCTACAATTAAAGTATTATGTTCCTTCAAGGGTAAAACCTTTTGTATGTACAATAAGAACACTACAATATATAACAAAAAAACAGTCTCAAGTCTGAGCTAAGGTGCTTTAGGTGGTGTTCATTAATGTTGTGAGGTATGTTGGCATACAGTATCGTATGTTTACATCCAAGACTGCAGTGAAGACACACAATGCAATACAGGCCAGCCCTGCTGTGAACACCTTGAATTTATCATTTGATTTTGAATTAACTGTTGGTCACTGCACTTTCTGAGACGACTTACTGTTGCCAAATTTTTCATGAACCTTCCCATTCATAACTTCAAATGGGGCTGTAACCCACAGTATTAAGAAGATGGCTGGTAAACTATGTGAAGTTTTAGCCAGAGTAATAAGGTGAGAGCAAGAGGAAAAGGGCTGCAGATAGGAAACGCTAAATTACCCCTATTTGGAAAAACAACTCTACATTTAGACAACACTAAAAATTCTGCCAAAAGACTTCAAGACCTATACAAGAAGTAGGACACAGAAATCAACATAAAAAAATCAACAGTTTTCTTACACATATATAAGGTCTTTGCCTAGAGAGAAACCAGGAAGAGAAACTCATTCACACTAGTATCAGCAGTAAAATACCTTGGAATAAACTCAAGGACTTAAAAGACCTATACAATGAAATGTATAAAACAATGAACAAACTGAAGCCACCAGTGATGAAGACATCCCATGTTCGTGGACTGGCAGAATTAATGTTTAAATGGTCACCTGCCCCCTCAATAAATAAATAAAAATGTATTTTTAAATGTTAGAATAAAAATAATTATTTTATATAATATATGCTAATAAGTTTAAAAATTATTCCCAAATATCACCCCAGCTCTTCCAAAGCAATATTGGATGCCAGTTCTTAAATTTAAAAAAAATTTTGTGTATATGTTTTGTCTCCATGTGTATCTGTGCATCACACTCAGAGTGTCCATGGAAGCCAGAAGAGGGCATTAGATCCCCTGGAGCTGAAGTTCAGGCAATTGTCAGCTGCCATGTGGGTGCTGGGCATTGAACCCAGGTCCTCTAAAAGAGCAGCTGGCACTCCGAACTGCTGACCATCTCTTCAGCCCTGGATGCCAGTTCTTAATCAGTGGTTTTTCTGACTGCCAACACCCACTGTTGTAGGGAAATTTAAAGATGCATAGTCACAATTTTGACAGTAAACGAGCTACCAGTTGGGCATGCCTTTATTTCCAGTGCTCAGAGACAGAAGCAGATGGGTCTGTGAGTTCCGGGCCAGCCTAGGCTACATAGTGAGATTTTGTCTCAAAACAAACAAACAACAGTGCTACTGGCATCTGCTTCACTGCTCTACTCAGGCCAGAGTGCTTAATGTGCTCAGGGCAATGCCTCACAACAACAAAAAAATTATCTAATTTAAAATGTCAATAATGCCGAAGTTGAAAAATATTAACTAATAGTCTATAATATAAACTCAAAATCGAGGTATTCACACATCAAATAAAATTCAGTAAATTTCTCATACATTAAAAAGTATGTCAACCCAGCACTCAGGAGGCAGAGGCAGGTGGATCTCTGTGAGTTCGAGGCCAACCTAGTCTACAGAGCAAGTCCCAGGACAGGCTCCAAGCTGCAGAGAAACCCTGTCTCGAAAAACCAAAAAGGTATGTTAAAATAGCTAAGTTTCCTATTGAAACACTAAATGGAGTATTTTTTACTTATGGTGTTTCAATGCATTGTTTTTTTAAGAACTATAGGTTTTCAAATACCTATAAATGCTGAGACTGGCTGAAAAAAAGATCCTTGAATATTTAATCTATTGTTTTCTAAAATGTTTGAGAAAGGACTTCTGTATTTGTTATTTTCAGCACAGCAGACTGAACACAGGGCCTCATATATACTGATAGACAACTGCTCTATCACGGATCCTACTTTGCTTCCTGAAGCTTGGTTCCTCACTTGTCACCTGGGACATTAACAGTACTTGAATTTGTAGTTTTATTTGAGGTCTAATTATTTAAAGTACATGGTACAGTGGTCATCAGAGAGAATGTCAATAAATGTTAGTCATGGCCACTAATTATGCCTGTTTTTAGCTTTTTCCTTCTTTGAGTCTTTTCCTTTCCTTTGAAGACAGTCTTGATATGCAGCCCAGGTGAGTCTCAAACTTACTAAACTCCTGCCTCAGTCTCCCTAGTTGAAATTCCACACATGTGCTAACATGCCTAGTTGGACCAATCACTTAATTTATTATTTTTGTTTGGTCTTTCCATCTCGAATATAAGCAACAGATGGGTATAGAGGGCATGAGGCCCTTGTGTTTACAGAGAAGCACTAGGGAAACCAGGAATGTTAAACACGCGGTTGTCTCTTCAAAGGAAGAAATATATAACCCGTTTACCACCCAGAAGGCTGGAAATGGATGTGGTTAATAGCCTGGTGACTTGTGCTATCTGTAGGGCTAAGCTACATCTGACTCCCCCAAGGCTCTTATGTTTACCCTAGACTCTTCCTCCCTAGACATTTATTTTGAGCCTTGTTTCTCAGTCAATAGGACCTACCCTTACAAGAGATGTCACATGTACTTTACAAAGGATAGAGTGGTTGATAGCCTGGTGACCTCTGAGCTATCTATATGGTCATGCCACACCTGGTTCCCCCAGACTTTTGTTTTTATCAGTCATTCTCCCTAGACTCTTATTTTAAAAAAATTGCTTCTTAGTCAACAGAACCCATATTTATGGAAGAAGTCATATATACTTTGAAGAGTATCAGTGTAATCTTAAGTTTTGTTGTACACACAGATGGAGTTAATTATTAGGGAACTTTTCTCAAAATTGTGTTATGCTTAAATATGCCTAAAATAAACTGCTTGGAGTCAGACTCTAGAAGTTGAACCAACACTGGCTACTGAGTCATGTTGAACCAGGTTTCCTTCTTGCCTCACACAGACTGACACTCTGCTGGCCCTGGTGGTCAGAGACACCACCCCGCCCCCGCCACCAACACAAAGATGGGGAATGTATATATTTTATTCCTGAAATTGTGTTTCTTATTTAGACCCCAATACACTATTTGTATAATTCTGACTAGCAACTTGAATTTTTCTGGGCTTTCTTTTTATCTTTTATTTAAACAAAATAGAGGAAAAACAAACAAACAAAAAAGGAATGAAACTGATCAGTCTTGTTTCTTTAGGTAGCTTCTCACTGTTTCCCAGGCTGAGCTGAACTAATAGGCTCAAGTGATCTCCTTGCCCCTATTCCTCCTTTGTATACAGTTCCATATCCATTATATTACTGTCTTAGTTAGGATTTCTATGATGTGATGAAACACCATGATCAAAAAACAAGTTGGGGAGGGAAGGGTTTTTTAGGCTCACACTTCAGCACTGCTGTTCATCACTGAGGGATGTCAGGACAGGAACTCAAACAGGACAGGATCCTAGAGGCAGGAGCTGATGCAGAGGCCATGGAGTAGTACTGCTTCCTGGCTGGCTCCTCGTGGCTTGCTCAGCCCTCCTTCTTACAGAACCCAGGATCAGCAGCCCAGGGATGGCACCATTCACCATGAACTGGGTCCTCCCTCATTGATCACTAAATGAGAAAGTGTCTTCCAGCTGGATCTCACTGAGGCATTTCCTCAGCTGAGGCTCCTTCCTCTGATGACTAGCGTGTGTCAAGTCAACACACAAAATTGGCCAGTACAGTTATCTTACAATTCTTGTACGGCAATTCAAATAGAATTCTGATCCTTATTTTATACAAAGCAGTGCAACTAAGTGGAGGATATATCTATCTATCTATCTCTCTCTCTCTCTCTCTCTCTCTCTCTCTCTCTCTCTCTCTCTCAAGATTTATTTATTTATTTTACATGCATAGTTGTTTTGCCTGCATCTGTGTGAGGTTTTGCCTGGAACTGGAGTTACAGACAGTTGTGAGCTGTCATGTTGATGCTGAGAATTGAACCTGGATCCTCTGGAAGAACAGCCAGTGCTCCCAGCTGCTGAGCCAACTCTCCAGCCCCTACTCCACATCTCTTATTGCTGCCCAAACCACTTGGACTGAAGGCCAGGGCTGAGTAGATAGCTTCCTCTACCTTCTGTGTGTTTATTAAAATAAAAACAAACAAACAAAAAACAAAGTAAGAGTTTTAGCACACTGTTAATTGTTGGATAAGGCACTAAAATAGACTTGTAACAAACATTTACATCTTACATTTAGATTACTTAAAATTTTTATTATTGGGGGGTGGGGCGGGGTACATACCACATCTAGTGGAGGTCGGAAAACAACTATGGAGTGCTTCTTTCCTTCCTCCTTACATGGGCTCCAGAAAAGCATTCAGACTGCCAGGTCTGTGCAGTAAGTGACTACTTCTGAGCTGCCTGGCTGGCCCAAAATGTTTTCTAAAGTACACTGCAAGTGCATTTCTTAGTTTTAGCTCCACAAATTCCCTAAAAAGTAGGCAAATCACACATCTCCTTCCCAAATATGCAGGCATTGAATAGTTAAATCATATAACTAGAAATAAAGAGAGAGAAACTAAAACCCAAACAGGTGAACATTCCTGTGGATTCACAGTGCTATTTCTGAAATACGGTACCTACCATGCACAGACTACATGCTTCTGTGAAAAGTCACATAATCACACTACTCTGCAGCCTTTAAAATATGATCAGAGAAAATTAACATGTTACCTTAACTGATTGCTTCATACTTTATATTTGTTAATGGATCACAATTTTATTTCACTACCCAACTGCAGTAACATTTATTGCTCAAGGTTCCTAAAAAGTACACTAATAAAGGTGCAGAGGTGGTCCTGCGGAGAATTGTTAGAAATGTGATTTCTCCCCTACCATCCATGAAAAAAATCAAACTAGGCTACCAATATTCCAGTTTCCAAGGATCTTACATTAAAAAAAATTACTCTCTATCCTATCATCTCCAATTTCAACATGCACTGCCAAGGAGAGCCACTTGCCTTAACCAGACAAACTTTTCAATAATAAAATATTAACTCACAGCTCTAGAAATACGCTAAAGATGTAACAGACGAGCCTCCGCTCGACAAACTAGCTATCTCCCTCTGGTAAAATTTAAGCAGCTTGAAAATCATACCTGTAATACTTCTAAATGTAACTAGTTATATCACTTTAAGTCCATGACATTTCACACACATCCCAGTTCCTCTCTTCCCATGGTACTCTCCACTGTCTCCTGCATGGGTTTTTCTGAGCTCCTTAATTCCATCTCTGTCTTGCTTTTTGTGGATCACTTCTCACAGTGATGCCAGATTAACTTTCCTGAAAGAATCCCTATTACCATGACAGTGCTCCTTTACAAGTTTTTGTTGCCCCTTTCCTTTTTAAAGCTACTGTTTCCTGAGGGTTAACTATGCAACATTCACTCACTGGGCTCAGTCCATGGCATGCATAATCTATTTAAACCTCACAGCAGACTCCTTATTACTGGTGTGCCTTACTTTATCAAGGTACAAAATTTGTCTGTGTCTTAAGTCTGTGTGATTCCAGGGCACTTTACCAATTATCCTGTAGGACACCTTTGAAGTTCCTTAGCCTGACACTTTGATGACTTCTTTTGACTTGTCCCCACTTTATTTGTCCCTCCCCTAGCTCCCAGATCAAACTAATATTTCCCATGTAATCCTTATAACTTTCCACCTCCACATCACCAACATATTGTTTCTTACACCCACAGAAACAACTGCTGCTTAATTTTTCAATCTGTTAAGTTTTCCTCTCCACTTAGTGTCTTATGAGAAATCTTCCCTAAACTCACCTGTTCTCGTCCAAACCTTCCCCTCTAAGGCACTTAATCCAGGCCTGTAAGGAGCCATGCATTTTCTACTTCAAAATCAGAGTATTTATTGTCACATTAAACCAAGCAGATTTCAAGCTCTGTCATGGAGTTAATGTCTAATTTGTATCTGATGAGCTCATACTATGTGCAATATAATAGTTCTCCTTAGGTACATTATGGAGCTCCTTTGAAACTGCTTTCCAGTTTCAGTGAACAAGAGTAGAACATAGTAAAAACCAGAGGAAGGAAAGACTATTCACAAAACTTGTAGAATTTTATGTTGTCCTAATTGTTTTGTTTTACTATTATTGTTAATTTCTTACTGTCCCTAATTTATGAACTCAACTTTACTATAAGAATGTTTACATATAAGAAAAAAAAAACTCAGTATTTACAGGGCTTGGTACTACACTCAACTTCTTCAGGCATCACTGCAGATACTAGCATATATGTTCCATAAGAATAAGGGAGACTATATATACTGTGCTACATACCAATAAGTAATCTTTTGAATGAGTATCTTTGGCTTGAAAGAGCTAATTTTATTTGGGAAGAAGATAGTCTTACTGTGAATGTCCTCATTCATAATTTTACAAATGTAAGTAAATCCACATGGACTGCCAGCAAATGTTAAGATGGCCCTTAAACCTGAAATTCATTTTAAGAACAGACTACCATTTATCAAAATCATACCTATGTGGTTAAGTTATGACCATTCTTCACTGAATATATATATTTTCCTTTAAAGTAATGAGGAGTGATGCTCAGTACCACAGGAGTAAAAGTAATAAGGAAAAATGGTTACTTTTAATATCTCTCCCGAGGACATTGTTTCCAAGACTAGAACTATATATTCTGGTAGAAGGAAGACAGAAATATCAGGTCAAAGAGCCTTAAGGTCTAAAAATATTAACAAAATCCAGATGTTTCTAAAGTGGCAGGAATTAGAGTAACATCTAAGAGATTGTTAAGTATTCATGAGTAACTCTATTGCCCACACTCCATCTTAAAAGGCAGTCCATTATTTTTACTTGCATTCACATTGGCCTAAAGTAAAAACTACAGCAAATAGAAACAGTTTATGCACAGAATTAAAGTGTGGCTATGGGTACAGTCAAAAGTAGCATTCATGACTAGCAAACACAGGTCTCAGTTCCCAGCAAAGAGTATATATACTTTATACAAACAGAGAACACGAATAGGATACCATTTATGACAATGATAAAAGTTAAAAGCAATCAAACCAATTTTTTAATAAAGGGAAAAACAAAATAACTGAACTTTGTTGCTGTTGTTGTTCCAAGATAGTCTCTCTGTAACTCTGGCTGTCCTAAAACTTGCCATGTAAGCCGGGCATGGTGGTGCACGCCTTTAAATCCCAGCACTCAGCAGAGGCAGGTGGATCCCCATGAGTTCAAGGCCAGCTTGGTCTACAAAGCGAGTTCCAGGACATCAAGGGATGTTACACAGGAAAACCTGTCTCCAAAAACCAAAACTTGCTATGTAGACTAGAGATCTACCTACTTCTGCTTCCTGAGTGCTGAGATTAAAGGTGTGCACTACCACACCTGGCCATGAACTATTTGTTATTAAAGACTTAATATCAAGGCAGCTGTCTGAAACCATGCAAATTTATGCATCCATGCCTACTCTTGTACTTATCCTAGTCAAAACATTACCAATACTGCTAGAATAGCTCAAACCCCAGAAGGACCTATTAATAGTTGATTTAATGATCAAGTATTTCCTTTTTATATTAATAATTCTGAACTATATAAAATATTGGTTTCATTATGACATTTTCATACATTATACAATGTACTTCTACCACCCCCATTATAATCAAGTTTTTTAAAAAAAGGATTTACTTTTATGACTCTTTTGCCTGTATTATGGATATGTATTGAGTGTCTGCCTAGGGCCCATGGAGTCTGGAAGACAGCATCAGATACCCTGGAACTGGAGTTACACATTTATGCGCCACTATGTGGTTGCTGAGGCTTGAACCTGAGTCCTCTAGGAAAAGCAGCTAGTTCTCGTAACCTCTGAGCCATTTCTTCAGCTCCTATAATCAAGTTTTAAAGCACATTTTCTGTACTATTTACCTTGTCACTACTGTGTCCTACCTGCAGGCCATCTAGATGGCTTGTGGGTAAAGTACTTACTGTCAAGCCTGACGACCCTAACTGGAGTTCCATCCCCAGAACTCACATGGTGGAAGGAGAGAATTCCCACAAGTTGTCCTCTGACCTCCACATGCATGCAATGGCATGTGTGCAGCCAAATACACACATAAAAGTATAATATAAAAAAATTTAATCTGTCCTACCTGTTCACCAATCTATATGTGCAAGTACTTTATTTTCTCAACTGGAATGCAAATAATCTATAGCAATTCCAATCTACTGGCTCTTCTAGATCCTGGGCAGTGCCATGTATGCTCACATTAGAAACTCAATATTTGCTGCATTAAATTTGAATGAATATTTAAATGCTAGATACATGGGTATGATGGTTGATCTCAACTGTCCACTTGGTAGGATTTAAAATCACCTGGGAGACTGGTCTCTGGGCTTGCCCATGGGGTGATATCTGATTAGGTTAACTGAAGTGGGCCATCAGCCACTGCAGGAGGCCTCATTCCCTGGGCTTCCATCCTGGATTACATCAAAGGGAGGAGCTGGCTGAGCACAGCATTCAGTTGCTTTCTGCTTCTTGACTGCTACTGCTGTTAACTTTCCCACAATAATGGACTGTAAGCTCAATTATGAGCTGAAAATAAGCCTTTCCTTTGAGTTTCTCAAAATATTTCAATACAGCAAACTAGAAAGTAAGATGGGGGACAAGAGGAAAATCACACCTACCACAAAACATTTAATACCTTCCAAATTTTTTATTGACCATCAATATTTCATACAATTACATTACTTACTAGAGCTTTGATCTGCAACTTTGTACTGTATGTACAATCATATGACACACAGATGTATATGCATGTATATGCATGTCACTACACTCCAGAAAACTTAAGACAAAAAGAACAATTCAGTGTCTCATCTCACCTCCTCTACCTGAGGTCTGCCTACTTTTACTCCTTCAACTGTTTTACTGTGAATTAATCTTTGTATTTTTAGCAACATGTACAGAAATAGGCTTATACATACATTATGTGTATCCATACATGTGATTTTTGTGACATTGCCTTTTTAAAATTCATTTGTGTGTATGGGTGTTTTCCTCCCATGTATGTACGTATTCCATGTGCATGCCTGGTGCCTACAGAGGCCCAAAGAGGTTATCAGATCCCCAATGGCTAGAGTTATAGACAGCTGTGAGTCACTAAGTAGGTGCTGGCAACCAAACCCAGGTCTTCTGGAAGAGCTGCCAGTGTTCTTAACGAATGAGCCAACAACTTTCCTGTCCCAGTAGTATTTTTAAAGGCTTACTCTCATGGCTATTTTGGGGGATTTTTGTTTTTGTTTTTCCTACCCAGATCACTCATCACTCTCTTCCATTTACTCCAGGTTCTAGAAGGCTGACTCCATTATCTTATGTTTTCTTGTTCTCCAATCTTGCACACCGTTGCCAGTAAGAATTACCCATCAGAAACAAGCAAAGAATGGTTGGGTTCTTTATGTCCCCAGCTCCCTCCTGTGGTCAAACAACGGTTGCACTCCATTCAGGCCACAGTTCTCGAGTGGCCCCACTACTTCCGCTACAATTGTAGGTAAATCCTTGTGACTAGTTCCTTTGTTCCTTCAGAGCTATAGTCAATAGACTGTTGCCATGCTTGGGGTGTTTCACCATTCTTTCTTTTGAACTTGCATTCAATTTTCTTCTATTCCTAGGCTTGATTTTGCAATCCATTGCATGGATTCTAAAAGAAATCTCTTCTGTGCGTGTACAGCAATCAGAGCCATTATTAACTCTTCAAATCCTCACATCTTTTCCTTCATCTATGCTCCTGAGTGCTCTCCAAAAGCTTCCTGAGAAAAGATACCTGGGGATACATTTTATGAGAACTTGACTGACTTGGTACTAAAGTAGATCACATCCTAGAGAGATTTTTTTTTTTTTCTTCCTTGCTTCCAATATGACTTCACAGCCTCTTCCCAGAACTCTCTGGCATATGCTAGACAAGAGCTCTGTAAGTATTACAGCTTGATGGAAAGGTATCCTGGCAGTCAGAAACAAAGGAATACCACAAAGTCACACTTCAAAACAAACTTCACATTTATTGGGAGGGAAAAAACCAGGAGGGTGGCTGCCTCTACTCAGGCGAGAAACAGAAAGGAACTGAACAGAAGACAGGGTTTATATAGAGTTTCTTGCGGAGAGGGGCAGAACCTTTCAGGGTGAAGCTTTCCAGAGTGGGGATTGGTGGGATTTCAAGTCCAGAGCTTGGGCTTTTTTACTCTGTAGGGTTGAGGCAGGGTCTAGTTGTTAGGGTAGTACAGTGTTCTGTGGGTGGAACCTAGCAGCTGGAGGTCCTTGGGGGAGATGCCTGGCCACTCGTGCTTCCTGAGCCTTCAGGGGTTTACAAAACCCACGGCAGCTAGGGTTGGCTTGAATAGTCAACAAGCTACACAGTGGTACACTGAACTACATTTCCGGCTTCCAGTGCCTTTTGGCTTTCTGTTGTTTGTTCCATGGAAATATTTATAGTGAGATAACCCTTTCTCCCAACAATGTGAGTAAAGAGGTGATATAAGCAGGGCGGTGGTGGCACATACACCTTTAATCCCAGCATTTGGGAGGCAGAGCCAGGTGGATCTCTGTGAGTTCGAGGCCAGCCTGGACTACCAAGTAAGTTCCAGGAAAGGTGCAAAGCTACACAAAGAAACCCTGTCTCGGGGAAAAAAAAAAAAAAGGTAATATAAGTAGAGAGGAGGAGGCACTGGAGATGGGAGAAGGCAGTGGGGGAGGGGATAAACAAGAATACATACAAAGGAAGCATGGAGTGCATGTATGAAAATGTCATTGTGAAACCCATTTCTTTGTCTGCTAACTTAAAAAATAAGTTAAGAGGGGCTAGAAGGGTGGTTCTGCAGTTAAGAGTGCTTCTTGCTCTTCCATAGGATCCAAGTTTGGTTACCAGTACCCACATCAGGCAATTCCTACAACTACAACTCTAGGGGATACAATGTCCTTTTCTGGCCTCCATGGGCACCCGCATACACATGGCATACATTCCTACAAACAGTATACACATAAAGAAAAATAAGAAATCTTTTAAAAATTAGTTTTAAAAAGGTGACATAAATATGTAATAAGTTTGACTTTCCTATAGTTTCTGTATTGTTGGTATAACTGCCAATAATGTTCAGTGATGGGAACTATATATCAAAATAGACTCTATGTATTAGTGATGTTACTTAATATTTTCTGAAGGGAAATTTCTACCAAAAAGTAAAATAACTGATTTATTAATTCATTTAGAAATCATTCCTATATAATGTATTTTTTAATAAGAATAGCCACTGTAACATTGTAACTTTAAGAGGTAATAACCCATCAATAGGAAATTATAAAAATAACATGCTAATAGAAAATTGAACAAATAAATTATAGAAAAAAATCTATAAAATGGGATACCACCAAAATTTAAGTTATAATGTTATAGCTACTTGTCACAGGTAGATACTAAACACTTGAAATATGACCAGAATAACTGTAGAACAAAATTTTAAATTTAATTTTAATTGATTTAATAATTGATATTATAAAACTTTTAAATATTCAGGAACAATTCAGGTATGTTATTCTACTTTTTAAACTGTGAAATTAATCAAATTTAAATGCAAGTCAACCACAGTCGTGCCTCACTTAATGAGGGAGATAGGTTCTAATAAGTAAATCAATAGGCAGATTATTGCAATGTAAACACCGGAGAGCAGACACACGAACTCATTTTAGGCCAATTCAATGTGGATCATGCTGATGCTGTTGTTAAAAGACCACACACTGTTTTACTGTGAATGTGTTTTTGTAAATAAAGGAATGCACACTAAAATTATTAAAGTATAGTCTAGTTTAGCAATCATTTCCTCATGTATGTGACTACATTGCCATATGCCTTTCTATGGCTGGGACTGTAGTAGATCTGTCTATACCAGCATCACCACAAACACATAGTAAGTTGAACTGTGTTTAGTATCACTAGATGACATCAATTCTTCGGCTCCAATATTAATGTCACAGGACCATTATCTAATATATGGTCCTCTGCTAACCAAATGTTGTCATATAGTTCATGAGTGCTACTGATGAAAAATTATTGATCTGATTGAGATGCACTATCAGTGTAAAATACAAACTAGATTTCAAAGACTTGTTATTTTAAAAGATTTAAACGATCTTTAATATTTTTATATTTAATACATATTGAGATAGTTATAATTTTGGTATACTATAAAAGACCTATTATTAATTTTCTTTCTGCCTCCCTCCCTGGGCTGACTACTCCTGAGCTACACCTCCAGATCTTTACTTTTGTTTAGTTTGGGTATTTTATCATGAAGCTCTATATGAGATGATAAGATGCAAAGGCGTATGAAAAAAGCAAGTTTCAAAATAGCATTTGTGTACCATCCACTTTTGCAAATACACTGAAATAGCTTATGAAGTTATTAACAAAAACTGGGAAAACATACATAACTTTTTTAAAAAGATTTATTTTTATGTGAATGAATGTTATGCGTGCGCGCACGTGTGTGAGTTCTTGGAACTGAATCTCTGTTGCCTTTATAATTTCAAAACTAGTATTACTTTCAAAAACAAGAATAGAGATTTTAAGTTTCAAGGGGGCCACCAACACTTTAATATGTATCAGGCTGGGGATGTGGCTTGTTGATAGAGCAGTTTCCTACTACGTGTGAGGCTTTGGGTTTGAGTCCCTGAACTGGAAGGGAAGGTCAGGTCCGTAACTTGACTGCATTTCTCTTATCATATTAGTAACTCTCAATAACAAAAGACAGAGGAACACTCAACAGGTACAAGCACTTGCTATGCAAGCCTGATCACTTGAATTTGATCCTCGAAGTTTGGTTCAAGGAGAGAACGATAACTGTCCTTTGACTTCCACAGCCATGCCACGGTACACACCATACACACAATATACAACAACAGTACATTTTTAAAAATACAGTGACAAATATTCAGAGAATTCTAGTTATTAAACTCACATGGCTATTGCTTTGTCCTGAATGTATTCATTACAGATTCTCTCCACTCCCTCCAATCAATCATTTCCCTTAACCCATGTTTACATAAAGTTTCAGATCTCTAAAACTGCATTACAAGATATTTCAACTTCTAACACTGAGTGATCTACAGCTTCCTAGAGGAAAACATTTCAAAGGTCAATAAATTAGTAGATGATTACTTTTATCTAGATGGCTGGCTGCTATACAAATTAAAAATAATGGAGGAGAGGGTATCGCTTTGCCAAAGAAGAAATATCAAATAATCATTTTAGAGTTACAAGGACAGGAATATTAACCAAAATGAAAGCTAGTAAAGACACAGCCAGACTAATCTGACAGGTTAGACTGAAGAAGTAGTGACATTACTTTCAAGACTGTAAGGGAGGATGTGTCACCAGAACAGGAAAGGAATCTTGACAAGGAAGATGGAGAATACATGTCACCAAGCTAGAATACAACAGACAGGTACCACAGTACTGCCAAAAGTACAAACAATGCTCTGAGTCTGAGTAGTCTTACAGGAGAGAGCATGGGTCTAGTCTCTGTAACATTCTTAGCAGGTCAATATAGACAGTTACTACACTGTTAATCCTATAGTTAAAGGAGTTAGGTATGCTTTTATTCAAGAATGTCAAGTACTCATCAGTTGGTCACTGACAGGAAAGAGATGACGAAGGTAGAATTCTTGTCCTTTTTGTTTGGTGGTACTGTTTTGAGACGGTCTTAGATGGCCCAGCCAAGATAGCCTGACACTTACTATGCAGCTTACTCACTAACTCGTGGCAATCCTTTACTTCTTTACACCCTTATATTCAAGAAACCTAAAATCTACCACAGAAATCAAACAAGAATAAAAACTCAATACAATGTTAACTGTTAATTGCTGTACCAGAACTACAGAAAAAGAGCATTATTAAGAGAATTTGGATAAAAAGAAAAGAATACAAAACCCAACTGATTGACTACACAAAGGTTAAAGTATTAATGCAAACACATTAATACTGGTAAATTTATCACTTTTTTCAAACACCACTGAATTTCAGCTCTCCCATTTGAAAATATATGGAATGAGCCACCTTGAATCTCAGCACACAGGAGGGAGAAACAGGCTGATCTTAGTGAGCTTGAAGATAGCCTAGTCTACATAGTCAGTTCCAAGCCAACTAAAGTTATATAGTTAAAAGCCTGTCCCCACAAAATTAATAAACAAATAAATAAATAAGAGGCGGGAGGGGGCAGGGAGTCAGCCATTCACACAGCTTACTGTTAAAAGAGTTTGCCCAGCATGTGCAATTCCTAGCACAGGGGGAACAAGGACGTAGTAAATATAATGAAATGGAAAAACCTAGAATAATGTTTGCGAGTCAAGCAGAAAAGCAGTATAGAATTTGAATTCATGATATAAGTGAACTGTTTAAAGTGGAGCAACAAACTTTTTCCCTGTTGACTTTCACTATTAAATTACTGCAGAGATAAAAGACCTGACCTTGATGTTCAATTACAATGATCCCATCATTGACCTGGACTATGACAACCAATTCAAATACTTCTGTAAAGTTACTAAAGCAAATTATTAATAATTATCTAATCTATTTAAAATATGTCTAAATATAATGGTAGTCAGGAAGCTGAGCCCGGAGAATCAGAAGTCTGAGGCCAGCATGCACAGTAAACTGGAAGCCAGTTGGGGGCATACAATAAGACTGTTTCAAACAAAATAAATCAAACAAAACAAAAACTCCACAATAATTTTAAATTATCTAAATACAGCTCATCTCAACTACCCTTCAGTATCACAAATTTAGTTTGTATTCTTATCTTCTACTTATTTTTTTAACATTTATAGAGCGTCTAATATATATCAGCCACCATGCCTATTTTTTTTGTTTTTAAATATTTATTTCATTTGCATGACTGTTTTGCCTGCATGTATGTCTTTATGAGGGTGTCATATCCCCTGGAACTGAAGTTACAGACAGTTGTGAGCTGCCATGTGGGTGCCGGAAATTGAACCTGGTCCTCTGGAGAAATGGGCAGTGCTCTAACCACTGAGTCATCTCTCCAGCCCCACCTATTATTCTTGATACACCATTTCAGTTAACTTTCAAAATAAACCCACTGAATTAGGCACTAACACTCCCACTCTACAGATAAGGAGGCATGGCAACTGTGGTCAGTTGTCTTGCTCAGAGTCACAGATGAACCTATCCCAGCACGTCTATAGAAGAACTTTAAGTTAGCACAAGCAGTGTAAGTGTATCATGCACCACAATACCTCTCAGTAAGTACTGCAGAAAAGAGAAAGACACAAACCAATCACCAGTATGAGTTTATATTGCTGTAGACAAAATTAATTCAGAACACATGGCAGACTCCTTCCCACTTCAAATTTCTGACCAACCTAAAATAAACGTAATTGTCACTAAGGAGATAACCCAGTGTATTGGTAGACAAGCATAAAGGCCTAAATTTGATCAATTTGATTTTTTTTGTAAAAAGCAGGAACTGGCACTGCACACTTGTAACATCAATGCTAGAGGGGTGGAGACAGGCAGGTTCAGGGAATTGCTGGCCAGGCAACCAGCCTAGCCTATTTGGTGAGCCCCAGGCCAGCGAAAGACATTGTCTCAAAACAGTCAGGACAGACAACTCCTAAGGAATAATATCTGAAGTTGTTCTCTGGCTCTACATAGATGTATCCACAAAGTTAAGAAAAAATGAACCAAACTGCTTTAAATTTCAAATTCTTAAGTTTATCAGGGGTAACTAGGATTGAAAAGACTTCAATATGGCCAGGCAATGGTGGTGTATGCCTTCAATCCCAGCACTCAGGAGGCAGAGGTAGGCGGATCTCTGTGAGACTGAGGCCAGTCTGGTCTACAAAGCGAGTTCCAGGACAGCTAGGGCTGTTACACAGAGAAATCCTGTCTCGAAAAACCAAAAAAGGCTTTGATATTGAGTTCACAATCCAAGTTAACATTTAAGCAAATGGTAAAAGTGGGACTAAGTATATAGTGTGTTTCATTCTGAACTGCTTTTCACAATATACTTTTTTTTAGATTTTATGTGTATGAATGTTTTTCCTGCATGCATGTATGTGGACTACATGTGTGCCTGGTGCCCATGGAGGTCAGGAGGCTTCGGTTCCCTGGAAGTTACAGATAGTTAGGAGCCACCACATGAGTCCTGAGAACTGAACCCAGCTACTTTGCAAGAGCAGAAAGTATTCTTCACTACCGAGCCATCTCTCCAGCCCCCACCGAACACCCAACATCAAATGTATAGGTCTCTTTCTCGGACCTGGAGAAGATTCCTGGAGACCAATTCTTCAGACAGCAACAGAGAATCTTGTCATTCCCATCTACCTCCATCTACCCGGGTATGCTGCAGATCTCAAGACTGCCTCCACTTCAGACACCAGCCCTAAGTCCTGGGCCTCTCGTACTTGTGACCATGAAGCTATTTATTAACTATGGCTTCCCATGATCCCTTCCCTGTATTCAAGCATTTGTTAGAATGGCTCAGGAACTTAAGAAGGCACTTGGCATACAATTTCTGGTTTACATAAAAGAATACAAGTCCAGAGTATCCAAATGGGAGAGATGCCCAGGGCAAAGCATGGAGGTAAAAGGTTTGGCTCCTGTGTCTTCTTCAGGCGCACCACTCATGACTTTGATACACACACGAAACCAGAACGCTATCATCAGAGTTTTTTAATGGAAGCTTTCTTTTCACAGCATGACTGATTTAATCACTGTCCACTGTGACTCCACTGCATCTTAGCTCCTCAGAGGTACAGAGGTAACTTCTAATCATGTCTTGATCTTTCTGGCAACCGGTTCCAACCTGAAGCTATTTAGGGGCCCAGGCAAGAAGCGCCTCATTGCAACAAAAGACACTCTTATCACCAAGGAAATTCCAAGGGATTGGAAAGCTCTGCTTCAGGACAGAGGACAAAGACCAAACACAATTCACATTACGTCATGGCCACATTAAGCACTAAGACACTCAGATAAAAGGTCATTGTTTCTACCCACGTTGAGCTTAATTAGTAATCTGCTCAAGACTCTTCATCTAATTCAAGTATATTTTAAACACTAAAGTTGAAGATGGCTTTCTTCAAAACTATTTTAATCTTACCAAAAAGAAGTAAGTCTTAAGCAGGCTACATTACAGACAAAGAAAAACCAGGGCTTAAAGTTAAAAATGAATTCCATGGGCTGGAGAGATGGCTTAGCGGTTAAGAGCACTGACTGTTCTTCCAGAGGATGTGGGTTCGATTCCCAGCACCCACATGGTAGCTCACATCTGTCTGTAACAACAAGATCTGACACCCTGACACAGACATACATGCAGGCAAAACAATGCAATTAAAATAAAAATAAATAGATTATTTAAAAAAATAAAATAAAATAAAAATGAATTTCTATCTTTGATATTATTTACAATGATTTTGGATAAAATAATTTGAGTTTCAATTTCTTCATCTGCCACAGAGAGAATAATGATAAAAACTTGGAAATGTAGTTGGTAATATTTAAGGAACAGATCAAAGAATACCACTTGGATTAAGAGTTAGGGAAAAGCAAAAGGCAATGTGATTTAGTCACAATCTATATTTATATTACTCTAAAACAATATAAAAGAATAAAGTAAAAAAAATAGGCAATTATTTTGGGGGGCTAGAGTGATGACTCAGTGGTTAAAAGCACTGAGTGATCTTTCGAGGACCTAGGTTTAATTCCCAGCACCCACAGGGTTGCTTACAACCATCTGTAACTATAGTTCCAGGGGATTCAATACCCTCCTCAGACCTCCAGGACACAGGTGCACAGACATACATGCAGGCAAAACACCCATAGACATAAAAAAACTAAAAATAACTTTTTCAATAAGATTTTTTTATTTTATTTTTATTTTTTTTTGGTTTTTCGAGACAGGGTTTCTCTGCGTAGTTTTGCACTCTTCCTGGAACTTTGTAGATCAGGCTGGCCTCAAACTCACAGAGATCTGCCTGGCTCTGCCTCCCGAGTGCTGGGATTAAAGGCGTGCACCACCATCACCCGGCTGATTATTTTTATTAAATCTCCAAAAACCTACTAACTTCCCTTCGGCTAACTGTTAAGCATCTATTAATTTCTATTAAGTGAATCATTTTCCAAAATATTTTTTCAAGGCAGTGGTGGTGCGAGCCTTTAATCCCAGCACTCAGGAGGCAGAGGCAGGTGGATCTCTGTGAGTCTGGTCTACAGAGTGAGTTCCAGGACAGCCAGGACTGTTATATAGAGAAACCCTGTCTTGGAAAACAAAAACCAAAAAAAAGTAAAAGCCCATAAATTTGTTATAAAGAAAGAATATATAAAGTCATTGAACACTGTTATAGTGTAACATATTAAAAACATTTGCTGGGCCTGGAGAGATGGCTCAGTGATTAAGAGGACCTGGGTTCAATTCCCAGCAACATGGCAGCTCACAACTGTCTGTAACTCCAATTCCAGGGTATTCAACACTCTCACACAGACATACATGTGGGCAAAACACCAATGTACATAAAATACAAATAATAAAAAAAAAATCTGCTAGGGGGCTGGAGAGATGGTTCAGGGGTTAAGAGCACTGGCTGCTCTTCCAGAGGATCAGGGTTCAATTCCCAGCACCCACGTGGCAGTTCACAACTGTCTGTACCTCCAGTTCCAAGGGATCTGGCACCCTTGAACAGACATACATGCAGGCAAAACACCAATGCACACAAAACAAAAATAAATCTTTTTTTTTTTAAAAAAAAATCTGCTAATTGCAGGGGTATAGACAGTTTCTATAGAATCAACAGTAAACCAAGGGAATTTTATTTATTTATTTATTCATATTTGGTGATAGTGAGCCCTTATGAAGGCTAGGTACTGAGCCACATCCACAGCCATGTTCTTTCTACAGCCTTTGAAGACTGAATCTTAAATACTCAGGTTTTGTGTAATTCCTATCAAGATGTACACAAAATACCTATGGAAGTCAATAAACTTATTTCAAAATAAATAGACTAAATCAGCCACAACAATTTTTATACAGAGTAAAGCTGGAAAACTCAGAATACCTATTGGAAGTAGCTCTAGTAGCCAGGACAGTAGAAAGCAAGAGCTCACAGAAGATGCTCACACAACAGTGGAAAGCAAGAGCTCACAGAAGATGCTCACAGATTATACAATGGTTTCTAGAAAAGACAAGAGGAAATAAATGGAGAAGAAAAAAATCTTTCAACAAATGGATATAGAATCTCATACTTGACAACACTATTTCACCGAAAAACGGATTATAAGCCTAAGTCTAAAATATAAAACCATGAATCTTGATAAGGAAATACAGGAGAATCTTTTCATGACCTTGGGGCTAGGCATAGTACTTAAACTGTAATATCGAAATTCCTTCCACATGGCAGAGGTGGGCTGGAGAAGTGTTTCAGAGGTTAGGAACACTTCCTGCTCCTGCAGAAGACCCACGTTCAGTTCCTAGCACCCATGCCAGGCAGCTCAGTGCCTGGAACTCCAGCTGTAGGCGATCCAACACTCTCTTCTGCCCCAGTTCCAGCTGACTGGCACTGCACACACGTGGGTACACACATCTACACACAATTTAAAAAAAAAAAAAAAACAACAAAAAAAACTTTTTAAATTCCCAAGATCAAACTGGTAAAATGACCAGGCCTAACAAATGGAGTTCACTCTTTGAGGCCAACACGGCAGAGAGAATCAGAAAAGTTGTCTGTATTTCTGTATTCCCCTACTGATTTCTTTTGGGGGTGGGGGTTGTCTTAAAGGAGATGTTTGTAGGCAAAGTTCAAAGGACAAATCAAGCACGCCCTTGTTTTTACAAGGTACAGTAATACTCTGCATAAAGACTTTCTAGTCAAGACAAACCACATTGAAACACTGATCCAAAAGATTATAATGGATCACATTCGTGCTGATGTTGGTGTAAACAAAACCTACTACATATAAAAGTAGAGTAAATACAATTATGTGAACCATGTATACTTGACAAGGACAACATAGTATACCGCTAGACAGTATCTATTATTTGCACTGCACTTTAACCATGATGTAGAGTCTACTCAGGCTTACTGGGAAGCAATGCGCTGTGCTGAGATGGCAGCACAGACTGGATCAAGGTCTCATCGAGTGACTGACCTACGCCATCTAATGTGTATAAGCACATTCTGTGATGTTCATACCATAAAAAAAGTAATGATACACCACATCTCTCAGAACATATACCTGTCAGTAAGTGATGCACAAACCATAAAGTTTTATTGGAACATAGTCATGGTTGTTTGGATAACTACCTTTGCACTCTGAACAGCAGAAGTGAATACCTACAACAGAGACAAAATGGCCCAGGAAGCTTAAAATATTTACAGAAAGTAATCTTCCACTGTCTTAAGAGATCAAAAGACAATCTAAGAGACTAAAAGCCTTTATGTTTAGGGTCTTTCAAAGAATTACTAACTGAAAGGAATCGTAAACTTAAAAAAAACCCCACAAAAGGCAAATGCTTGAATTCATGTTAAATGTTTGATAAACTCAAATGTTAAAATTTTGTTAAACAGCTCAATTATTACATTGCTGAAATATTAATCTTCATAATTAAACTAAACTTAAAAAAAACCACAAAAGGCAAATGCTTGAATTCATGTTAAATGTTTGATAAACTCAAATTTTAAAATTTTGTTAAATTAAACAGCTCAATTATTACATTGCTGAAATATTAATCTTCATAATTAAACTATCTTCTATATAGTTTGACAGAAGAAAAGATTCACAACTGAAAATATATTTAATGAGGATGCAGGTTTTTCCATTCACCCACATTTTGTAAAGGTATTAAGCTCAAAAATCAAACAATCTGGAACTTTATATTTCACTTCACTTTTTAATGGACTAACTAGCAAGCAAGCAATTCACTCTGGCCAATCCACAAATAGATGTGACATCTCAGGCATTTTGGTATACAGAAGTAATGGCTTTGTTTGTTTTTTTAAAGTCCTTAAGTTTTCACAATAAATAAAAACTCCAAATTAAATTGTCTTTGTTCAAAATAAATTCACCAGCTCCACATACAGAGCGGCAACTTGCACATGGGACTAGGTATGTACTGTTCTGACTGGGATGTAAGCGGGGAGAGAGCACCTCATTTCTACTGCATTTCTCAGACATATCCCTGTCGTTAAGTGATGCAGGAACCATAAAGTTTTACTTTAACAGTCATGTGCATTTGGGCAACTACCTCTGCCCTCTTAACAAGAGAACTAATACCTACAACAGAGGTTCTTTGGTACCTACAGAAATTCTCAGGTGTGCAAACTGAACTATTTCTTTATCTACCTTAAATTCTTACTTGAATGGCCTCATCCTTTATAAGCAACACAATTTCTTCCAAGGCATTTCTCTAGATTCCAGATCTAAGATATAAATTGTTAGACTTTTTTCTGCTTACTTTGGGATTTTTTTCCCTAAATGAAAACTTTTACCCTGAAATTCATAGGCACTTGTAAGAAACTACACAGAGCTCCTACTCTTTACTTTTTCAACTATAGTGCAGCATCACATGCGCATGCTCATCGTGTTGGTTAAGATCCCCGTCTTCATAAAGGCCCTTGGCATGGCCCTTTGAGGATCACATCTATTCCCTACCACTCCCGCAACCCCTGCATCCACTCTGAATTCTGACATTTCTGGTACGTTATGTAAGCAGAACCACACAGAAACTTCTTGAGATGCCCCACTAAGTAGTATTTGGAAATCCATCCAGGTTATGCCATGCACTGATCTGATTCTTTTCACTGCTGAATATTATTTTATGGAATGAGTGTAGCAGTTTAATTTTTCCCCATTAAGAGATAGGGATTTTATTAGGAATTGAGCTTCTATCAACATCTGTGTAAAAACAAAAACAACCAACCAAAGCCCCACAGCTCACTTTCTAAAGCCATTTTAACATGTCTAAATAAACCGAGTGTGAAGAACGCTTGATTACATAGTGATACACATACAATTTTCTTTGTTCACGTAGTAATTTTAAGGAGTCGTCCTTCAGTCCGCAAACTCCGTTTGGTGTCAGGCAATTTTAAGTCGGGACTGAGGAGATGGCTTCCTTGATAAAGTACTTGGTGTACAAGCCTGAGGACTAGTTCATTCCCTGAGCCCACAGGAAACCTAGCTGTGTGGCTCCCTTACTTGTAATCCCAGGACAAGGAAGATAAGAAGATCCTTGGACTCAGTGGCCAGTCAGCCTAGCCAATCATTGTGCCCCAGGCCACTGAGAGATGCAGTCTCAACAAACAAGGTGGACAGGTACTGCAGAACACCAAAGGTTGATCTCTAACATATACGCACACAAGCATAAGCACACATGTATACACAAAGAAATTTTAACATACAACACACACAGTTGCTAAAAGAATCTTAATTCTCCTAATTTTACACAGTACCCTAATTTACCAAACCTTTAATTTTCTTTCCCTTTCTTTCATGGCAGCACAAAAACTAAGTTATACCAGCTCCCTCCCACCATCCCGCCCTCCCTCAGTTTAAGATTGTTATATGCTGGCCGGGCGGTGGTGGCGCACGCCTTTAATCCCAGCACTCGGGAGGCAGAGGCAGGCGGATCTCTGTGAGTTCGAGGCCAGCCTGGTCTCCAAAGCGAGTTCCAGGAAAGGCGCAAAGCTACACAGAGAAACCCTGTCTCGAAAAACCAAAAAAAAAAAAAAAAAGATTGTTATATGCTTTAGTTTAAAAAAGAAACCCAGAATGATTTTTGTTTAAAATAATCCTAGAAGCATACAAGTCTAATTCAACACTGAAAAACTAGTATGAATCATGCTAACAGACTAAGAGGGGAAAAAAAATCATAATCATCTGAGAATAGGTGCAAAAAAGTTATGACAAAATTCAACATCCATTCATGACAAAAACAAGTAACTTCAACAACCTGGAACCACAAGAAAACATTTATCACTTAGTTCAAAGAATCCATAAAATGGCCTATATTTTAAAGGTGAATAAACAATAAACAAGACAAGGATATCCTCTTTTATCTATCCTATCCCAAACCACTGGGAATCCTAGCCAGTGAAGGCTTAAAAAGGTAGAAAGAAATGAAAAGAAAAACAAAATTTAAAGAAAATAAGCATTCAGACTAAAATGAAAAAAAAAATTCTTTATGCTACAATTGTCTAATAAGAAAATCCCAATATATCAACCCCTACCCTAGAAGAATAGTGAGTCTAGAAAAAAAAAAAAAAAAACCCTCAGGGGCTAGAGATGGCTCAGCAGTTAATAGCATTTGTTGCTTTTGCAGAGGAAGCAGGTTTAATTTCCAGCACCTACATGTGTGACTCACTGTCCATAACTCCAGTTACAGGGGATCTGCTGTTCTTTCTGACCTTACCAGGTATGCACTTGGTGCACAGACAAATATCCAAGCCAAACACTCATAAATATAAAATAAAATAAATAAATCTTAAAAAAAAAAAAAAAACTTTATTAAGTTGGAATGCAGAGCATGGCACCAAATACTTATAGTTCCAGCTACCTGGGAGACTAAGGCAGGAGGATCATTTGTGCTCAGCATTTCAAAGTCAGGTGGTGGTACAATGATGCATGCCTATAATCCTCAGTACTTAAGAAGCTGAGGCAGGGTTTTTGAGTTCAAAACCACCCTGGACTACATAATGAGACTGTGTATCAAAACATGCACAAAAACAAAATATAAAGTCAACCTCTACAAATTAGTTGGATTTCCATATATTAATCATAAATTAGAAACTATTTTTAATTCTCATCTTGCCATCTACAATAGAACAAAAAAGACTGAACTAATTAGGTACAGACCTAATAATCTGCAGGATCTATATGTTGAAAACCGTAAAACTCTCATGAACAAAATCAAATACCAAAGTAAATGAGGAGAAATGCTGTATTATAAATACTAGACACAGGCTCATAAATCACTAGACATAGGAATACACTTTAGTGGTAGGACACTTGCCCAGATGCTCAAGACCCAGTTTCAATTGGTAGCATCACAAAATTAAATATAAATTTAAAAATAACAAGACAATATCATTAAGATCAAAGATAAACCAATCCCTATCAAAATATCAACATGATGTTTTTGTGGCTATCAACAAAACTGGTCCTAGGCGTTACATGGGAAAGAAATGGAAGTAAAATAATCACAGCGAATCTGAAAAAGGATACTTGGAGTATCCACATTACCTTTGTTAAGACGTGTTTATTAAATAATCAAGACAAGGCAATATTAGTAAAAAGACAGACAAATAGATCAATAGAACGTACCAGTGTCATACTGTTTTTGACGAAAACATGGAGCATTTCATTAAGAAGTCTTTCAAGTGTCATGAACTTGTAACAAGACAAAGAAATGGTATGACTTGTATCTTTTACTTCATATTAAAAATTAATGCCCTAGAACACAAATCTAAGTGTGAAATATAAAAATATGTAACTTGTGGGAAAAGTAAAGAAAGAATCTCAGTGAGTCTGGCTAAAGCGTATTTCCTCAGCTACACCAACAGCACAGCTCAGATCCACAAAATAAACAACTGCTCATTTGGACTTCATCAAAGCTACAATGTCAACACTTCAAAAGACAGTTATTAAGACGAAAAGGTTAACAGGTCAGGAGAAAAACCTTGGCAGATTACTTATGTGACAAAAGAAAAAGGGCGATAAAGAACTAGGAAAACTTGGGCTGGGGGTGTGGCTCAGCAGTAAGGCACATGCCCAGCATAGGCAAGGCCTTCTGTTTGATTCTCTCAAGACTCACCAATGAGAAAATGTAAGTCTGGCAAGCTGGTGCATGCAATGGTCCCAGCTACTGGAGAGGCTAAGATAGGAAGATCAAAACTTGAGGAACAATTTGAACAACAGAGTAAGACAATGTCTAAAAATAAATAAATTTAAAAATAAATAAGTATATAAAAATGGGCAAAGAATTTAGTTACTTCACAAAGAGTGCAAATAAACACATGAAATAATTAGTTATAACCATCAGTTATAAGGGAACCACAATTTTAAAAATACAATGACATATTATTATATGCCTATTGGAATGGCTAGAATGAAAAAGACTGATTATACCAAGTGCTGGTAAGGATATAAAACTGCAGGAACTCTCACACATGGCTGGCAGGAAAGCAAAGTGGTCCAGCTACTCTGAAGAGACTTTCACAAGTACAAAAGGTTCCCAGGCTGCTGCGACAAAGTGCCACAAACACAAAGGCCCTTACAGCAACACATCCTTACGAATTTTTAATTCTCTAGATTAGAAGCCTGACACAGGTCTCCTGGGCTAAAATTAAGGTGTTATTAGAGCTGCTTTTTTTCTGCAGGTGCCAAAGGCTAATCCATTTTCTACCTTCTGGAAACCAAGCACATTCCTCTGCTCAGGGTCTCCTTTCTTCCATCTTCAAATACACCAGTTTTTTCATCTAGAAGCTGTCTCTACAGTTTCATCTTTTTTTTCTGACTCCATCCTTCCTCTTTCACCTTTTAAAGACTCATGATAATTAGGCCCACCTGAATAACCTCCATATGCTAATGACAGCTAAATTAAACAACCTAAATTAAACTGACATGTAACCAAATATATTCAGAGGCTCTAACCATTAGACTATCTTCAAGGGCCATTATTTTGCCTACTGAAAGCTGTTCTGCTTTTGCTGTTGTTTTGTTTCATTTTAAATACGGTTAGCTCACATTTGCTCATGTGACCCAGGATTCCCACTTGTAAGTACCCACCCTAGAGAAAGGAAAACAAAAAAACCTATCCACACAGATTTATGCCAACTTTTAAAAAAGTTAATTTATGTGTCTGGGTGTTTTGCCTGCACATGTATCTGTCTGTGCAACATGTGCATACAGTGCCTGCAGAATCCAGAAGAAGGCATCCGATCCTCTAGAGTCACAGACAGTTGTGAGCTGCCACGTGGGTGTTGGAAATTGAACCTGGGTCCTCTGGAAGAACAACCAGTGCTCTTAACCACTGAACCATCTCTCTAGCCCATTATGACAACGTTATACTCACAAGAAGTCTGAAAAAAAAAAAAAAAGTCCTTCAGCTGGTGAATGGCTGAACAAATGGTGGTACATTCCTACAAGAGAATACCATGTTCAGCAATAAACTGGAAGGAACTGGACATGCTCAGCATGGATGGAACTCAGATCTATCAGGCTAAATGAAAGAAAAGCAGAGGCGATGCTTGCTAGAGCACAGAGACACTAATACTGGCATGATAAAAATTGGCCTGGCACTTACACAAAGATGGTGTGCAAATGCATGGAGTAGTCCACACCTTTACAGAGACTTCAAGACATGGCCTGTATAAGAAGAGAAAGATCCCTGGGCAGTGGTGGAACACACCTCTGATCCCAGCACTCCGGAGGCAGAGGCCAGCCTGCTCCTCGAAGAGAGTTCCAGGACAGCCAGAGCTGTTACACAGAGAAACCCTGTCTCAAAAAACCAAAATAAGGTAACAGGAGAAGGAGGAGAAGACATCGACCCCCACCCCAATAAAACAGTTAAAGGATGCAAGAACAGAACGAAAGTAGTTAGTGAACTGAAAACCAAGACTGGTGCTGACAAAAGGCCTGAGGGGGATCTCCAGTTCAGACTTAGCTGGGCTTTCTAACAACACTCAACATCTCAAACTACCCCTCCCAAAGACCGAAGACTCTTCATGGCTTTGTGCTACACCATGGGTACAGTGGGTACATGGGTCTTTCACAAGAGGATTTAATAAGCTGTAAAAACTTCAAATGAATGGCAAAAAAAGCTAAAGACTGTTATAATTAAAATGAAATGATATCTTAAAAAGAGAAATTATAGGTGGGGAAATCATTAGTTGCCACGAGTAAGTTTGGGAGAAGGCTGACTTTTAAAAAGGACAGCACATGAAACTGTTCTGACTCTTGACTATGCCAACATATAAAATTTTAATCTTTCTTTTTTTTAAAAAAGGAAACTAATACATAATTTCTCATCCAAATGGACAGAAAATTTAAAATCTGACAATGCTAATGGTGGGTAAAGATGAGAAATCACTTCCACTCAGAGACTAAATGCAGGAATAAAAATCATTTGCTCTTAAAGTATAATCTGGCTGCAATAAGTCAAAGTTAAAAATGCACATCAACCCATTATCAACAGTTCCCTTTACAGGTGGTATACATTTTGGGTAACCACACATCTTTTTTCAGACACACACAGAATATTCATTAAGCATTGTTTGAAATATTGAAAAAAACCTTTAGATTAGGATGTGGTTTAAAAGAGGAAAAAACAGGCAGAGGGGGGGACGGACACACAATAGCCCTGCTAGCTATTTCTATGATGTGGAGAAAGTAACTCACTAATTTATTTAACAATTAGATAGGTGAGGAGCTGGGTGTGGTGGCACATGCCTGTAATGCCAGCACTCGGGAGTCAAGGCAAGAAGAGAATCAGCTTGGGGCCAGTCTGCCTTACACTAACTAGTAGGGCAGCTTGGGCTACATACAAAGCAAGATCCTGGGGAGGGAAAGGAGCCGGAATGTACAGTACGGACAGCCTAAAAGATTGATACCAAGTGAGCATGTAGCATTTAGTTCAAACTCATTGCCACTCCTTAGCACATTTCTACAAACTTCATTTTCCCGTCCCTGGAAAATTTAAAGTTTGGACTATATACACAACAGGATTACTTCCAACCTAATGATCCTGTAATTTAGTAAGTGTATAATAAAAAAGTTACATTTGCCGGGCGCACGCCTTTAATCCCAGCACTTGGGAGGCAGAGGCAGGTGGATCTCTGTGAGTTCGAGGCCAGCCTGGTCTCCAAAGTGAGTTCCAGGAAAGGCGCAAAGCTACACAGAGAAACCCTGTCTCGGGGGTGGGGTGGAGGGGGGGGGGGTGTTACATTCTAAAACATGTGTATCAAGGTACTACTTTTTCTAAACACTCTGAAATTAGGAAAACAACACAGAAATAAGACACATTAATGTACTGATACATATGTCAGACCAAATTTTTTTGGCATCTCTGTGATGAGATTTTTTTTCCAAAACATTTCCAACATATTGTTGATTGTAGCATACATGAAAATAACACATGGGTTTTACCTGTGGAAAAATTATAGGTGATAATCTCACAAAGAATAGGCTAAATACTATCATATTCTATCATATTGAATTTTTTTGTAAGTCTGATTGTTGTGACAGTTAAATATGTGTTAACTTGGGTCAAATTTAAGTGTAGATGTTCAGTGTAGAAGGTAATCTACAGTTGTGGTTAACATATATGATCAACTGACTTTAAGGAGATTATCCTCAATTATGTTTTTTTTTTTTAATTTATGTGTTTTTACTCTGTGTGCATTCGTGTTTTGCCATTGGTTTTGGGGCCTCTGGAACTCCAGTTATAGATAGTTGTGAGCGGTCCTGTGTGTGCCGGGAATGGAACCCATGTCCTCTGGAAGAGCAGCCAGTGCTCTTAACTGCTGCTGGGCCATCTCTTCAACCACAAGTCTGAGATTTTTAATCAGACCACAATACAGGGAGTTAGAGGGAGGGCTCAGCAGCTATGAGTCCATACTGCTCAGCAGAGGACCCAAGTTATGTTCCCAGCACCAACAATGGGAGGTTCCCAAGAGCCTGTAACTCCAGATCTAGGAGGGGCCAATGCCTTTGGTGTCCACTGACACATGCACTCACATGGAAACACCACCCCCCAATACATACATAATTTGAAATAAAAATTTTTTAAAAAAAATCACAATTCAGAAGAAGATATGGATAGATAAACCACTGTTATACTTTGGATAGCCCTCAGGTGTAATTATATTAAGCCTTCATCTATTTTAACATTCTAAAACAAATTTAGCACTATGAGTCTACCTTTACTTGACAAATTCAAGGTGATAACTTTTAGTCGTTCGTGGCAAAATCAATTTTAAAGATTATGCATCTCCTCATATTTTTGTCTGTTTTACCTACAAAGCTCTTTAAATTTTAATGGTAGCCTGATATAACAGTTTAGAATGACTTTTAAAACAAGAAATCGTGTCCAAAGGAATCCCATAAAAAACAGTTCATATTCAAGAAAAGAGTATTTAGTAATTTTCATTACCACCAATACTTATACTTCAAAGACACTAACACATCGCATAATTTGTCCATGTTGCAAAATTTAACAGGTTATTAATTTCTGGCATAATTTAAAAGGATAATTAGAATACTATCATTAAAACATGATAGTGCCCTATTAAAACGAGAAATACCTTGCACCTTGTCCGCTAAATCAAAACTTTGGAATTCTTGGTACAACTAGCTTTCCGAATCTAAATTCTTAAAACTCTAAAGACACAACTCACTACTTGTAAAAAAAAAAAAAAAAAAAAACCAACACAAAACAAAAAACCTCCTAGCTACTGCAGCCACTTTTAAAAGTGTCTTGGAAAACTTTTCGACCGAAACCTAAATTCCACACACATTACTGTGTGTCAGTCAGCTGGACAGAAGGTGAGAGCTACGCTTAGCAAGTTACATAATTTTGCCATAAAGATCGTTCTAAGCGGCTTTCCTTGAAAAGTGACTGACAACCACGTTACGTTACAGGCTTCAAAGTCCAACTCGCACCCTCCTCCCAGCAAGTTCTAAGGCACCGGGTTTTCTCCAGCAGCGGTCACAAGGAAGCAGGAACTGTTTATCTCAAGAACGCGACGAGCAGCCCAACACCAACCAGGAGCTGACTCAGGCACAGGGACGCTGGCGGCATTCCGTCTTCCCTGGGAAAGTGTTTCCCCGGCTGGTTCCCCGACCCGGCCCGGGAGTGGGGGGGAGTCCCGTCCTCCCCCTTCCCCCCCCCGGGGGGGACGACACGCCAACCCCGGGCCTGGCAGCAGCGAGGCGACTCCCTGCCGCGCCCCCCGCAACTCCGCCGGGGTGGCCGGCCGGCGATCGCGGCGAGCTGCGTCCCCGGCCCCGGGAGGGAACCGACGACCGACCCCGCGCAGGCAGCCTTTCCTCCCGGGGACAAAAGGTTGGGGCTGGCACCACCGATCGCCGTGCGGCGGGTCGGGGAGAGGGGGGTGACGAGCCCCGCCGCCCCTCCCCCGCCGCGCTCCCGGGGACCTGTTGATTAAGATCGCCCACAGCCCCGCCGCCGCGGGTCCGCCCCTTACCTCCGCGCCCGGGCAGCAGCGGCAGCGGCGGCGGCGGCGGCGGCGGCGGCCGATCCGTTCGCCCTCGTCGCTCCTCCACGCGGCCCCAGCGACAACCCGTCCGGCGGGCCGCCCTCCTCCAAACACACCGGATAAAGACTCCAGAAACTCCCGATCCCACCCCCGCCCGCACCCCCCGCCAACCCTCGGAGCCCTCAGTCCCCGCCCCCTCCCCACCGCCAGCCTCCTCCGTCGCCGCCGTCGCCAGCCAGCTCCTCCTCGAGACCGCGCGAGACCGGCACCCCGCGGCTGACGCGAGACCGCGCACGCGCCCCCCCCCCCCCGGCGGGGAGCGGGGGGGGGGGCGGGGAAAAGAACCCTCGGCGCAGCCCCGCGCGCCTATCCCGGGCCGTTCCCGGCGCAGCCCCGCCCACGGCCTGGAGAGAGGCTGGAAACGGATCGCCCAATCCTGAGCCCGCGCGGAGACAGAGCCCGCTCATTGGTCCGCTCCGGTCTCCACCCCACCCACCCCCCGCCGCCGCCGCCGCCGCCCCCGCCCCACCTCGGGCGCCCGGCCGCGCGCGCGCGCGCCCGCTAGGTCGCGCGCCTCGAACTGCGGAGCGCTCGCACTAACGGCGGAGTTTCCTTCCTCGGCCGCCTCTGCCCGAAGTCTCCTCGTCCGTGTGCGGGCGCCCTGCTCCCCCCCCCCCCCGAGGCAGACTCGGGAGCGGCTAAGGCTCGACGCCCCCCCCCACACACACACCCTCCCGGGCAGCAGACATCTCCTGAGGAAAACCAGACTCCCTCCGAAGAGATTCCTCTTGTCCTGTCAGGCACGTCAAAAATGCTCGCACTCACTTCAGAAACAACCCGTGACGCCAGCACCTGATTGGGTGTGAGTCCCACAGAACTTGCCCGATTCTGTAGACGACTTGTTTCTGAAAACCGGGAAGGAGGGCGCCCCGGGCCACAGCTGTCGTCGCAGACTTCTCCGGGAGAGGAGTGGGAGTTACCTAGGTTAGTCTGGACCCGGCGCCAGACCGTGCCGTCAGGACGTGCCCATGCCACTGCCTGGAAAGGGCGGACGCCAGAA
This sequence comes from Peromyscus maniculatus bairdii, assembly GCF_049852395.1. Classification (NCBI taxonomy): domain Eukaryota; kingdom Metazoa; phylum Chordata; class Mammalia; order Rodentia; family Cricetidae; genus Peromyscus; species Peromyscus maniculatus. The sequence goes on along the minus strand of NC_134865.1, from coordinate 50,971,495 downwards.
GTGCTAGGACACTGAGGCCATGGGGAACTGGCCTCGGAGCAGACAGAAATGTGTTCTGTGCGGAAACCTCTTCTGTTGGACCAAAATCCATCGCTTCAGGGACAAGGTGTAGACAGCTCTCCCTCGATGCCTTCTTATAGGCGAGTTTGTTCCCTCCCACCGTGGTTTTTAAGCATCGTTCCCAGGATCCTCAGGCCTCTCAGTACCCTCCCGTCTTTTCACATTCTTACCCTTTCCCCCTTGTAGGCTGTGAGTGTCCTCGGGGAACACTATGTCCTCTGAATTAAGCACACCATCAGCCCAGGTGCTCAGCATCTTTTTGGAGCCCTTCCTCAAATCTTATTTGCATTCTGTTGAAGTATTTAAAGTTGCTTATTAGTGTTTTGTAAGACAGAGCCAAGGACAGAATGCTGTTACCACCAAAGACCTCGTTCCTTCTATCCAACATTCCTCAGTGGACTTTGAGTACAGTACCGACAACTTCCACATTTATGTAACTGAACCGTCTTCTTAATTCATAGTCTTCAAAAAAAAAAAAGTGAGAATTTGTGGACGACAAGTAAACTGTCTCCAGAATTCCTCGAAACTGTCAGCCATACACAAAAGGTTAGTGTGTGCTGACATTCTTTCTACATTTTTAAGTACATAAAACACAAAGTAACAAGCTTCTAGTTCCTAAAAAGCTTTTTTTTTTCTCTCTCTCTCTCTTGGAAATATTGACAGTTTGGCTAGCTTACTCTTGTGGAGGCCACTCCCAAATGAACACCCCTGCTAGGTACCTTGCCTTGCTTCCCTAGCTACTCAGTTTCCCCTGGTGTAGGCTCCACTCGGATAAAATGATGGTTACTATTAGTGTGAAATAGTAGAACAGTCGCTACTCTCAAAATATGGGAGACTGTGTTATAAACTACAAGAAAATCGTATTATTTTACCTCGTAAAGGAAGTTTCATTTTTAAAAAGAGAAGACTATGGAAACTATGAAATCTATTCTCTGGTGAATAAAACCTTTTTCAGAGCCCCCCACATCACACTAATAACTGGCCTTGTGTGAAAAAAAAACGGGGGGAGGGGTAGCTGGAAGAGTGTAAAGTATAAAAATTGCAGGCAAAGTGATTGGAGTTCTATGATGTGATGTGGGGACAAGCCTTGCTGGGCTTAAATTCTCTCGTTTGTAATATGATAGTTTTGTTTCCGATTTTATGACTGCTAGCTTCTGCAAGTGGCATCTAATGGAGAGTGTGGGAGTTAAGACAATATAACATTCATCCCCAGATGGGATAAACTAGGCCATCAGTCAGTCATTTAAACCCCTGTTTGAAGAATTGTCCGTCCTTGTCAGAATGTAGTGCACCTGCTGAGTCGCCCTGGCAAATCTCTAACTAGACATTATGGACCAATAGAGAAAGCCAAACTAAAATCTAGTGTAAGACAGAGAACAACCATAGTAAATATCCTTCCTCCTCCTTCAGCTTGATGTATGCTTATGTTATCTGCCTATGTTAGATTAGTAAACTGCCATGCTATTTTAAATTTGGGGGGACATAGTAACTTCGTATTTTAGCCTCTTGTGAAAAGTCTAAAATCTAAAACCTCAGATTTCAAGATTCTACAATGTATCATTATCTTTGAAACCCTGAACCTTGAACATTATCTCTTATTTTTGTGTTAGTAAAAGAGGAAAGAGGTTTCATAACTGAATTAGTTGCGTAAGCTCCCCCCCTTTTCCCCCCTAAAACAGGCTCTCAATATATAGGCAAGTCTAGCCTTGAACCTGCAATCCTCGGCTTCCCTAGTATTAGGAAGCAAAAAAAAAAAAAAAAAAAAAAAAAAAAGCATGTGCCGCCATAACTGTTTTTGCTTACTCATTTTTAATTGTATGAACTATATATAATGTAATTTAAAAGCAGAATGCTAAGTAAGACAGAAGTTGTAAAACAACAAATTCATTTCTGAGCTAAGAATATGAAACAGTTGCTCTCATGTAGAAGGAAAGTTCCGCTGTCTGTAGTTAGCATCACTTCATTCAGTTTAGGTCAGTACCGTTCAGTGAATTGTCCTTAAGTATTTCCTCTTTAGTTAAAAGTCTATTGAACACTCCCATGTAATAAGCATTGTGCTTTAGGAATTGCAGCAGCCGCTGGCCTCTATTCTAGAGAGTTCACAGTAAGTGGGGAGCCTGACAAGTTACACGCAATACAGTAAGAAAGCGTGGCAAGGGAAATTAAGGGACCAAAGAGAGAGAAGGTTCGTGTCAAGGGGAGCTTTATTCGCTGACTAACTGGGAGTATGTTGGGGACAGAGAGTAAACTGTAGTCTGAATACCTGCAATAATGGGAAAGTAGGTAGGAGTCGAGATTATGATCAAAGGCTGCAGAATTTGTTAGGTTGGAGGAATACGCTCAAGAGATCTACTGTACAAAATAGTGGCTATAGTTAATCATCTGTGCTATACCCGAAACAGTAAATTTCAAGGTTCTCACAAAAAAAAAAAAAAAAACCGCATGTGAGGAAATGCTAATTAGCTCCGTTTACCCAGTCTACAAATATATACATATTTGAAAACATGCTATCCATCACAAATATATGCCATTTTTCTTAATTAAATTTAAAATTAAAAACAGACAATGCACAAGTCACTTTTCACCATGTCTTACAGTCCCTGAGAAAGAGGAAACGGCTTGTTGGGGCTCACAGTTTCAGGCCATGGCGAACTATTGCCCTGGCTTGTGGGTCCATACTCATGGATGCGGGAACATGTAGTGGAACAAAGCAGCTCACATCATGTAGGACAGGAGGCAGAGCAAGAGGAAGAGAGGACGAGGGCTCTGGAAACAAGGGATGCCCTTCAAAGGCGCATGCCCGGTGGACTTCTTCCAGGCCCTACCTAGCCTGCTAGCCTAAGGTGTTCAACTGCGCTGTGTTAAGCCATTGATGAAGTCGACCTCTTTTCAGGGTTGGGCTTTGAGAGGGACACTGAGGCAGATTGTTCTTTTGGGGTAAGAGATTTATTAGAAGAGCTATTAACGCTATGGACAGACAGACAATGCCATGGCAGGGTCTCTGAGAAGTCAGGCAGACAGCATGACAGGAGCTCTGAGGAGAGCCCCCCCCCCCCCCCCCCCGTCCCCCACGAGGCACAGTGGGGGTCCTTTCTTAGAGGTCTCAGAGGAAGGTATAGGGGAAATGGGGGAGGGCACATTTAGTTAAGGTATACCCGCTTCTCAGTAGCCTTCTGATGTCTGGCAGCCTGAGCATTTAAACTTTCTTGTGGAAGTGGGAATTGAATTAGGACATCTGCTTTTCTCCTGTTATCAGGGCACCTGGGGAGTCTGTTAGGGAGTTGAGGATTCACAGACAGGCTCTAGGTAGGGAGCTTGCCATTTCCTTTACAAGGTGGGTAAGAAAAGAGGCTACTGCAGGTAGATGTGGCTTGATTAGCTCTTAGCTTGAAACCCAATACCTCCTCGATCCAATCATCCCTTAATTGTGCCCAAGCAGCTAGGGACCAAGACTTTACCACATGACCCCTTGCGGGGGGTCGGGGGGACACACATCATATTTAAAACACAACAGACATAAGCCGTTTGTCAAAATTTGAATGACAAGTATACAGAGAATAGAAGTCTGGGTTTATTATAAGAATAAAAATGAGAAATAACCTCAGTATAAGATGTTCAATATTTAGGATATAAGTCATCCGTCACACTTTCTTAGTGGCCCTGTGGCAAGCTGAGGACATTTAGCTAAATAAAGCATGCTCCATGAGAAATTTTATGCCGGAGAGAGAGGAAGTAGGTAAATTTGGAACTTTGAAATTTTTCTGATGAAGCTATCTATGTTCAAGACTGAGTTTCAAAAAAGCAAGTCAAGTCTGTTCTTAAAAGAGATTTGCAAAATTACATTTTTTTCCTCATCAATTTCCCAATCAAATTTGTTTCATTTGCATGAAAAATATCAGCTACTACTTTAGCTCATGTTAATATGTGAATGTCTATGAATAGGTCTGAGTAATACATGACCCGAGTCTTCTATTCGGAACTCGTTTGATTAAAATTTAATCCCATAACTGTTTCAAACAGTGTTTGTGTCTGGTGTGGTGGTGTGGCCTCCATGGCACAGCTGTTTGGGAAGCCAAAGTAAAGGAGATAACTTGAACCCAGAAGTTAACACCTGGGAAAGGCAGAGAGACAAGCAAAACTCCAAACAATGCCTAGCTAGTTGGGGTAAGAGCATTCTTAGTTGGTGTGAGATTCTTGGTCCCATCTCCAGCAGCAGGAATGTGATAACAGAGTTGGAACAAAAGCAACATGGAGATTACCATGTGAAAGAAGGCAGTTTTCTGGGAAAGATTGGAACCCCTTCCTTAGCCTGACGTCATCTATGAATCAAGTTTGTGTGAAACAAAGCCCCAAAATACAAGCAGGAGGGAGCAGGGCAACAAAAGACAGCTGGCCAGATGCTTCTTGAGCGCTTTCCTCTGCTCACCAGTCTACTTGGTGCTTGGGGATGCCTTTTGCTTTCTTAGTAAACCGGTTTCTGTTCCACACCTAACTAAAAGGCAGGGCCTTTTCTCTGTCTGCTCCTGGTGGCTACAAAGATTCCACCTAACAGTGCTATGCTTTTCCCTTAGAGGCCAAGAAATTTCTCCTGGAGCTCCCCTTGAGTCAGTTTCTAAATTCTTTTGTTAAGGAGACTAAGAATCCCAAAAGGGAACCCCAGTTTCCCTGGTAATAGCCAAAACAAAGCCCGGTATTTGTCCATGCTTGGTCAGTGTTTCCAGTCTTAGCTACTTTGTTAAGGTTAGGCACTGGCGTGTTTGGATCTTCATCTGGGGTTGATGTTTTCTGTTTTCTCCTCTATTTTTGTGTTTGTTTGGTTTTAATTATTTCGTGACTTATTTTATGACTGATCATTAAGATCTTCAAGAGGAACTGCATGCCACATTAGCTGAATGCCTTGTTCCTTCACAGACCCCATGCCTAAATCTGTATCAGACGGTTTTTAGGTGTCTGGTTTGCCCAGCCAGGTTGTCTTAGTCTTGGCATTCCAGTAATACTTTCTCTTCAGCGTGGCTGGGTAGCCACCTCTGCATGTTGACTTTTGAAGGCAGTAGGCCTTAAGGCCACAGTGGCCCCATGTATTGTGTCTGATTGCCATGCTTTCCAAACGATGACATCGCCCTTCCTCTTCCTGCTGCTGCTGCCAAGACCAAGGATTCTCTGCACTCTTTAAACATGGTTCTCTTCCTGTCTCGTTGGCACGTCCTTTGTTATCTGTTTTGTCTCCTCCACTGGTAAGTTCTGGGGTGTCCTAGAGTTCTGACATAGAACAGTTCACTTCTCTCTGGGTTTGAATCGCAGTTACACAACTCACCATCCAAGCAGAAGAAAGTCATGTAATTTCTCTGAGATAAAATGAAAGTGAAAAGAATAGGTCTCTTCTACACTGGTTATGAAGATTAAAGGAATTTATGTGACTAGTCTTTCTCTGTCGCACCTGCCAGCTCCCAAATAACCACTGGAGACGTCTTTTATGAAAGCTTGGCCTTAGCTTAGGCTTGTTCCTAACTAGTTCTTATAACTTAAAAGAACATGTCTTTTACTCTACGTTCTTTTATATGGCGGTTACCTTTACTCTATACTGCTCATCCTGCTTCCTCTGCATCCCGACTGGCAACTCTGCCTTTCTCCTTCCCTGAGACCTCTCTGTCCCCAGAAGTCCCATCTAACTTCTTCCCGCCTCACTATTGTTCATTCAGCTCTTTATTAAACCCATCACAGCGACACATCTTCACACAGTGTAAAGGAATATTCCACAACAAATTTATATATGTAAAGTGCTTAGAGCAGTGCCCAGATACTGTGCATTATTTTTGGTAGTTGGCTTCCTGTTTCTGTGTTACTGGGGATCAAAAGACAAGGCTATGTGCATAGGAAATTGCTCTACCATTGAAATACATCCCTGGCCCTATCATCATGTTATTATTTAGTCTTGATGATTTTATATGATCTCATGGCTTCAGATGCTATCTAATATCTAAACACACTAAACTTGTAAACTTCAAATATATGTAGTCTACAATACTACCCTAAGCTGCAGATCATTTATTCAATTGGCAACTCAGCATCTTTAGTTGAAATTCTAACAAGCATTGAAAATTTAATGTGAAAATCATTTTTGTTTAGTTTCTATGTGTCCAGGCATTCTTTCACATGTATGTAAAATCCATCATGAGATTCTGTTATATCAACCTTCAGAAGATACTCAGCCCAAACTGGGAAGACAGCTTAGGGGTAAAGGTGTTTACCACCAAGCTTGACACCCTGAGTTTGATCTCTGGGACACTTATGGGGGAGAGAGAGAACCAGCTACCACAGAGTAGTCCCCTGACCTCCACACGTTCACTGCTACACATATGCAAGGGCAGCATGCACATACACAATAAGTAAATAAGTAAATACATCTATTTGGAAAAGCTATCTAGGTTCCAATCCTGGTGTTTCCAGTGGACTCCAAACCACCATCCTTCGCCTGGATTACTACAAGTAGCCTCCTCCCATCACTATTTTCTCTTTTTGGTATAGCTGCCAGAAAGCTAAATAATGATGAAGTCAAGTCACTGTGCTGCTCAGTACCCTCTGGGTCAATATCATCTTTCTTTCCCTGACTTCAGCTCTTAACTACCGTTCCCCTTTCTCATTTCACATCAAACACAGCTCTGCTCCTGCTGCTCCTCCTGTTCCAAAAGCTTCTGTTTCAAAGCCTTTGCATTTGATGTTTGCTGTGCTTGAAGTTGTCTCCCCAAGACTGCTTCACTTCATTTAGGTCTCGTTTCAGATGTTCTCAGTGAGGTCTGTTCCACACTGGATAAACAGCAACGTCTTCTACACTCTATCTCCTAGTACTCCCTTTTTAGTATCCCCGCTACTCTATTTTTTGTTATACTTATTCACCACCTGATGTACTGTATATTATCATGTCTCCTCAAACTTGACTAGTAAGCTCTATAAAGACAAAGACTTTATTTTATTCATGATTATCTATTTTTAGATTTCTATACGTCTATTATAGTACCTGATACATAAATAGTACTTAACAATTATTTACTGGATAGATGTGAATGAATGACGTAGGCATGAGTAGGTAGAACAGAGATAATGAGTCAGAGACAAACCAGCTTTGTCATGTGTTTAGCCTGTGATTATCTCATTTCATAAAAAAAATTCTACATGAGGGTGAGTGTTTCTGTTTCCTGCTTCTTCCATCCAAGTGGCGGGAGGTAGATGAGGGTAGACAGTGGTAACTAAAGAAAACTATTTATACTTTCCTTCCTCGTTGCTGTGTTCCATGGGTTACTATAGCTGCTATAATTACTTATTTAATTGGTATAGCCAAGAATTAGAAACCAAAAAGTCACTTCCCAAGATATAACAGATGACAAATTACTTGCACTTAGCTTGAGCTCCAGAGCTTCTGCAAGTTTCTGACAAGCGACGCTGTCTTGTTTCTAGTCCACAGCAGCTCTAAAGGCTTACAGTGTGGAGTTTCAGTAGCTGCGCTAGTTCTGCTGTCGTGAAACGGACAGGGGAAGTCAGGCCAGCTGTGACCTGATGGAAATTACACACCAGGCATAAGAAGCAAATCTGCCCAGACCTTGTTCAAATCTGCCAGTGGACGCTGATAGTAGATTTTACAAACTTCTCACCGGAAGTCCTGACTTCCCGAGTGAAGGACTCCAGAAGAATGCAATAGGTATTGGCCCTCACTGGGTTTTTTAAGTGTGTGGGTGGAATGGGAGACCAGAAACATCCAAGTGGTTCCCTGGAGAGCTATTCCCAGAACCACCCAGAGAAAAGGACACCCTTTCCTCTTTCCAGAGTAATCTTTAGAGGAATGTTTCAAAGCATACTTGGGACTTTAAACTCTTTAAATCAAGTAGATGTAAACAATGTGTAGCTCCTGCTGGGGCTTAACTAAACAAGTACCTGGAGAAAGCTTTTAGGCCTCCTGGCCCCTGGGTAACATTTTAAGCAAACACAGGAAAGCAGACAGTCTCTCAGTCCTTTCATCTCAGGTCAGGGCATCAAGAGTACAGAACAAGTTGGCACCAGCAGTGAAAATGCATTAATTCCCCACTCCTTTTAGACTATATATGTGTGTATGTATGTATGAATACACACAAATCTTAATAAAATGCACAAATTTGCTTTCATGAAGACATGGACAGATAGCATTATTTCATAAAGTATCTGAAGTGTCCATACAAAATATAGACAAGTTCTGGCAGTAAAATTAGGGATCAATTTTGTGATTCCCTATTGTACACAAATGTAATCTCTCCATTTGTGTGTGTGTGTGTGTGTGTGTGTGTGTGTGTGTGTGTGTGTGTCAGAAACCAGAAGCGAATTTACTGGGCGACTCTGGTTTATGGCTTCTCCTGAGGTTATAAATCAGGGTGGCAGCTGAGACAGTAGTCATCTGGAGGTATACTGAGACTAAAGGGTGTCTTTCAAGATGGCTCACTCTCATGGCCATTTACTATAGGCATCTTTTCCTGGTCATTTGGCTCTCTCTTTGGGTGGTGACAGCTGTCTCACCCCAGAACAAAGGATCCAGGGGAGTGACCAGAACAGAAACCATGGACCTTTTTATGATTTAATCTCCAAAGCCAGGCACTAAATCACTAAATCTCACCCATACTCAAGAGAAAGGGGTAGACTCTGCCCTTGAGGAAACATCAAGTATTTGTGACCATATTTGGGGGTTGTGGTTGGTTGGTCATCTGGCTTGATTTGTTTTTGTATTTTTGTACTTGCTAGACATGATTTACCACTAAGCTACACACCCAGTCCTGAGGAATATTATTTTATCTGTGACCTTGAAACATTTTATTGCCCAAAGGGCAACCACTGGGATTATATAGATAAAATCAAATACCAGCAGACCATTACCACAATGTAGGCTTTTGTCCATATTTATGTAAATAACTTATATCGTTGGCTTCCATTCCAGTCTCCACCCAACTGTTGACTATGAGTCTCCAAGAAAATCCTTACCATTCCTTTCTCATGAGTAGTACAGGAAATGGCACACTCCCATGACAGGATTACTTTATACCCACTGCTAAGCATTTTTGATATGGCACTCTCTTAAAAGGTATCCTAAGTCCAAGTAAACATTTAAACCTCAAAATTCAAAACTCATGCCGGGAGGCGGTGGAGTACTCGGGAGGCAGAGCCAGGTGGATCTCTGTGAGTTCGAGGCCAGCCTGGTCTACAGAGTGAGTTCCAGGACAGGCATCAAAACTACAAAGAGAAACCCTGTCTCCAAAAACAAAAACAAAAACAAAAAAATTGAAAATCTTAGTTGCCTGTGTCTTAGATTTAGTCTCTAGATAGCTTCAGTAGGTTCCTTTGGCCCCAGTTTCCTTTCAGGAATTTTCTGTTGATTTGTTTCCAATCAACTGTTAGCTGTAGAGACTGTCTCCTAAGCTCTACATTTTTGATGATATGTTTAAAGGAATAAGTGTCCCCCAAATAAATCTCTTTCTTGAGACAGACTCTTTATACTATACAATACATCCCTAGACTCATGTGATCCAAAGCTAGGACTTCACCACTATGCACACCTGTGATGAGGTTTAAAAAATATTTTGATAATATGCATGTGAGGGTTTTGCCTATATGTATGTCTGTGCACCACATGTGTGCCTGGTACCCGCAGAGGTCGTAAGAGGGTATTGGATTCCCCTGAGACTGGATTATGGGTAGTTTTGAACCACCATGTGAATGCTGAGAACTGAATCAGCGTTTTCTGAAGGGCAGCAAGTGTTCTTATATGTTGAGCCATCTCCCTATCCCCTCTGATAATTATCTAATTCACACATAAAAGGAAAAGCAGCAAAAACTCCTTTGGTTATATAGTACATAGCGTCGGTAGCTCTTCACTCGCAGGCTATTGGGGAATGTGTTCCAAGCTGAAACCTCAGACTGGGAATCAACTCCTCCCTGCCAGTGGAGCAGGTAAACAAGCACTTTCTGTGTCACAAACCCCTGTGAGATAGCACAGTGAGATAACATTATTAAGAGCAAGCAGGTTTAGGTGTATGTGTACTTTTGTTCTTTAAGCCTAATAAAACTATGTGCTGGGGATTGGACTTAGGGCCTCAGGCATGCTAGGCTCTACCACTGATTATATGTGTGTGTGTGTGTGTGTGTGTGTGTGTGTGTGTGTGTGTGTGTGTGTGTGCTCGCGCGTTTTAAGTCACTAACAAAATAAATGAAAACATAAATTTTGGCTCACAGTTTTAGTCTGTGGTTGCTTGTGGCAGGACAATACGTTGTGATGAGAAAACACAGGAAGCAAAAAGAAAAGAGGGAAGGAATAGAGTCACAGTATCCTCTTGAAGGGCACATCCTATCTCACTTTTCTGTTGCTGTGACAAACACCGTGATACTTAGCAAAGAACATATTTAATTGGGCATATGGTTCCAGGGGGTTAGAGTCCATGATCATCATGGCGGGGAGCATGGCAGCAGGAAGGCAGGCCTGATGCTGGAGCAGTAGCTGAGAGCTTATGTTTGATCCACAAGCAACAGGTGGGAGGCAGAGACAAAGAGCTAATTGGGAATGACTTGGTCTTTTGAAACCCCCAAGTCTACCTCTAGTGACACACCTCCTCCAACAGGCCACACCTAATCCTTCCCAAACAGTTCTACCAACTGGGGACCAAACATTCAAATATATGAGCATGTGGGGCCCATTCTCATTCAAACCACTACAACTCACAATGATCTAATTAATTTCCTTCCACTAAGTTCCAAATTATAGAACTTCATTAGTTTAGTGTATAATTATATTTTGACTTAAAAAACCAACTTGTCAAGGTATAACTTAAATGACTTTAAAAACATTTTAAAATATTTTTATTGAAAAATATATATATGGAAATAACAGCCACTTCAGTCAAGAGACAGGATATTCCCATGTCTTCCAAAAGTCCCCTGTATATATTTCCAGTCATTGCCCTCCTAGGCAACTGTGCCCCGCCCGGATAGCCACTGACCTAGCTCACAAGTGAGTTGTTTTCCAGATCGTCTTTTAAATCACATTGTGTATTCTTTTACTCTCTGGCTTCTTTCATTCAACATGTTTCTACGACTGCTGTGTTGAAGCATTTATTACTGGTTTGTTTCTTTTGCTTGCCAAGTGGTATTGCTGTATGGACATACCACAATTTGTTTAACTACTCATCTGTTGATGGGTAATTGGGTTGTTTCCAAGTTTTTTTCTGTTATGAATAACCACTATGATCATTCATGTATAAGCCTTGTTTTGAACTATGTCTTGTTATGAACATGCTTTTCATTTTTCTTTGGTCATCTGATAAGAACATCTTAGTTTTGTAAGAATCTTCTGAACTATTTTCTAAGGTGCCTGCACACTGGTCTTTTGAAGGACTCTCGTTAGTTAGTAATAGCCAATCATAGTTAAGACTGTCTCCCCTGATTTGTCACAGACAATCTATATCAAAGAAATAGTTTATAAAGGAGACGTCATTTCCCACTTGCAAAGTGTTTATGTGTACTTCAGATGGTAGCACATCCCCAGTGACAGTCTCTTCTTAATTCTGTGGAAATCTTTTTCCTCATGTGGAGGTGGGGAAGAAATTCTTTTTCTCTTTGGAGTAGCAGGTAAAGGGAGACAAATCCCCTGGTCTGTGAGCCAAGAATGGGTAAAAGATTTTTCTCTTAAGGGGTACTGTTAAATGGAAATATACACGAGTGTGAATTAAATTTTCTTTTAGCTTGGCTATAGAGCTCCTCATGTTCAAATGCTATTTCTACCATTTTCTGGGTGTACCTTCAGCAAATATCCTCCAAGCTTCGTTTTGCCATCTGTAACCAGGGGAGACAACAGTACTCTATGGATTTCTATGTAGATTAACTGTAGAATGACCAGCAGGTTTCAGAACGTAATGAAGTGGTAACTGTATTTTAATGTGTATGAGTGTTTTGCCTGCATGCATGTATATGTATGTGTACTGCGTGCATGCTTGGTGCCCATGGAGGTCAGAATGATGTCAGGTCCCCCAGAACTGAAGTTATAGATGGTTGTGAGTTGCTGTGTAGGTGCAGGGAACTGAACTCGTTTTCTGCAAGAGCAGCAAGTGCTCTGAACTGCAAAGCAATCTGTCCAGCCCCTAGATGGAAACTTAAAAAAAATACAAACCATTCTTCAGACAGGGATTGTCTATAGTTTCCTACTTTTCCTCTTTGGCTTTGGGGTTGTGGGCATTACAGTCAGGGTCTTGTGCATACCAGGATAGGCAAGTGCTCTACTACTGACCTCCATGCCCAGCCTGTGGTTTCCTTTAAATGAAGTTTCTTAAAAATCTGGTTGAAGGCTGGGTGGCGGTGGTGCATAACCTTAATCCTAGCACTCAGGAGGCAGAGCCAGGTGGGTCTCTGTGAGTTCGAGGCCAGCCTTGTGTACAGATCGAGCTCCAGGACAGGCACCAAAGCTACAGAGAGAAACCTTGTCTCGAAAAACAACAACAACAACAACAACAACAAAAAAAAAAACTGGTTGAAAATGATACTCAGTAAATTGTCACTTAGTATCATGTATTGCCAAATTATGAATACTATTATGAATACTATTTAGCACCAAGTGTTCACTAGAACACAGATATGCAAAGAACACAGTCTTCACCATCAGTGACCCCACAGCACCCAATGCAGGAAACGGAGGGGGAAACATAGTGTAACCGTGATGGAAGTAAAAGCCACAGAGAAGAGCAACTTTTCCTAAGAAGCCCAAACCAAAGACGCCTTAGAAACTGAGTTTATAAATTAAAATCCTTGTAATTTTCATAGCTCCTTATCTTCTTTTAAAATATATATCCACAAACAGGAAAAAATCCACACCTAAAATAGGATTTTAGAAATTAGGTGGCATAGATTTGCATTCTGAGTGGTTAGTAGTACTCTTTATTTCTGCCACATAAAAGATACTGCTGTTTCCCTCTTGAAGAGATCGCCTTTTCCTGAGTTGGGCTTTGTTTTTAGTTTAGTAGTTTGTACTGATCTGACAAAAAAAAAAACACAAAAGTCAGTTTATTTCAAAGGTCTGAAATGCAAAATGTATGCTTACATACAAAATGTCCTAAGAGGTTTTACTCCTAAGTGAAAGGCTAAAAATTAATACAAAGAAGTGAATAAAAGATAAAACTAGAACTGGAAAGATAGCTTAGTTAAGAGCACTTGCTGTTCTCACACAGGACCTGGGTTCAGTTTCCGCACCCACATGGTGGCTTATAATTGTATTATACGTTAGATAGTATAATCTACTATACCATACTCCAGTTCCAGGGAATCTGATGCCTTCACTCAACCTCCAAAGGTATGGACATAGTGCACATCCATGCAGGCAAAACACGCATACACATAAAATAAATAGGTCTAAAAATTAATATTAAGATGAAAAGTGAAACTAAGGGCTTGGGATGTAGATCAGCAGTAGAGGACTTATGAGTAAGGCCCTGGGTTCATCTCCAAGTGCCACACAAAAATCAACTAAAAGTAAAAAATAATAAAACTATTTATAATGATGCATTTCTTCATAACAGAAAAAAAAAAGTAAAGATCTGTGCACAGACAAGGTGTCTTAGGTCAGGTGCCTGCTGGCAAGCCTGGCAACCCGAGTTCAGTCCCTGGGACCTGCACCGTACACAGGGAGAATAACCCCATGTAGCGGCAGCAGAGGGCAGTTCTCTCCCAGTGAGTGCCTCACCAAAGCCCCCTGGTCTTCCTCCTGCTGCTGTTCCCCTCTGACCTATGAGAAGAGTCAAGAGAAGAAGCCACAAGCAACCCCTCCCTCCACATTCCATCCCCCTCTCTATGGGCTGCTTCACCTCTTCTGTTGCCACCGTAGAAATAATGAGACTCGTGTTAGGAGTAAGGTATTAAAATTTTCTGAAGGTGCCATGTCTACCGTTTAAAGCTACAGCCTTAGCAGATTGCAAACTCACCTTTAGGTCATCCGATAGGCTTCTCCAGCGACTGTGACTTTTTCTGTTTTACGTGTCTTCTGTACATTCCCCCTGAGAAAGGGGGAGACAGATGAGGTACCAGGTCGAGGAGATTAGAAGAGGATTTGACAGGAGGAGAGAGAGCCAGGAGGGGCGAGGAGCCAGAGTGAGGGGGAGTGGAAGAGATGTCATTGGAGGGAAGAAGGAGAGAGGAGGGCCAAAGACGAGAGAGAAGGCACACAAGGAGAAAACTTAATTGGGTCTCAATTCCAACCACATTCTAAGCACCTCGCCCAGGGGCTCTGCTCTGTCCACTGGAGCTCACTGGTGGTTCACAAACCTGGTCCCTTCGGGGCCTTCCTCCCTTGTCCTTTTAGTTCCAGTTTCACAAGCAGGGGATGAACGTGGCCACTTTTAGAGTTTGATTTGTAATATTGAACAGGATGATGAAAAAAGAAGCAGGCGGGTGGGAAGGAAACTGAGTATTTCATATATGATTTCCCTCTCATTTCTCAAACCTTTATCTTTGGTCTCATTTTTTTTTCCATCTAGGAAAATTACTGTGGCATCATAGAAAAGTCTGGGCTCTCTACAAAGAAATCAGAAAAGGCTGGGGAGAATGAAGCTTTGAAAGGTAAGAAATGAAAAGTCAAGAAAGGAGAGACATGGACTCAGGTCGGAGCAACAGGTCTAGCTTGAGATCTGCCCTGTCATCCCCCGGCCTTGCTTATAGAAACAGTGCATTTGAAAGTGCCACTTTCCATAAAACATTGTGCAGAAAGAAGAGAAAGTAACCCCCTTCCACTGCAGAGGTGTATGGGGGATGAATCGGATGTCTCTGTCCTCAACCAGCACTTCCTGGGAGCTGGGAGCGGGAGAATCAGACAACTTTGCACTACGATTTATTTTCCTTCTTTGGGCAGCATTATTATTTCTGGCCTTACCTAGAAATTAGGATTACAGACACACTTTTAATCTTCGTGCAGCCTGAATTTAATAGCGTGGAGCTTTAGAGTGTGGTAGTCTTTGCTTTCCTGAGGTGAAGAGTATTACCAAGTGGTAAGAATGTGTGGGAGGGAAACGCTAGTCAGAGGAGCGTGAAAAGGGGGAAAGAGACGCTAATCAGGGGGAAGACTGAAAAGCTGTGCAAGCCTGCGAGAGGATGACGGGAGGACAAGGACAGGAAAGGAGAAGGAAAGAAAACAAACAGGAAAACAGTTAACGCCACGAGGTGCACTGTGCCACACCCGGGATTGAGCAAGCTCCAAGTGGACTTGGGCTACACCTCTTCGATGACCGTGGCTAGTCCCCAGTGCCCAAGACACCCACTCCAAGCTGCCTGCTAGCCTTCCAGGAACGGGCTATCAGCAGCCCCAAATTGCCAGCCTTTAGAAGAGTAACTGTCGAAATGCCCTCCTCAGCCCAGCAGCCCAGCCATACACACAGAGACAGGGTAAATGGAGTATTCATGTCACAGAGAAAGGACCGTTAGAACCAAAGCCTGGGACTCTGACTTAACATCAGTGTGCAATTGCCTCTCTTCGGCATCCTCCATATTCCCCCCCAAATTGTCATTCTTGTTCTTTGTCTGTTGTTCCTACACATCGATAGAATAATTCTGTGTGTGTGAGCACACACATGTGTGGTGGGTGTACATGTATGTGTGCACCTGTACACATGTGGAGGCCAGAGGACAACCTTGGGTGTCTCCTCGGACCCGTCCATCTTGGTTTCAGATACATGGTTTCTCAGGGCCTGGGGCTTACAGACTCAGCTAAGCTGGTCAGTGGCCCTCTAGGGTCCTCTGGTCTCTGCACAGTGCTGGGATTGCTAGTGTGCACTGCTGTGCCCAGCTCTTTATGAGGGTGCTGGGGGTTGAACTCACATCCTCACGCTTCAGCCCTTCAGTGCTGACCTACCTATCTCTCCAGACCCCTCAGTAAATCATCATCATCATCATCATCATCGTTGTTGTCACCGTCATCCCACCATCATTGGTAGTACACACTAACTGTATAGAATATGTAAGGAACTCTTTCTGACTACATATATACATCCTTGTTTGAATTCTGACTGCTTCTTACCTGTTCAGGACCGTTTGGCACCCTCCACCTTGATTGACAGAGAGCTTCCTACCTGGCCTCTCTGTACCCAGCATCCTCTAGCTTCTCAGAGATTTGTCAGTAGAGAACCATTTGAAACACAGCAACGACTTTACCGCTCCTCTGTCATTCAGTGACTTCTCTCTGGCTAACACAGGTAACCTGCCTACTATTTCTGTCTAGCCTCTCCTGAGTCTGCCAAAGTGCTTCATATAGAATACATAAGCATTACATGCTTGTGCAGTTGCAAAAAATAATTGAGTTTGTACCAGAAGACATAGTAGCGGAAATACCAGTCACATGTAAGATGAAGACAACTATATTAGTGCCCTGCATGAGCTAGACGCATCCATAGGTGGCTAGCGAATCCCTCGTACATTGCACTACCTCTATCTCTGTGTTTAGTGACAGGTTAGCCATGATTATTAGCAGTCGGGCTGCTATCAGGTGGAGCTTTGCCTTTAGCAAACAAAGCAGTGTTTACTTTTACTGGGTAACTCTGGAGTTTTAGGTTGGCTCCTTTGTAAAATATAGTTTGCAGTAGAAGTTGATAGGTAAAGAGTCTACAAACTAAAAGGTGTATCTTGTGTTTTCTTTTTTAAAAGATTTATTTTTAATCATGCATATATATGTGTGCATGTCTGTGAAAGTATATACCATTTATGTGTGGGTGCCCATGGAGGCCAGAGGTGTCAGATCTCCTTTAGCTTGAATCACAGACGGTTGTGAGCTGGGTAACCTGGGAGCTGGGAATCAAGTGGGATCCTCTAAGAGAGTAATACACGTTGGTAACTACTGAGTCATCTCTTGAGTCCCTGTCTTGCATTTTCTTTATAGAAGCACGTTTCTCTACGGTGTTCTCAGGTTCAACACTATAAATTGGAATACGGATCCCACGTTGTGGTGAAGCCCAACTGGTATTTTGGATACTGATACCGATGAGAACATAAAAAGACAAATCCCATTTGTGTAAAACTCTATACTATATTGGGCTGGAGAGGTGGCTTAGTGATTAGAACACTGGCTGCTCTTTCCAGAGGACCTGGGTTCAGTTCCCAGCACCCACTTGATGGATAGCAACTGTTACTCCAGTTCCAGGGCATCTGATACCCAAATATGCATGCAGACAAAATATTCATACATATAAAATAAAATAAATCTTTTAAAAAGTTCTATCTTCCCTATAATCATCTTTTCCTTTCTTTCTTTCTTTCTTTTTTTTTTTGTGTAGGACTCTTAAGTATGACCAGAAATGTCTTCAGCTATTCTTGTTTTTTGTATTATTTTTCCTCTCCACTTAAATCAAGTTAAATATTCCTCTGTGTTCTTTCCAGCATATTCTTTTCTGAGTGTGACGTAGTTGAGGCTTATTCCAGCTCACAGGTTAGAGTGGCTTAGAGGTGAGTCAGCAGACAGTAAAGGGCAAGGCTTCCGTGTTGGCCTGACAACCTCCTTGTGCAGTGTTTGTTGTTAGAAGTTAAAGATTCCTTAAGACAGAATGTGTTAAGGAGAAATCCCTGTACCCAGACATTAATGTTACTCCACAGTGAGTGTTAGGCTAAAGAAATAAATGGGAGAGCAGAGGAGCTGAGTGATTTTTAATTTACCAAAAATGTTCCCCATACAGATCTGCAAGGATGGGATGTCCTCTTACTGCTGTGGGTTGGATTCCATCTGCAGAGCTTTCCTTAGAGTGGTTCACGCCTGATTAGACTCAGGGACCTGGGAAGTCAGAGTGACAGGCACACCTGGGAGAATCTGAAAATGGGCTTGGAAGTCTCTCTCCAGGGTGGAGTGTTTAGATTGGGAAGGCATCAGAAAGTCCATGGAACCCTTGTTCTACTGCTCTAAGAACCTGGCTGACTCCTCTACTGAAGAGCACAATAAAACATGTCTTGGAATTTGTTCCTTACCTGAAGTGTTTGAATCATTCCTTGTACTCCTGTAAAAATAAACAACATGTTTCAAGGAGTTGCCACCGTGACCACAGATATTTAGAAAAGAATGGCTGGGTCTGAGATCACTAGTCATTTTTCAAATGCTTTGTGAGTAGTAATGCACCTTGCTAGCAAGCCTAGACTTAGTGAGTATGCCAAGGTAGGATTGTGTATTTGCAGGTTATTCAACTCGTAAAAGCCACAAAAATCAGATTGTATGTAATAGCATGAAGTCTGCTGCCATCTCCACCTGCCGCTGCTCAGCCTTCCCCTCCTGGAGTGCAAGAGTCTCTTGATTTCGCTGCCCACGTCATTGTAGAGGTGATTATGACTCATTCGAGGGGTCAGGCAGATACTTTCACTTCAGGGTCTACAGTGGATCTTTCAGGATCTAAACTTAAAGCAGTAGTTCTCTGGAGTTTGCCAAAAAGGAGTCACATAGTTTGTGCCAATAGGTCAGATGACTTAGATTGAAGGCTGAGGCTAATGATAAAAACTGTCAAGAGACTGGGCAATACAAAGAGAATGTGCCTTGCAAAACAGGTACAAATGACGGCCAATTATCCCGGTCAAAGCAAAGGGTCACAGCAGCAGTGTTCTCTTTGTATGTGAGGAGTGTAAATTCTGCAAGACATCTTGCTACAGTGGAGAAAAGCCTAGTTCCTTCATCATTATCCCATGTGGATTTAAATGGCTTACTTTGCATTTTAAACAGTAGTGACCAGAGAGGCACAATACACAGAAAGGCTGTGCTTGGCTTTTTAACACTTTTGCATCCTAAATCCAACAATTATAAATTATAAAATGTCCCTGAAATTAATGGTCTTAGGAAAGAAAAATAACATATAGAATATATTCATCAACTTTAACTTTCCTGGCTAAATCCTAAAAATAGCCCTAGAATAAAGGTTAGGTGAATTCCATTCTGTTCTTAAAATATTACATCTTTCTTTCATAATTAACATCTCAGATTAGAGGCTAGCTACTAATTATGTTCCTGGTGCAAACAGGCAGCAAAAAGGAGCCCATGGTATATCAAAAATATTCCCCATGCAAATATGTCCCCATGGGACAGACCTCAAGGGCATTATTTAGAATAGCAATTTAGTTTTGTTTTTATTTCCTTATTTATTTCTATCCACTAGTTAGTAGATTAATGGTATAGGAAGCTAATGGGTAAAGCCTTAAAAAATTTAAATTTGCTAAATTATAGTATCCTTGTATCTTAAAATTCCATTACTTTGCTGCTTATGTAGGAATTCATATCATTTCTAATGATCATATAGTAAGGCTAACATAACCTAGCACATACTGAGTGCTTTTCTTCCTTTTACCTTTGTAAATTTTATTATTAAAAATAACAGCAAGAACAAACCAAGGGGGCTGGTGAGATGTCTTAGAGGGTAAAAGCACTTGCTGCTAAGTCTGAAAACCTATTTGATCCCCAGACCCACATGGTGGAGGGAGAGAACCAACTCCCACAAGTTGTCCTCTGACCTCCACACATGCAGCCTCACACATTCATTCCCCATCCTACCCCCACTCATGAATAAACAAAATGTAAAAATTATTTAAAAGTAAAACAAAAATAATGCTGGGTGTGGTGGTATAGATCCTTGATCCAGAGACAGAGGTAGGTGGATTTCTCTTGAGTTCAGAGCTACATGGTCTACATAGCAAGTTCCAAGCTAGCCAAGTGTCTTAGGGTTTATGTTGCTGTGAAAAGACACCATGATCATGGCAACTCTTACAAAGAAAATCATTTAATTGGGATGGCTCGCTTACAGTTTCAGAGGTTTAGCCCATCATCATGGCAGGGAGCATGGCGGCATGCAGGCAGACATGGTGCTGGCTACATCTTGACTTGCAGGCAACAGGAAGTCAACTGAGACTGGGCGGTATCCTGAGCATAGGAAATCCCAAAGTCTGTCCCCACAGTGACACACTTCCTCTAACAAGGCCATACCCACTCCCAACAAAGTCATACCTCCTAATAGTACCTCCCCTCCCTATGAGATTATGAGGGCCAATTATTTTCAAACCACCACACCAGGATTACATAGTGAGACCCAATCTCAAACCAAACCAAACCAACCAACAACAACAACAACAACAACAAAAAAAAAACTACCAGGACAAAACAATTAAGGGCTTGGGATGTAGTTCAAGGTAGAGCACTTGCTAACATGTACAAGGCCTTAGGTTCAATCCCCTGAACTGAAGGAAAAAAGCAATTAAGAGCTAATGTGGGGACTAGAGAGATGGGTCAGCAGTATGCATTACTCTTCCTGAGGCCCTGAGTTCAGTGTACAACACTCCAGCTCAAAGGGAGCCAATACCTTCTGCTAGCCTCCATGGCAATTGCACTCACATGTACATAACCCCACACACACATACATGCCCAGAATTAACAATATTTTTTAAAGAGCTAGTCTGATGCTGAGGGAATTTTAGAGCAATGAAATGATTCTTGTAAACATATAACCAAGGCTACATGCTACATACATTCATCAAAACCTATAAAACTTTATACTATGAAGTATGAACCTTTATGTCATAAAATGTAAACTACAGCCATTTAATAACAACATATCAGCATTGGCACATTGATTATAACATGTCAAGTAAATGAGGAAACTGGGTGTGGAAAGGAAGTAGCTGTGGTTCTAGCTGCTCATTTATTCTATAAATTGAAAGCTGCACCATGCAATAAAGCCTGTCAATCAATTGTTCTAGACATGCAACAGTTTTCATGGCAAAAGGCAGAGAAAAGGGATGCTGATCTAACGGCCTCATGAGGTTAGAATTTTTAATTTATGGTGTTTGTGGACTATTAGTGGCTAGGAATAATTGTGTCGTGAGATGGAGTGAAATAGAAGGGTGTCGTCAGAGTGCAGGGGCCTGATCACTGGTTATTTAGGACAAATCTGCTAAATTGGATGGGTTTATTTTGATCACTGAAGGAAGACACCCAGGGTTTTCTATTAAGCCCACACTGGTGAATAGCAGTGGGTGCTCTGTTCCCCACCGGCTGGCACTGCTTCTCTCCTGCATCCTGTATCCCTGACTTCCTTCTCTGTTGCTGACCAGTGGCGTCTGTTTCTCTCTCCTTTCTTCAGTTTCTCTTTCTCCTGGTTATTGTTTGTTTTGTTTTAGGCTTTTCCTCCATCACACCAGGCTTACCAGTAGCCTTTCTGTAGTAAGTCCCAGGCCAACCTGAGCTACATATTGGGACTTTGTGCTAAAAATAAAAACAATCTAAAAGGTTAAGATTGTAGCTTAGTAGCCGAGTGCTTGCTCAGCAAGGAGAGCCTGTATTCAGTCCCTGGTACCTAGAGTGGTAGACGCAATGTGTCAGTGGTCTGGGGGACACTTATTTGTTCCAGCTGTTTCTCTGCCTCTAATAGGAAGTAGGAAATTTCCTGTGGACGATAATAACCAAAGTGAGCCGTAAGTATGTGTAGCTAGCTCCTAGTCTTGGAGATTCCTACAAGGTGACTTCTGAGTTTGAGTTGACAGTTTTTCCTTTGAGTATAAAATACACATAGACACCCCTGCACCCAAGCTAAACAAACAAATGCAATAGAAAAAAATTAAAAACTCAAATATTTAGTAAAGGTGCTAAGAGACCTATACCCGTATAAATGGAATTGTGAAGTCTTCAAGATGGGAAGCATCCCTCCATGGTCAAGTGTCCTGTTCGTATGTGTGAGCCTCTTGGTTCGAACTCAGCACTACTTCCCCCAAAATTATCAGTACAAAGTTTAACATTTATAAAGTAGATTCAAACTGCTCTGAGCTCAAAAGAAGCATAGGAAAGCAAAAGTTAGTTAATGTTAGTCAAAGTGCTATTTTTTACCAACAAAAATCAGATGGAAGAATAATAAATTATTTTTAACACTGAAATAAGCTAGAAAAAAAAGAAAATTATATCATTGCTCTAGTTACATAGGGGAGTTCATTTTTTTTTGTTGTTGTTGTTCTTGAAGCAACAAAAGTAATTTTCAGTGGCAAAGTGTGATTCATTTGCTCGGTAATATTTACCCGGCCCCTTGTAGTCATTAAGAACAAGGATGAACAGTAAAAATAATCAAGTCCCTGTCATTTGAAGTGCTTTATTCCAGTGGAGGAGGCAGATCATAAACAAACAGGATGCATTGTACTAGCTCGGATGTGCCGTGGTTAAATGTGGATGGTAAGGAGCTACAGACGGAGACAGAGCAGTTATGTGAGGAAGGCAGACAAGGAAAAGCATGGAGGGCACATTCGGGCAGAGAACCAAATCACGTAGGAAGCTCTGAGCAAACAGAGTTCCAAGCTGCCTAATAATTACAAATATCTGCCAAATAAACCATTTTAACATACACTCGTAATATGCTTATATACAGATGAACAAAATGGGGAAAGAAAAGTGGATTATCTTTCTGAGTAACTGATGGAAATTCATAAGATTTCCAATTGAATTATCAAGACAGAAACAGTAATTGACTCCAGAAAACAGACACACACTTGAAAAGTATGCTTTGGGCCTGCAAGATGGCTCAGCTCTATTTATAGCACTTGTTGTCAACCCCAATGACTCACTTCAGTTTGATCCTTGGGACCTACAAGATGGAAGGAGAGAATTTACTCCTACAGTGTCCTCTGACCTCTGTACATGCACATACAAACACAGGACAAACAATCCATGTAAACAGTTAGAAGAAAAAAGTTAGGCAGTCACCATTACTCACTCTCCTTGGACATCTGTCACACATGTGGTGGGGAGCTTTACTGCAGCCAGAGAACGGACCAACTGTCCATCTGCATGACAGATCATCCTCCCTAGACTTGTAGAGATACACATCACAGAAAACAACCCAGAGAGGGAAGTCATTTATTGGAACGTAGTGTTTCGTAGTTAAAACCTGCAGGTAGTCCATGTGACCACGGACGAAGGGCTAATCAGGAAGCAGTCTGCTTTAGTGCACAGCGGATGCTCACCAGGGGAGGCAGGTGTACAGAGCTGAGTGAGCACTTACAAGCTAAAAGAGTAAGGTTCCGAAGACGAAGACACAGCGTGTGTGTGTGTGTGTGTGTGTGTGTGTGTGTGTGTGTGTGTGTAGAAGCCACAGTTTGAACAGAACTGATAGTTAAAGGAATTGATACTTGTTGTAGCTACTGATAGATACTGATTTTCTGTTTTAAAAGATTCCTTTTGTTTATTTTTAAAATTATGTATATGTGGGGGGAGGGAGAGGGTTTGTGTACATGTGAATGCAGTTACCCTCAGAGTCTAGGAGAAGGCACTAGACAAGGTCTCACTATGTAGCCCTGGCTAGCCTCTATAGACCAGGATGGCTACGAACTCACAAAGATCTGCATGTGTCTATTTCCCACATGCAGATATGAAAGGTGTGCACTACCGTGCCTGGCAATTAAAACTGTTATTACACTTTTTATATTTCTTATAACTTCTTATAGAGTATACAGATATATTAAAGGAAACATTCTTAATTTGTTTTCAATTTTAAGTAGAACACATCTAGAATTAACTTTTTAAATTAAGTTTTATTATTATTACTGTGTGTATATATGATATGTGTGTGAGAGTATAAGATGTATGTATGAGTATGGGCACACTTGTGCCACAGTGTGTGTGTGTGTGTGTGTGTGTGTGTGTGTGTGTGTGTGTGTCAGAGCTCACTTGCACGTCTCTCTTTCCACCATTGCTCTGGGAATCTAACTCAGGCTATCAGGTTTGGGTAGCAAGCACTTTTATTTGCTGAACCATCTCGCTGACCCTAGAATTTCCTTATTTAAAAAAAAAATATTAAGTGTAGTGGTGCTGGTTGTGGTCCTAACAGTTAGGGCTGAGATAGAAAGATCATAAAGTTCAAGACCAGCATGAGCTACCTTGTGAATTCGAGACCAGCCTGGGCTATGTAGTAAGACTCAAAACAAAACAAACCGGCTGTGTTTGAAGTAAGCAGCTTTATCGTGACACTGGGACACTCACTATCACATGGATGTTTTCTGTTACCAAGAATGTAAATTTTCCAGTGTGGCCAATATGTCATGACCATTCTGCTCTCTGTTTGTGTGGCTAATACTAAGCTTCCTCAGTTCTATACTAAGCTCGCTACATTTTGCCTACCAAGACTCTAAGACATTAGAAATCTTAATCATTATTGTCACAAGCAGGATTAACTCAGAGTGATCTTTATTGTGCTGTTTTTGTCTGGCTTAGAAAAAGCAAACTAAAGTTTTAAAGAAATAAAAATATTTTTTATAATTCTACAAGAAAAATGGCATAAACCAAAGATTATTCAGTTAAATAAAATAAAAAAAAACTGTTCAGTAAAATCTAGAAAGTGCCTTTTTTCTTTAATGAGAACTTTGATAACTCCTGTTTCAAGTTCTTAATTTCTTATTGCTTAAGTTTTCTACTTTGCATTTTTATTAAAAGTCATTAATTTATTGCCTTCAAGTTTTGTTTCGTTTTGTTGAGACAGGGTTTTCAAGACATCTCCAAGTTTTTAAAATTAGATTTACTTTTTAAATAAATTAGGTTTTTCAAGATAGTGTTTATTTGTGTAGCCCTGGCTGTCCTGGAACTCACTCTGTAGATCAGGCTGGCCTCCAACTCACAGAGATTCGCCTGCCTCTGCCTCCTGAGTGCTGGGATTAAAGGTATGTGCCACCATGTCTGGCTTATTTATTTATTTATTTATTTATTTATTTATTTATTTATTTTGGTTTTTCGAGACAGGGTTTCTCTGTGTAGCTTTGCGCCTTTCCTGGAGCTCGCTTGGTAGCCCAGGCTGGCCTCGAACTCACAGAGATCCGCCTGGCTCTGCCTCCCAAGTGCTGGGATTATTTGTTTTAAATTTACATGTATGTGTCAGTACCTGCACATATGTATGTACACCATGTGCATGCTTCGTACCACCAGATGCCAGAAGAGGATGTTGGATCTCCTGTCGCTGGATTTATAGGCAGTTATTTACTGCCCAGTGTGGGTGCTGGGAACCAAACCAGGGACCTCTGTCAGAGCCCTAAGTGCTCCTAACTGCTGAGCCATCTCTCCAGCTCCTAATGTCTCCAAGTTTTACAGAAAACAATCTTAGAGAGTTTCTCAATAACATTTTACTATTCTAGTGACACTTTTTTATTTTGTTTTAATTTTGGAGACTGGCTTCTTTCTTTCTTTTTTTGGTTTTTCGAGACAGGGTTTCTCTGTGTAGTTTTGGTGCCTGTCCTGGATCTTGCGCTGTAGACCAGGCTGGCCTCAAACTCACAGAGATCTGCCTCGCTCTGCCTCCCAAGTGCTGGGGTTAAAGGCGTGCGCCACCACTGCCTGGCAATGTGACACTTAAGTTTTTAGTTTTTCTCTTTTTCAAAAAGTAACCATTCTAATAGTTTACTACTTTGTCCTTTTTGGAAAAAAAAAAAAACAATGAATCTCTTTAACACTTCAAATTACTTAATAAATTCTGGTTGATTTCATTCCTAAATTAATTTTTTTATCCTATGTATGTGTGTACGGTATATATAATTTCTTCCCCCACCCTGTGCTGCAGATCAAACCCAGGGCCTTGTGTGTGCTAAGCAAGCAGTCCACCCCTGAGCTCCCTCATTTGTATTTTTACTAACATAAGTTGTTTGTTTAAGGTGAAGCTGGTCTGGACCTTGTGGGCTGAAGGGACTGTCCTGCCTTAGCCTCCAGAGTAGCTGGGAGTACAGGTGTGGGCCCTCCAGCCTAATGTAAGCCTTTGATCTGGGCTCTTTGGAGTGTTGCCCTAGAGTGATGGTATTAACTTGCCCCTTTCTGCCACTGCAACATCCATGGACATTCAGCTTCAGTCAGCTCTGCAGCAGGAGGATTAAAAAAATGAAAGTAGTTTTTGCATATTTTTGGAAGTACAGAGACATGAAATAGAGGCTCTGTAAGAAAATGTAGATAAGTATAGAGATAAAAATACCCACAGTCAACCGGGCGGTGGTGGGGCACACCTTTAATCCCAGCACTCGGGAGGCAGAGCCAGGCAGATCTCTTGTGAGTTCGAGGCCAGCCTGATCTACAGAGTGAGTTCCAGGACAGGCACCAAAACTACACAGAGAAACCCTGTCTCAAAAAACCAAAACAACAACAACAACAACAACAACAACAACAACAACAACAACAAAAATATCCACAATCTTTCTAGAAGTGAACATCCCAGCTCTAAGATGTAGGCCCCATGCTTCTCTTTATTTCCTAAAATGAATGCTTTTGGCATTCAGCCAACAGCCAGAATAGCAGCCGAGCAACATAAGAATCTGGTATGGAAATAAAAATTAGCCAAGGCTGACCCAAATATGGATGTCTAAGAGGTTCCTGTATCATCGTTGTCAGGCTCTATCTGTCTGAGGATCTTCAGAGACAAATGCCTGAGTTACAGAGAAACCAGCATACATCCCTTTACATACTGTACATCCTAGAATGCCCTAGAATTTCCCCATGCTACTGACCTGGATTCTTTAGCCTTGAGATCTGTTTTTGGAAGATCAGTCATCTTTCCTTCCAAGGTTTTATCACACTTTTCTTTGGATATATTTTCCTCACTTTTTACAGGAGTCAAAGTAGTCTGAAAACATTTCTCGCCTTGGAAAGTGAGTGTTAAGTTTGAGATGGTGACATGTTTGGGGGATTCTCTGAGCTGGTTCTTACTTTTCGTGTCTCGTAGACACCCATGCTTCAGGACATTTTCCTAGGGAAATGACAAGCAAGAGCAAATCAGATAACAGAAGGACATCGTGCATAGACAGATTGTTTATGGAATAGTTTCTAGTCATTTCATTCATACTTACTGAGTACTCATAGGTCCAGGGACAGGGAGTAGGGCATGGTGATGCACTGCTGTGAAGAGGAGCCTGGGCTGCTGTGGAGGCTGGTGTCACAGGAACCATGGCAGGCTCTACTGCAGCCTAATGCCATTCATTCAGAGTCCATACACTAATGTCACCTCCCACGAGATGATTAGTGTTCAGTCACACACTTATCTTTGAGTTACGGGGTAAGGAAGGCTTTCTAGGAATACCTTGCCATCTGCTCTCCAGGCAGGTTGTTCTTAGAAACATCTAATAGGCTATGGGGGCTTGGGGCTCGTAATATTAATAATTCCGTTTTTCAAGAACTACAGCCTAATCTAAAGTGCAATTCTCTGAAGCCTCTCCTCTGCTTTTAATGGTCTTCCTGTGACATACCACCATCTTCCTGTGACATACCACCTCTCCAGGTCTCCCGTATCAGAATGTCTCATGTGGGCCTCAGTGCCATCCATCAGTCAGCACACTCTTAACCCTGTGTCTCTGACCTTCCTCACATCTGCTCTTCTTCCTCCATGGCCACCACTGGTCCATTCTAGTGCTGTTGGCCTAGTGTACATGCCTGCAGTTCAGCACAGGGCAAGCTGAAGCTGGAGGATTGCAAAGTCAAGGACGGTCTGGGCTACTAGAGCAAGACCATGTCTCAAAAACAACAAACCAAACGCAACCCAAAGCATTTCCTTGGCAATAGAATCTTAGTTCCTAAAGAGAAACCTTCATTTTTTTTCTTATAATGACAGAAATGTGTATTTATTATAGACTATTTAAGACCAGAAAGGAGAGTCTGGTTAAGAACACCAATTGCTCTTCCAGAGGACCCAGGTTCGATTCCCAGCACCCACATGTGGTTCACAACTGTTTGTAATTCCAGTCTCTGGAGATCCAATGCTCTTTTCTGGCCTCTGCAGGCCCTGCACACAGGTGGTGTACAGATATACATACAAACAAAACATCCATACACATTAAAAAAAAATCCTCTGAGGAACGAAGTTCAAGTTAGGAAATGTTTCCTTGTGTGGTGGCCCTGTCCAGAAACAGTGGTTCCTCCTGCACACTTATCTCCACCATACTTCCATTGAGGTCACTTTGAAATGGCCGCCTACATTTCCATCTGACATCTTATCTTTTTCTTTCCTTTCCTTTTCTTTTTCTTTTTTTAAAGATTTATTTATTTATTATGTATACAGTGTTCTGCCTGCACATATCCCTGCAGGCCAGAAGAGGGCACCAGATCTCATTACAGATGGTTGTGAGCCACCATGTGGTTGCTGGGAATTGAACTCAGGACCTTTGGAAGAACAGCCAGTGCTCTTAACCTCTGAGCCATCTCTCCAGCCCCTTTCCTTTTCTTTTAATGGCCCCTGGATTGAATCTCAGGCCACACGCACACTGTATTAGTACTTTACTACTGCACTGTATCCCTATCCCTTTTTCTACTTTTAACTTTGAGATAGGGTCTCAGCAACTTCTCAGACTGGCCTAGAGCTCATTCTGTGGTTTGTGCAGGCCTTGGACTCACAAGCTTCTGTTACGGGCTCTTGCCACCAGACCTGGCTAATTATCATCAGAATTTTCCTACCTGTCATTAAAAACTGTGAAAAACTATTTGAATATTTCCTTTTATGAAAGTACTTACCTATAGCACAGGAAAAAGAATTCTGAAGAGTAAATAAGGTATAAATTGCACATATTTCCTCGAGGTAGAGAGTTATTCATAATACATGTAATTTCTTTTGTATGTGTGTTCAAGTACATGCCCATGTGTGTGCATGTATGTGCATGTGCTTGTGGAGGCCAGAAGTCCACATGGGCATCTTTGCTCTCTACCTCTCCATGTTTTGAGACACCATTTCTCAATGGGACTTGAGGCTCACCGACCAGGCTAGACTGCCTCCTCAGTGCTGGGATTCCCAGTGTGTGCCACTATGCCTAGCTTTTTATGCAGGTGCAGGGGATCAAACCCAGGTAATCAGGCTTGCTGCGCAAGCATTTTACTGAAGGAGCCATCTTCCCAGCCCCTGTTTTTCTCCCTTAGTGTCTATGCATCAATGGACTTTCATATCTAAGACATTATATTTTTTAAGTTTGCTTGGCTGTTCTTGGCAGGAGTTTCCAGTGGTTCTCAACTTGTAGGTTGTGACCCCTCAGGATCAAACAAACTCTTTCACCAGGGTCACATATCAGATATCCTGCATATCAAATATTGGCATTACTATTCAAAACAGTAGCAAAATTACAATTATGAAATAGCAACAAAAGTAATTTCATGGTTGGGAGTCACCACAACATGAGGAACTGTATTAAAGTGTCCAGCATCAGGAAGGTTGAGAACCACTGGTTTATGCTGGTCTCATGCTTTCATTACTTCGCTATTTATAGGCATGGTTTAGATATGGGATGAATAATGTCTTCCTTGTGTGTGTAGTGCTGTGGGCTTGTGTGCCTTGTGTGCACCAAGCACATATGGTATCACTGACACAGCCCCATACCATGATTCACATCTTTCGAGCTGGACTCTTCATTCCTGTTAGGGGATATATATTTATATTTTTTTATATTTATATTTATATTATTTATATTTCATGTGTGTTAGTGTTTTGCCTGCATATATGTCTGTTTGAGATTGTTGGATATCCTGGAACTGAAGTTACAGTTGTGAGCTGTCATATGGATGCTGGGAATTGAACCTGGATCCTCTGGAAGAGCAGCCAGTGTTCTAACTACTGAACCACCTCTCCAGCCCTGGGGATAACTATCTTTAAAGTTCTTGGTTCATAATCATTCCAAGAATGCTTGGCCAGTTCTCACCCATACTACAGAACTCTCCAAGCCCTCATACCTATTCTCCCTACCAGTCACTGTTTTTACTCTGTTCATTGTCAGCTACATGGGTGAAATTAGGGAGGGGACATCAGATGGGGCAAGAGATGTTGATCATCTGGTACACCGCTGTACAGATGGGGAAGGAGATGTTGATCATCCGGTACACCGCTGTACAGATGGGGAAAGAGATGTTGATCATCCGGTACACCGCTGTACAGATGGGGAAAGATGTTGATCATCCGGTACACCGCTGTACAGATGGGGAAAGATGTTGATCATCCGGTACACCGCTGTACAGATGGGGAAAGAGATGTTGATCATCGGGTACACCGCTGTACAGATGGGGAAAGAGATGTTGATCATCTGGTACACCGCTGTACAGATGGGGAAAGATGTTGATCATCCGGTACACCGCTGTACAGATGGGGAAAGAGATGTTGATCATCCGGTACACCGCTGTACAGATGGGGAAAGAGATGTTGATCATCCGGTACACCACTGTACAGATGGGGAAAGATGTTGATCATCCGGTACACCGCTGTACAGATGGGGAAAGAGATGTTGATCATCCGGTACACCGCTGTACAGATGGGGAAAGAGATGTTGATCATCCGGTACACCGCTGTACAGATGGGGAAAGAGATGTTGATCATCCGGTACACCGCTGTACAGATGGGGAAAGAGATGTTGATCATCCGGTACACCGCTGTACAGATGGGGAAAGAGATGTTGATCATCCGGTACACCGCTGTACAGATGGGGAAAGAGATGTTGATCATCCGGTACACCGCTGTACAGATGGGGAAAGAGATGTTGATCATCCGGTACACCGCTGTACAGATGGGGAAAGAGATGTTGATCATCCGGTACACCACTGTACACCCGGCAAGGAGCAACACGTCTTGCCTGTTTCACAGCACAGTGAGTTTTTCTCCTATTGCTCATGAGTGGTTCCCCACCGAAATGTCTGTCCTCAATCATCATCTTTTTTATACCGTGGATTTAGTGGAGATTTTTCACTAGCTGTCTTCAAACTGATCTCTACAAACCATCATGCTACCAGACTAATATATTTTTAAGAAATTTTTTATTTTTATTTGTGTGTGCATGCATGTGTGTGTGTGTGGGTCTGTGTGTCTGTGTGTACCTGTGCCATGTGAGGGCAGGGGCCCGTGTGTCTGTGTGTACCTGTGCCATGTGCGGGCGGGGGTCCGTGTGTCTGTGTGTACCTGTGCCATGTGAGGGCAGGGGTCAATGTGTCTGTGTGTACCTGTGCCATGTGCAGGCGGGGGTCCGTGTGTCTGTGTGTACCTGTGTCATGTGAGGGCAGGGGCCCATGTGTCTGTGTGTACCTGTGCCATGTGAGGGCAGGGGCCCATGTGTCTGTGTGTACCTGTGCCATGTGAGGGCAGGGCCTGTGGAGGCTAAACGGGGCATCACATCCTCTGGAGGTGGAGTTGTAGGCAGTTGTGAGCTGAGGATGTGGGTGTGGAGAACTGGAGTCCTCTGGAGAGCAGGACGTGCCTTCTCTGTTGCTGAGCATCTAGTCAAACCACTACATTGATATGTAAAATGCTTGGTCCCCACTTCCTAGTGACTTTCATCTCTCTCCTCTCTCTCCTCTCTCTCTCTCTCTCTCTCTCTCTCTCTCTCTCTCTCTCTCTCTCTCTCTCGTGTTTTCTTTTTGTATTCTCTGACCTTTTCTAAAGTCAGTAACTTTTTTTTTGTTGTTGTTGTTGTTTTTGTTCTTTGAGACAGGGTTTCTCTGTGTAGCTTTGGCACCTTTCCTGAAACTCTGTAGCCCAAGTTGGCCTTGAACTCACAGAGTGCTGGTATTAAAAGTGTGTGCCACCACTGCCCGGCTGTCAGTAACTTTTTTATTTTCTTATTTCTGCCCTCACATTTTCTTATTGAAGGTTCAGCCCATCCTCATATTCAAATCATAAAATAGCCATTATATTAATACTTTCATTTGAAGTTGTTGTGTAGGTTCAGTAATTTAGCCAGTCAGATATGGAATACCCAAAAAGTTAAGATTCTAACCCAGGTCTTCTGATTCTGACCCTGAAGTGCTTTCTGTCACCCCACTGCTTTCAATACTGGGGTAAGTTTGATATAAGGATGGTCACTACTTCGGGGAATATTTTATGACTTATCCCGGGCTCAGGGGGTGAGTCCTTGCTAAAATCGTGTCAGTCAGAGTTGGTTCCATAGCATTTTCTTTCTTTCTTTCTTTTTAAGGTTTATTTATTTATTTATTATGTATACAGTGTTCTGCCTGCGTGTATGCCTGCAGTCCAGAGGAGGGCACCAGATCTTATTACTGATGGCTGTGCGCAACCATGTGGTTGCTGGGAATTGAACTTAGGACTTCTGGAAGAGCAGCCAGTGCTCTTAACCTCTGAGCCATCTCTCCAGCCCTCCACAGCATTTTCATCAACAGTGTTAACTGAGAACTTGGTTACAGCTCCCATGCTTGGCCACTAAAGAGTGAAAGTCTCCTACAACACATACCTTTTCCTCTTGCTTGGCCTTTATTATGTCATCGTTTTCAAATACTATTGTGACCTCTGAGATGTTTGTGGCCTCTTTGGGTTCTTTGACGTCTTCTGTGACTTCTGTGACTTCTGTGACAATTCTTATATCTGGAACATCTGTGGCCCCATTTTCTGGAACATCAGTGACATCTGTGATATCGGTGACATCTGTATATTCTGAGAAGTCTGCGCTTTCGGTGGTGTTAGCAGAATGTATCCGAGTGTGTGAGTGCGCGGCCCGCAGCTCTGCAAAAGCTGCGATGTCCATGATGTCCATTGAGCTTGTGATGTCTGTGCTGTTTGTGATCTCTGAGAGGCTTGAGACCTCTGATACTTTGGAAGTTCTGGCTTTCTTCTGATACAAGAGGGTGATGAGGTCCACCCACTGAGAAAATATAATATCCTGTTTATACACAGGAGCACAGAGCTGTAAATAGTAGGCTCGGCCACTTATCAGCTTTACTTTGAGTCGCATGTTCTTAGCACTGTGCACAGAAAGAGTCACAAACTGCAGAGGGAGAAACCTACAAACAAATGCAAATGTAATGTCATCTGAAGACCTAGTTGGAGACCTATAAAAAGACTTTTCCAGCTTGGAGGATTAGACAGTCAATGCTCTTGTGTCCCAGATAGGTGTGGGTGGTGCTCTTGTGTCCCAGATAGGTGTGGGTGGGAGCTCTTGAGACCATCTCATTTTAATCATGCATCTAAGATTCTGATTTTACTAAACGATCAGAAAGTGGCTTATCATGAGAAACTCCCCATCCTAATTAATCATGAAAAGTTGAGGCTTAGGGCTGGTGAGATGGCTCACCAGGCAAAGATACCCACAGCCAAACTTGATGACCTAAGTTCAATCCTTGGCACCCACATGGTAAAGGACAGAGTGATCCCACAAACTTGTCTTCCGACATTGGACTCGTGGATACATATGCATGCATGCACACATATGCACAAATAAAAAAATAAATGTAATCGAAGTTGAGGTTTAAACATCTAGGAATGCAAATAAAAATTCCATTGAGATGTCATATTATCCCAGTGAGGATGCTCACTATCATGAAGACAAAAGGTGCTGGTAATGATGCAGGGAGAAAATGGAAAGTATGATATGCTCTTGGTAGGAGGTAAGTTAGCATAGCCACTATGGAAATCAACATGGAGGTTCCTTAAAGAAGCTAAAACTAGAACTATCACATGATCCAGCAACACTGCTCCTGGTTGTGCACACCCAAAGGAATCCAAGTCGTCATGCAACGGGGATACCTGTTTACTATGTCTTTCAGGGTACTGGTCACAACAGGCAAGTTATGGAATCAGACCAGGGACCATGAACAGATAGAAGGATAGAGAAAAAAAATATATCCACAAAATGGAGCTTTATTTATCCATAAAGAATAATGAAATGTTACTGCAGGAAAATGTCTGAAACCAGAGATCACGTTAAGTGAAATAAGCCAGATTCAGAAAGACAAAAGTAACAGTCTTCTCTCATGAGGAATCTGGATGTTTAAAAAGGTAGGGGGAATAAAGCACTTACTATATAAGCCTGATTGATGACTTGGTTTTGGACTCTCAGAACTCAGTACAAGCATCTACAATTCTAGCTTGCCCTTACTAGGGAAGGGTAGGTGGAGACAGGAAAATCACTGGAAGCTCCTGGACTAGCTAGTTTGGAGTGCACAGCAGTAAATAAGAGAGACCCTGTCTCTAGCAAGGTAGGAAGTTGATGACTGACACCTGAGGTTGTCCTCTGACCTCCTCATGTATGCCATGACACACATGCACCCATGTGTGCACGCACACACACAATTACACAAACACAAAAGACATGAAAGTAAAAGGAGACTGTATGTGATGAAGAAGAGGCCCAGTGGGATGGGGTTGGGGACAAGGGAGGGTAAAGAAGGGTGACTATGGTCAAGGTACTTAAAACACAGGTATGAAAACGTCATAACAAAACCCACTATTTTGTACAAAAATATATAGTGATAAAAAGTGCTTAAAAATGAGGCTGAAATTAGGCTACTTGTTCAAGATCATAGACCAAGTTCGTGGCTGAGATGAGGCCAGATCAAATTCTGATGGAAGTGAACCTATTGTGGGGAGGGAGAGCATGCTCTTGAGAGGCAGGCTCTTGAGTCTCCAGTCCTCATTACTTTAGTTTTTTTATTTTTTTTAACTTGTCAGTTGTAATAAACCACTTTTTCTGGATGCTGTTAGAGACACCCCTGCATCGTTTGAGAAAGCAATGCACCTGAAGTGCTCCTTTGGAGCCCTGTCCACCAGCATTCCCACTTTCAGTTTGGTGGGGATATGGTGTTCTCCGAGAAATTACTGTCCTCCTGTCCTGTGACTCACCTGGTGAGCACCACCTTCTCTGTAGAGGGAGATGTCAGGAGGCTTTTAAAGAGGGGTTCTGATTCTTTTCGAGCCTCTGGTGTCAGATGTGCCAACAGCATCACATTGGGGGTCTTGAGGATGGGATTGGAAGAACAGATGCCTACGGTCACCCAGTTCGCTCCATTATGCAGATAAATAGATTCACCTCTCCTATTGACCTGAATGCAGAGAACAGGAAAGGAGTTTCTTGATAAAAGGCATGGATCTAGCTAGCACCCTTGCTTGCTAGAGCAGTGTAAGGGAGGTCAGAGGACAAGGAGGGAGTGAGCCATGGTCCCTCCATTCCTTGACTTGTTCATGATTTGGAAACAGCAGAATGAATACCCACAGTCTCTGGTTTGTGGGGTCTCCTAGGGAGAACCAGTGCTCGAGACTGTGGTAACTATTAGTCCTTCAGGATGCTATGGAGCATGAGGCTGAGGGATTGACTTAGGAATGTAGCTGATAGTGTGTTAGCACACAGTTAGCAGTTAGTCCAAGTGAGTGAGCGCTTTGGGTGTTAGGATGCTTGCTGTCCCCTTCCTCCCCCTTCCCCCAGTCACTTGAATTTCCAGAGTCAGGAATTTTGGAAGCTTGCTGCCAATGACCAACCAGTAAAAACTGGACATCTTGGAGAGTATGACTGGAATGACATGGGACTGTGGCTAATATGTAGACCACAAAGTGTCTCCTCCCCATGTGGGGCCAGGACTATGCAATTAGAGTGTATAAGAGATAATCTGAAAAAGGCACAGGAAGAAAGGTGAAAATAAAAGGTTACTAGCAGTAAAATGTAACTGAAAGCCAAAATCATTAAATTATGACATCACATGCTCCAGGGCATCATGTGTTCTTGGACATCACTGAAACATGTTCTGGAGACTTCACT